>NW_025335268.1:133560156-133615090 GCF_004798865.1 Varanus komodoensis
ATCCCAAAACTTCTCAGTTTCTCCACCAGGATATCATGGGGCACTTTGTCAAAGGCCTTGCTGAAATCCAGGTAAACCACATCCACTGCATCCCCTCCATCTAGCCATCTCGAAACCTTGTCATAGAATTCCACAAGGTTTGTCTGGCAGGACCTGTTTTTGCGGAAGTCGTGTTGTGTGGCTGTCAGCCTCCCTTCCCTATCTAGCATCACTAGATTTCTCTCTATTGCGAGCCTTTCCATTGTTTTTCCTACAATGGACATAAGGCTAACTGGTCTGTAATTTCCCATGTCCCTTCTACTACCCTTTTTGAAAATTGGGACCACTGATGCCACCCTCCAATCCTCTGGAACTTCACCTGTTCTCCACGAACTTCAAAAATGTAGGCCAGCAGGTGTGAGAGAACCCCTGCCAACTCTCTAAGTACTCTTGGGTGTAACCTGCCAGGGCCTGGCACCTTTGTAATGTCCAATGCCCCGAGGAGCCCCTCGACTTCAAGGGGGGTGATTCTAATCTGTGCCCCTAAGTCCCCAGCCTCATCTAATCTCCTATGCAGATCTCCCCTGTTCTGCTTTGGGGAGAACACAGAGGCAAAATAGTCATTCAGCATCTGTGTCTGTTCCCTCATATGAGTCACTGGATCTCCTTCCTCCTTATTTAGTGGTCCACCACTTGTCTCCCCTTCCTCTTCCTATTTACAAGCTGAAAGAAGTCCTTTTTGTTGCTCTTGATATCCTTGGCAAGTCTCAGCTCGTAATCAGCCTTAGCCTTGCGAAGAATCCTTCTGCAACGGGCCTCCCCCTCCCGGTATTCCGTTTTGTCTATTTGCCCCAGTACCCATTTCCTACAGAGTCTCCTCTTTTGTCTAATTCCTGTAACCACCTCCTTGCACATCCATGGCAGCGCTCTCCTCCGCCTCCCCACCTTATTCACTAGAGGTATCATCAAGGCTTGTGCCTCCAAAACCTCCCTTTTGAGTGCCATCCACCCGTCCTCAACTTGCTTACCTTTCAGCAACCTATCCCAGGAGTATTTCCCCAGTCTAGTCTTCAGTTGGCCAAAGTCGGCCTTCTTGAAGTCCCAGCTTCTAGTGCTCGACCTGCTGCACATCCCCAGTCCCCTGATCTCAAAGCAAAGGATGGAGTGATCACTCGCATCCAGAGCTCCCCTAATCTGTACTTCATCTATCAGCTCCTCCCTATTGGTCAAGACCAAGTCAAGGATGTTTCCCCGCTCATTGCCTCGCAGACCCTCTGTGTGAAAAACCCTCCCTCTATAGCTTCTAGGAAGCGACGTTACCTGGCTGTCACCGCTGAGTGAGTCTCCCAACTAATATCTGGGAAATTGAAATCTCCCATAATATTACGTGTCTGTGTCTCTCCCCCGAGATATCCTTAGAATCTGGTCTGTCAGAACATCATCCAGGGTCTCAAGTTGACCTGGAAGGCGATAACATACCCCCACTGTCAGGTCTCTTTCCCTGTCAAAACCCCTAAGTTTCACCCAGACTGCACTGATAGTTATATGCTAACATAACTATAATCTTAGCACTAGATAGGAATAAGCACATAATTGACTTTTTAATGTAAAGTTGTATGGTTTGCTTTCTGGGGGGAGTATTATTGAATACTGGATTGTATTTCTATCCCTCCCTTCCCAAGACTGTACTATTGCTTAGCTGTTTAAAGCACTGGGAAACTGTGCCAAGGCCAGGCTAAGCTTTCAGCAATTTATTCCCTTTGTGAGAGAGGATATGCTCCTCCTTCCTTAATTTGTTGTTAAGTGAATTCTGGCAGGGAGAGCTCCACTGACTGCATAGACTGTGGCAGAGATGCCTATCAAACTGCTACCAACAACAACATTAGTTTTAATCTTGTATTATTCCTCCGAACACCCATGTTCAGGATCTTGCTAAGCAATTCTTAGCCCAGCTGGAGACATGCCTGCTGTATAAGCAGTAAAGCATTGTGCCCAGAATGGCATGTAATGAGATGTACTCTACTGTTCTTAACTGTCAAGGAAGATTCCTTAAACTAAATCTAGGCCATGGGTAATTTACAATAACACCTATTACATAAGAACAGCTGTGCTGCCTTGACTAGTGACCAGTGTACTGAAAGCTTAAGTCATATTTGCTTTGCATTCCATTTCTCTCTTGTTCAAACAAGAGAGAAGCTCCTGAAAAGCCTTTCTGGAGCACTGGGGAGGCAGCATTTTTTGGCGAAAGTTCGTGCATTTTTTGCACAGGCCCAATGTATCTGATTCTGACACGTTCTACCTCCTGCAGTCTCTGGAAGTGAGGCTGGGACCATCAAGGCTGATTTGGAAGTGGAGTTCCCCCTTTCACACTTTGCTCATTGCTTTCCTTTTTTCATAGGCATGACTATTGGGGTTTCCTTGATCATGCTAGTATGTGATATGTTTTGGACCCATAGGCAGACCGATGGATGGATGGACAGATGGATGGATTTTGTATAACCCAAACTGTCTTGGAAAAAACATCATGTGCATACAAAACTGCCTTTGTCCCACCTAGTCCAGTACCATCTGCAACTTGCAATGGTAGTCCAGGATCTCAGGCAGTGACTCTTTCCAATTCTCTGAAGCCAGTATACTCTGAATGATTACTTCCTGATTAGACTTCTGTAACGCGCTCTATGTGGGGCTGCCCTTGAAGACGGTCTGGATACTTCAGATGGTGCAAAATAGAGCTGCCAGGTTGCTGACGGGGACTGGGCATCGTGCTCACATGACTCCAGTCTTCTGTCAGCTTCACTGGCTCCCCATTGAAGTCCGGGCTCAATTCAAGGTGCTGGGTATTACCTATAAAGCCCTTAATGGCTTGGGACCTGGATACCTGAAGGAACGCCTTTTACCATATTTGTCTTCCTGCCCCTTGAGATCAGTGGCAGAGGCCCTTCTCCGGGAGCCCTCCGTGAAAGATATTAAGAGGGTGAGTACCCGGAGGAGGGCTTTCTCTGCGGTGGCGCCTAACTTATGGAACACGCTCCCCAGAGAGATCTGCCTGGCGCTGTCATCATTTGTTTTTCGACGCCAGGTTAAGACCTTTTTATTCCATTGATATTTTAATAAGTTTTAATATTGTCTTTTCTATGTTTTTTACTGCAGCCAGTGTGGGTCGGGAATTTATTTATGTTATATTTTATTTTATGCTGTAAGCTGTCCTAAGGCTTTTTGCTATTAGGACAGCATATAAATATTTTAAATAAATAAACCAGCCTATTGCCCACAAGAAATCAATGGGACTTCTTATAATTGCCTGAGCCATTCAAATACCTCTTGCTGTATTACCAGTGCCTCATCATTGGGCATGCTAGGGTTAGGCAAAGTGACTTGAGGTCAAAGGTATTTTTCTAGTACCTGTAAGAACTGCTTCTCTCAGCTGTGTCTGGACTCCTTAGAGGGTTAAAGAGGGATACTAGTGGTGCCTGCAAAGCAGATGAAAATAATGACAAAATGGTGTGAGAAATGGAGGGCAGAGTGGCACTGATGCCAAAGAGGAGGAGAAAAAGAGAGCAAGAAGAATGAGGGGCTATGCCAAGTTGACTAGAAGTAATCATCCAGGACACCTCCCTTGCTAGGGCCAGTCCTGTGAAATTAGTGAGTGGGACATTAATCACTGTTCAACAAACATGGCTTGTGTGCTAAGAGTGGGACATTGCGAGTAACACAGCTGGTTCTGTGCTACTGTGCACAGCCAGGATCCCATGGTTATGAAAGTGGGCAGATGCATGGCCAATGCAATCTGATGCTGATTATTCACATGCACATATTGCTGCCTTGCATATTTGCACTCATTGACCCTATCACTAAAAAACAGGTGTGGCCCATGTGGTTTTCTTGGCAAGACTAATGCATCCATCTTACAAGAAAGAGCGACTGATATGTCTTGCACCCAGTTTGCATTTATTCCAGTTTGCATCAACATCCACATCAAGAGCAAGGGAAGCAACCACTGAGATTAGGGGTGAGCCTGCGTCAGCAGTTGTTCCAATTTCTTGTGGGGAAGCCAAACCTTATAGCACAAAACTTTTCTTTTGGGAAGAAAAGGATATTCTGGAACAAGTCATGCCACTCCTGCAACTAACACACTTCAGCTGCTGACCCCGCAATTGCAATGGTGACAGCTCCTGGCATTGGTCACTTGCATATCTGATACAGAATTGGTCTATTGTTCCACAGATCTTGAGTGGCTCTCAAATACTGTAGCACATTCCATAAAGTTCTGGCACTGGGCAGACATTCACCATCTGTGGCCCTGATCAGAAGAGTGGGAACCAACATGCCTTAGAAACCTTTACTGTGTGATATAAGAAAGCACAAATAACAGATACTCTACAAATATTTCCAGGTATTTCCACATACTCCACTAATGGCCTAGTAGATACTCTGTTAACCCAGGGTTCGTCTTACCTGTTCCATTCATTTCAGTGGCTCTATTCTATATAGGACAAACACTGGATAGAATCCTTAAAGACATCCAACTTAACAAGATTTGCTGAGAATTGCCAAGGAGGACTAAAACCCAAAAGGAATACATGTTTGTTGTCTCAGTCTCTTGAGAACTGTTTCTTAGTCATTTCCACCAATGGTTCAGAAGCTGTATTGGAGTATTATAATAGCAGCTTCTGTGTTGCAGTCGAAGTGCAAAATGCTTGGGGCGGATGCTATAATCATCCCATACAGGGGCATCCTGCTGTGTTTGAGTCTGAACCTGGCAAAAGCTAACAACGTATATAAAAAAACAACATAGGCCCACCTGAAATAGGCAGCCTGGAATCTCTGAAGTGAAACTTGATGCTTTTCATTGAAGACACACCTCTTCCAGGGCAAAAAATTTCCCTTTTTAAAACGTAGGGACAGGATATATCTAATGAGTCAACCAAGATCCAAAGGGACTGAGGCCAAAGTTCAACAACTTTTGACAAGGAGTAAATTAGAGGCTAGAAATGGAGCCAAAGTCGTGAATGCTTTGAATCGTCAGAAGCTTGGACATTTGTGGAAATTTCTGCCTCGGTACTAACAGATTTTTACAGCATTGACTGCTCATTCTATCTGGAACAGCTCTGCAGGGCTTTTTTCATTCTTTTCGCTTCTCATGCTTGATTATTTCCTGACTTTTCAGTGAGATGGGTCTGTTGAAAAAGATTCTAGTTCCTTTTGCAGGATTAATCTTGGCCTTCTGTTTTTATTCAAGAAAGGAGGACTTTAAACCGGGTAAGTTATTTAAAGCAAAGGCATTTTAAGCAAAGCGGGGGAAGGGGAAGAGAAGGGAGCTGCACAGGAACATTTTATTTTGCTCAGGAACTGGTGCACAGCCTAAATGAAGCATGTCTGAGCGTTTTGTGTATTGTGGATAATAGGAGGCTTTCCTTAGAACAGCTTGGAAATATACCAAGCAACAGACAGGGGCATTTGTCTGGCAAACAGGTGAGGTGGGATTCTCCAATGGAGTCTGAAACTTGAAGAGATTTGACTTTGTTCAAAGTGAATGGGAACATGGTTTATTTGTACTGCTGCTTTAAAATTTTTGAAAAGTCATGTCCAATTAAATTAAACACACACACTTTTCTCTTGGCATTGCGTCTTGGCTTTTTGGAATTTAGTAGTTCTTGGAAGAAGAATGTCAGTTGGACTGGAGGACTCAACAGTTGTTACGTCTGCAGTCTGGAATTGCTGGTCATCCTCTTAAGTTTCTTGCCTTTTTAATATTTATCAGGCATAGGTGTGTGTATTCATGAGACCTTTATAAATGGTTGTTCCTGTATCTTCTTCTCCAGAAATGCTGAAAGAGAAACATGTGATTGTTACTGGGGCGAGCATGGGAATCGGTGAGCAAATGGCGTATCACTTGGCACGCATGGGTTCCCACATACTGATCACTGCACGGACAGAAGCAAAACTCCAGAAAGTAAATGTCAAATGTTGATGTGTATGTCTTTCATCAGGCAACATCCTGTAGAGGCATATTTCCATCATTATGTTTAAAGACATAAGTATAGAATCCCCATTCCTATAAATTAGGATACACTGAGCATTCAGATAAAAAGGAACATGCCTTGAAAAAAATGAACACAATCATTTTATACTTTGGTAAGTTTTAATAAATACTTTTCTTATTTTGGATATCAGATTTCACAAATCAGCTCCAGCAATATGTGACTATTTCCCCGCAAGTAACAGAAATGTGAATTCACATATGTATATATGCACAAAAATAACTGGAACAGCACGTGTCATTCTGTGTCTTGTCATGCAGTTCTGCATATGCAGGAGTGGGTTGAAAAAGCAGATTTCAAAATGGATGTGCTGTCACAGCCAACACAGTGCCCATCTCTTCAGCATCTGCATGGTGGGAAACAAGTCAATCCTCCACATTTGTGGGCTTCCATGACTCTTCTCCTTCTGCTGCACGTGTCATCTCAGCAGTTCTTTCTATCAATTTATGAAGCAAGGAGAAGAAAACTGTTGGAGGGGCATGTCTGTGGCCCCCATGTATGTTTTGTTTATCTACAGCAACAATGTGAGAATCACTGCTGTAGAAGGATTCTCTCTCTGTAGTGGTAATAAGCCAGGAAAACTTACCGTCTAGTATTTACTGTCAGCTTTACCTGTAGCAGCTGAAGCAGCTCCCGAAGTGCTACCATCCATACTTATGCTTGGTAAACTAACCATAAATGTCATATTTTACTGTACTTGTTAGGGAGCCCCATCTGCAGAGCAGAAATATTTTAAAACTGGAGACTTCAAATTAACCAGTAGGAGAAAATCATCCCTTGATGTACTGAGAGGATTCCAGAATTTCTCTTAGACAACCCAATTTCTTATTTTTTATTTATTTATTTTTATTTATTAAAACATTTTTATGCCGCCCCATTCGCCGAAGCCTTACAGGGTCAATAAGTTGGAGAATCCACCAAGGTATCAAACAAGCAACATGTGCCCGATTTGGTAGGAGTAGGTCTGATTCTGTCTACTTCTAAACAATGAATCTGTTTGATAAGAGATGACAAGAAGATGTGGTTGGATTAGCTACTGTAAGCAAAAAAGGTCTGCCTAGAAAATTTGTATTTATCTCTGCAATGAATTAAAAGAAAACCCTTTATACCTTAACTGCTTCTTATATTACAAAACAAAATGCAAAATTTCAGTCACCAGGGAAGGTCTGAGTCAGCAGCAACTGCCACAGACTTGCTGTGGAGCGTTCGCCTCCTACCAGATAGAGGAGATCTTGTTGGCCTCTCAATCTGGTAGAAGTGCAGGCATGCACACAGGGGAACACATCTTGGCTGAAATGAAAATATTGTAACATTGTCAAGGTTTGCAATAATCTTGTAAAAGTTATATATCTGATACAGCTGGCATAGGAGGCGCTGCATTGGCATCAGAAACCACATACACAGCACCCTCACAAGGTTTTTAAATGCTTCCTTTGAATATTTGTTGAACTTTATCTCATTTTTTATTTTTTTTCCAAATAAAAAGGCTCAGCATTCATTTAGCTGGAAATTTTGACAAAGCTGCATTTTCCAGTGGAAATTCCCCACTGATAATGCTGATCCATGAAGCAGGCAAGCAAAAACTGTGTTATGGAAAGAGTCTTTGTAAATGGAACTACCCAGCTGTTGTTCTGCAGTACTGCCCAGGAATTTGATAGGGCAAGAGGAGAAGGGACTATGAGGGTGACGCACCTTCAGAAATCTTTGTTTGTTTCAGGTGGTCACTCGGTGCTTGGAGCTGGGTGCAGCATCTGCCAGGTACATGAATGGCAGCATGGAAGACATGGTATTTGCTCAGTCGGTGGTGAAGAAAGCAGAGGAATTATGGGGTATGTATGTATGCATTTAACACTTTTATTTAGCATCATAATAGCCTTTTGGCTCTCTGGATAGTTTACATAATAAAACCATAACAAAGCATGAAAACTACATAAACAAACCAATTAAAATATCTGTACCAATAAAAAGTAAAACATCCCATCACAGCAGCAACACCAATCAGGTAATAACATGCATTAACATCACAGATTGGATAAATCTTAAAATATCCCAATTAAAATATCAAATTTACTAATTAAAATGCATGTCAGACTTAAAATTTAAACCTAAAATAATCAATAATTAAAATGTTACACAAATAAAAATGTCTTAGCTTGGCTCCAAAATATATACAAAGAAGGCACTTGGTGCACATCTCTGAGGAGCTGGTTCCATAAATGGGGTACCATAACTAAGAAGGCCCTACCTCAGGTTGTCATTCTCCTAACTCCCTTTAAAGATGGCTCCCAGAGCAGGACCTCCAAAGACAACCTTAGGGTCTGGGTATGCTTATGCAGATGGAGACAGTCTTTCAGATATTCAGGTCCTAAACCATTTAGGGCTTTATACGTTAAGATGAGCATCCTGAAGAGGGCCCAGTCTTCAGTGAGCAACCAATGCAATGTATAAAGGACTGGTGTTATATGTTTAGTATTACTAGTCTCTGTCAGCAGCCGGGCCACTCTATTTTGCACCAGCTGAAGCTTCTGTTTCCTGGTGCCCTTGTCACTCTCAGGCACCAGAAACAGTATAATAAAGCACGTTTGAATATAAATTGTACCATATTCCAGTTGTTGTTGGCTTGCACCTCCCATCATCCCTCACTGTGGAGTTAGACTGATGGAAGTTGCAATCCAACAATATCTGGAAGCCTGGTTCCTCACCTCTGATCTAGAAAGAAGGAGATAGCAATGTTCTGGCAATCTACAGCAGGAAAGAGAATAAGGTTAGCTTTAGCATTTAGCCATAAGCATTTGTATACAGTTTTCCAGAGCAACATGGCTGGGGCTGTGGGGAAGGGTGGTATTCTTTGCTTATTTAGGGGGAAAATAATCCATTCTGATTGGTAACATGAGGAAGCTTATGGGTGGGATCTACCTGAAATTTTAGAGGAATAAAATATCATGACCCCTTCTGATATATACTTACTTGGTTGGGAATAAAGGTCATCAAGCACACTAGAATGTATTTTGGAATGAACACACTGTTGGTACCATATTAAGATTGTTTCTGATATAGCCACAGTAAGCATGGGGGAAAGATTTGTGTACATTAGATATGCTGCACTTTGTCAGAAAATTTGCAAAACCTCATTCAAGTTTTGCACTCTTTTAATTTTCCCCAGTAATTGGGCTTAAGAAACATGCTGTAAATAATTTCTAAATATTGCGCCCATATATGCCCTCTCACCCCTTGAGATTAGCAACGGATGCCTTTCTCTGGGAACCCTCTGTGAATGATATTAGGAGGGTGAGTACCCGGATGAGGGATTTCTCTGCGGTGATGCCCCATCTATGGAATGCGCTCCCCAGAGAGGTCCGCCTGGCGCTGTCGTTATTTGTTTTTCAGCGCCAGGCTAAGACCTTTTTATTTAAAACTTATTTTAATTGTTAAATTATTGAATTAATTAGGATTTTAACATTTTTAGCCAAGAATGCACCAGGGGTTTTTTAATGTTTTTTAATTGTTATATTATTATTATTTATTTATGTTTTTATGTATTCTTTGTGAGCCGCCCTGAGGCTTTGTTGCGATGGGGGCGGCATAGAAATGTTTTAAATAAATAAATACATATTTACTGGATTGCCAGATGAGAGGTTCTTCTGTTTGTGTTATCTTTGGTGGTTGCTTTGGGCAGTGGGCAGTGCTACAAGACAATACAAAATCAAAGCTTGCTCAAGGTATGTGGGCACGTAGATGAAACCCAGTTCTATAGCTTTCAGGCCCAGGTATTTCTTATGTTAGGACTTCAGCTGAGTTGCTAGGGTAGCTGATCATGACAACGCTCATGCCACCCTCTACCAACATGGTTTAAACAATTCTTTTTTCTCTTCTTCTTAGGAAGCCTAGACATGCTTATTCTGAATCATATTGGCAATTCTTACTTCAGCTATTTTAACAGTGATGTTGGGCATGTACAAAAGCTCCTGGATATCAATTTCCTAAGCTATGTGACCATGACTGTTGCAGCTCTTCCTATGCTCAAAAACAGTGGAGGAAACATCGTAGTAGTTTCATCCCTAGCCGGTGAGCATAAACTACAATTATGTAAAGTGGACCTAAAAATCTTTCAGAATCCCAAGGCAACTTCAGATGTTTCTGTCTTTTCTAAATGGAAATGATGAAAGATACATGTGCTGATAATACCCGTCACACAAATGGCTGCCGTCTCCAACTGCATGAACAACTCCAGAGGATTTGGTCCCAGCACTATTGGCCATGTTGGGTGGGTGGGGCTGATGGGAATTAAAATCCAAACATTTGGAGGGTATCAAGCTAGAGAATGCTGCCCTAGGTTCTTGAGTCAGCAAGATGTAAAGCCTACAAGTAGGCCTGCAAACTGTAAACCTGTGAGGCATTCAGGCTGGCCCAGCCTTCACTTTTTGAAGCTGGTAGCAGTGCACCAGGGGAAAGACTGGATTTCTCCAGTTCCTCCTACTATTTGTGTGGATGGAAAAGCCTTAGAGCAGTAAACAGACCAAAACACCAGTGGATTTAAGGATGGGTGTGTTGTGTGTGTGTGTGTGTGCAAATAAAGCAACATCTTTTGGGACTGATTGCATGGGTCTTTCCTAGGAAAGAAAGTGCTAATTGGGCAAGAGGTCCTTTTTGGAAGTTTACAGGATTGTTCTAATGCTGTTGGCTTGCATGTGAAAGTGGTCTGCGCTCTCTACAACTGCTTATTTGCATGTTGTGATCTCAATGTAGAGGCAGCAGTTCCTCGTGTCATCATGCTAAATTAATAAAACCATTATTTTGTACAGTGACTGTCACTTAATGCCATGGTGCTTCTTAGCAGGGAAAGGAGCTTCTGTGTAGCCTTTCCTGATCCTGAGCCTGATCCTGCCTATCTTAAGCTAAGCAGGGTCTGACTGGGTTGAAATCTGGATGGCTGACTTGAGTCCGGCATTGAGCAGGTGGTTGGACCTGATGGCCAACTAGACCCTTTCCAAGTATCATTCTGCTTCACAAATGATTTGGGGGCCATCACAATTGTATCTATTGGGAATAGAGCAGATGTCAAGTCAGAATACTCTAATTGGATTCAGGGATGCCTGATGATGACCAAGGACATTTCAAAAGGGACTACTTAAAAATACATATTCATGTCAGAACCACACAATTGCTATAGCAAAAAAACCCCAAAACCCTATGGGATGTTTTCTTATTCAGCTTGAGAGTGGAAGTAGGAGTCAGATAAAAAGAGAAAAGAAACAGTGTTACAGCTGGAACTGATGGCTTGAAAGGAAATGAGGTTCACTTCCAGATATGGGTTTGGGATAGTACGTCCATAGCTACAATATGGAATTGATACTGAGCTTTAAGGGACAAAGATAGTATCATTGAATTTCATTTAGATAATACCACAGCACAGAAGCACATGGCAGAAATAAAGATGGAAAATTCCTCTTCATATTTAATATTTATAACAAGACATTTGGTTGGGATTCCATTTTAATTGCAGAAAAAGTGAAACAAAGTAATCAAGGGTCTGCAGCAAATCTCATATGAGGAAGGTTATAATATCTGAGATTGTTTAGCTTAGAGAAAAGGTAAGAGATGGCTTGGAGAAAGCTGGTAGAGAGACATTGTACTCTCTTTCTGGGGAAAAGTTGGAGTTATCCCATAAATCTGATTGATTCAGGACAGATGAAAGGAAGAACTTCTTCACACAGTGTCAGTTAACTATGGAATTCACTTCCTTAAGTCATACTGATGTTCACCAATTTGGATATCTTTCAAAGATGATTGGACAAGTTCATGGCAGCAAAAGCTATCAGTGGCTACTAGTCCTGATGGCCATCTGTTACTGTCCATATGAGATGCAGTATGCTTCTGTTGCTTGGAAACGTAGAGTGGGAGGATGTGGTTGCACTCATGATCTGTTTGTCAATTCCTGTGGGCAGTTGTTTTGCCACTGTGTGGACAATGACAGTACTAGATGGACCTTATGTCTGATCCAGCAGGGCTGTTCTTTTGTTCATAACTCCAGAAACTAGTTCAAACTAACAATTTCAGAATATGACAAATTAGCGGAGTTCCCTTTCAGAGCTCCCCTGACATCTCCATTCCTAAAGCAATAGTTTAGGCTCAGTTCCAGTTGTATCATCACAGGCTAGCTTCCCATTGCACTGGAGCTCAATTTTCCTAGTCTAAGGAAAGCACTGGATGCTGCCTAGGGTTCCATGTATTTGCAAATGTAATTATTTGCTATAATTACAGGGGGGTTTTCCCCCTTTTTGCAAGGAATCCATTGTGGCTTACATAGTTGCCTTCTTTACTTCCATTTTATCCTAACAAAAGTCCTGTGTAGTAGGTTAGGCTGAGAGTTGGTGGATAGCCAACTATGGTGGGTTGTTGTGTCATCTGAACTCAAAGCGTTTTCCAAGGGATAACTTATTTTTAAAGAACAAGCCATGTAAATAACTCGTGGCTTGTTGTAGGGTTTTCTTGTCTACAATGAGGCATTGTGTCATCTGAACCTGGGGGAGTGTTTTTATTGAAGGTTGCCACAATTTGCCATGGAGCCACTCAGCAAGAGCAGCAAAAAGCCCATGCTGCTCACTTTCCACCATCTTCCCAGTGACTGCCCTTCCCCTGCTACTGAAGCCACACTTGGAAACAACCATCATTTCTTCCCTTCTCTTGCCATCTTGCTTCTTTTGTAATTCTAATGAAATTCTAATGAAATTTACCCATGTGTATATTATTGCTATATTTCTAGGCAAAGTTGGCTTTCCCTTCACTGTTCCCTATTCTGCAACAAAGTTTGCCCTGGATGGATTTTTCAGCTCCTTGAGGCAGGAATTTGTCATGCAGAACACCAACATTTCTATCACACTCTGTGTCCTTGGACTTATTGACACAGGTAAAATTTAAAGTATTGAAACATGAGCTATTAGGGCCTGATCATCCTTGGTAGATTCATACTATGCTCAAAATCTCTCTTAACTTTAACAACTTGAGTGGTTATGCTGTGTGAACTCAGCCATCCTAACAAACCATAGTTTTGTTTTTTGTTTTTTTTAATATGGCTGGGTTCACACAAAACAACCACCACCCATAGTTGTGGTTTGTTAGCATGACTGAGTCTACACAACTCAAGTTTCAGCAACAGCCCATGCCAACCCATAGGTTCAGTGGCAAGTTATACAATTGTCGTGTTGTATGAACCCAGCCAATATGAATCATATAATTGACTTTTCCCCCCTCTAACCTACTGTAGATTATAATGCCATTAAAAATTAGTTATGAAGCAGTCATTTACACTTTTCATACGTAGGAATTTATCATAAGTTACACAGAGACATGTTTGTAGATCCCAACAAATAAGACATGCAAACTAATTTTCAGAGGAATATTCAAACTTTCAAATTAACCATGAAGACTTCTTGCCAACTCAGAAGTTCCCACATGCACCAGCAGTATATAAAATACCCTCTCAAATAGCCTTCCTGTTCTTTTGTATATCATACAGTATTTAAAACAGGGGTATAGAACCTGGATGCTGAATAGAAGGACAATGTATAAGGATACACTTCCAGGCCTGGAGGCCCCCCCTGCAGGTGTCTCTTCTCTCCATTCACACAGTGCACTTTGGTGGCTATCTTGATGTACACAGACAGTAAGATCATTGGAGATGGGTCAGTGCATTTCACTCACTCAAAACTGTTAAGGAGTGATATTGAACAATCACTGAGCTAATGGGTAAACCCACACAAACTGGCATCTGGTTGTATGAAGTCATTAACAGATGGCATCAATACCAAATATTCTTTATCCTATGTGCAATACGAACTGTTAGTGCGAGCCTTCAGTTATGATGAAGAAACTACCACTGAAACTGGTTATTTGAATTCCACCAAAGTTATGAAATATCTACAGAATTCCTGTTTCCTTTGTATTATTTACACACACACACACACACAGAGCGAGAGCGAGCAAAGGCCAGTTGTATATACCATCTTGCCAATGGATAAATTACAAGGGGTGACATGGTTTGGCTAGCACTTGTGCAATGACTTGTAGAACAACTAACAAAGTTAGCTCAAGCAATTATTATACAAGGGGTCTTCAAAAAGTTTCTGCACTTTTATATTTTACGTTTTATAAATATATTTTATATAGTTTTTGCTGATGGCATTAAAAAGTTGGTACAACGCTGGGAAAAATGTATCGCAAAGGGAGGTGACTACATAGAAAAGTGATGACATTTGTTTTTGAAATTCTTAATAAATAGAGTTTAAAAAGTGTGGAAACTTTTTGAAGAACCCTCATATTAATAATTAATTTATTTCTATACTGTTCAAGCTGAAGCTCTAGTTAGCTCAGTTAAGCTGTAGTGAGTTGTGCAATGGATTATGCGAAAACAGATTCTGCAGCAGCTTATAGATGGCTTACACTGGTGGAATCAAAGAACTGGACACTTGAACAAGTATGAAAATAGGATGTCTGCAAGAGACTGAAGCTTTGTGTTAGCAGAATGACATGCAAGATACAAACCACACTTGCAGAATCCAATGATGCACTACTTACTAAAAACAAAGAGCTCCACTGTGAAAAATACATGCTGGTTACCTTTACAGACCAAGTTATAATTTCTTGAAAATTTTCTTTAAGGTTCCAGTTATACTATTCATTGACCTGGGATAAGTCTAACTGAACTTAATGGAACACATTTCTCAGTAGAGCTCTGTATCATCTGAGTTCCTGAGCAACAAGTAGTACTTGTCAATCAACTAATACTGACTCAGGTCCATCTTCTTCCCTTAGAAGCAGCCATGAAGGCAACTTCTGGAATACTCAAAACTGTGGCAGCACCAAAGGAAGAATGTGCATTAGAAATCATAAAGGGAGGAGTCCTGCGCCATCGGGAGGTTTATTATGAGTATATGTCTGCAAAGATCCCTCTATTAATTCGGGATTGGGCTCCAGATCTCCTGGATTATATTATCAGGAATATGTATGATGTGGGCAAACTAAAAGTGCAGTCTTAGGATGCTTTTTATTTTTTCTCTATTCTTTCATGGTATCTTAGAAAGGCCTGTGGTGGTGCTACCAAACTTTCCTTTAGCTCAGGCTATGTCCAATTAGCTGATATGATAGAATCCTGAAAATTCTGGTCTCCAGTATGATAGTACATGTTGACCTGAAATCTGCTACAGCATCTTGAAATTCCCTGCTGAAAACATGTGCATGCCTTAAGTTTTGGAACAAGCAAGCCCTCTATGTATTTAGAGGGTTTTGGAGAAAAAAGCATGTTTATGGCAAATGTTTAACTTGCTCTTGAACTGCATCCACATAGGTCTTTCATAGCAAGGGACCTTGACTTCCAATTTTCTCCAGGCCCAATAGGTGGAGCTAATGGTCTTCTTCTCATAGAACATCATGTTTGTTCTTTGTTCTTTAGGATTATCAATTTTTAATTCTTAAGGAGGGCCAGAACCAGCAAAACACCCCCAAGTCCCATCAGGGAGATATAATTGTTCCTTAGAGCAAATCATGCGTAGTTTAGATCAAAAGCAACAACAAAAAATTGCCCAGTTCGAACAACCAGCAACTCCCTTAAAAATGGCAATGAAGGGGGAGAGAACTGTTTCTTCTGCTGCAGTGAGCTTCAGTCAAGGTCAATTTATAATGTTCAGGATTCTTAAATAAAAATATCAGACAATTTACAGCTGCAAAATTAAGTAGAAGAGTACCCTTTTCAAAGTCCTTTCCAAGCAGAGAAACAAAAATACTTTAAAATTTGGATCACAACCACAATAATAACCTCAGGTCTCAGCTGTCTGGAAAGCGCTATTGTCCTCCTTCTCAATTCAAAAAGCACAATTAAGCATGAAAATTCATCCACGTGTATTTTCATACCAAGGTCAGTTTACAGTATTCATAATGTTTAGTAGGGACATTAAACAGCTTTGCAAATGAGACGCCATCTACCAACAAAAGATTATCTGTTTCAGAGTCCCTTCAAATTATGCAAACAAAAATGCCTTAAGAGTTCAAGCTGCATCAAATTGGTGTGCTATTCCCTTGGCAAAAAAATGTCATAATATAAAAAGAAATAATAAAAACTAAAAGAAAGATAAATGGAAAAGAAAAATGGAGTAAGTGTGTTGGGGGGCGACTTTGTTAAGTGTTTCAAGGTTTACCTCATTAGGCCATCTCGATGAAAACAGAGCTGCAGACTCTAGAGAGTCTTGATGCTCAACTGTCATTTAGAGATATAAACATCCCTCAGGGCGATTTATAATCACCCAAACATGATAAGGCAGAAAGCAGCAACATTCGCTGGTGCTTCATCAAGTTGCCATTTCCACAGAAGTGCCTAAGTTTTTTCTTGCTAGTACTAAAGCAAACAAGGGAATTGCTTTCTTGTCTCCATATCAGTAATCTGCTTAGCCATTCATTAACACAAAACAAGACATAAAGGAGGATGTCCAAAAGAGAAGAAAGTACAATGTGTTACTAAGTTCTATACATGGGCACCACCTCTCTCCCTTTTGTGAATTTTACTGTACGTGTAGAATTCTTAATTTCTCATACCTGTCATATAGACAGGTAGGCAACCAGTACATGTTATATGATGTAACCTGGTTTACACAAAGGATTGACACTAAGAATGTATAAATTTAGAAGTGAGATTTCTTACAAATGTCAGGTTCAGCAAATCAAAAATCCCAAACCCATCAAACAAGAAAAGAAAAAAAAACCTAAATGTGAACTTTTGAAATGTTGTATGAAAAAACTGAAGGTATGCCTTGCTGAGAAAAATTTTCCATTCATATTGTTTTGCATTTAAACACAAACTTAATAACCCCTCCACCCCAAATCTGTTTAGAAATGTGGTTAAAATATAGCATTAGTACAGCATACACTGGCATTTTCGAGGTAAGAAAATACCTTCTGAGATTTTCCTCCAAATTTAGTGAGGATGCAACCTATACAGAGTTAGACAGAGCAAGGCCTTGCAAGTCCCAGCATGAAAGTCCCAGCATTTTATCTACAATAAAAAATGTAGATTTATTTCTGCCTAAGCATGCATAGGATTGTACCCTTAAGCTATAGCTGCCCAGAACAGGCACAATGAGAATCTGAATTTAAATACTGTGCAGTGGAAATAGCTTTAACTGTACTAAATAGTGGCTATAGATCAGCATGCCAGATATTCAAAACCTCTTGATTTCAGACTTTCTTATCCTATCCAGGAAATGCTTGATGAGTTGGAAATGCACCTTTTTTTCAGAGCATTCCTATACCATCAAATATGCTTTGTATTCATAGCACACCATGGAGCAATTCCTATTAACTCCCTGTTTTGCCCTATAATGACCAGCACCTTATTCAAAGCTCCACAATTCTCATTCAGATCTGTTCCAGCTTTCACTGTGAACTCCAGAGCAGTTCTTGTTGCAAAGTCCAGGAACTATAAAGGAATAGTTTTCTGATTTTCAAATAGATTGAACAGCCAGTAGTTCTCATTCTGTCTTTTATGTAAAAATTCAATGAGGATAAATGGGAAATGAGATTTCCTGGAGAGGAAAAAAACCTATCGCTTGTCAGGTTTTAGTGCACCAAAGTATAGGTAGATTGTCAGATTTTCAACTGCAGTCCTCCTTCATAAAGGAACACATTATTTGACCTTGTCCAACTGGATCTCCAGGAAAATGAAGACAAATTTTGGCCAATGCTTGTTATTTCTTTCCAGGGATGGGGACAAGTAGATTGGGAAAAAAGTCATATGGGTCTGCAGCATGGTGTGAGGGACAAAAAAGCAGCGGCAGCAAGGCCATACAAAATTCAGGGATTATTCAGCTGTTCCTCAGCATCATAAATCAATAAAGTCTGAAGATATACAGTGGTCAGTGTCTTTTTTATGAGGTCAGAAATAAGGGTTTATCTTTGGTCCAATCTAAACAAACAAAACCTCAGGTTAGAAGGATCTCATATTCCACTCACATCTATTCATTCAGCCATGTGGAGGCTCACATCACTTTCTGAACTTTAAAATGGGAACAATCCAAATATTTACTTTTATCCTCTTGTTTGTATGTTTACCAAACATTTCTGCCTTGTGACGAAACACTATTTTTCCCCCTGTTCAAAGCTGTTCAGTATTCAAGGCTGAGATTTTGTTCTAATTAGATCACAGCCTTTATTTCACAGGCCATATGTGTTTTTCTTTGAAAAGAGAGCTACAAGTAACAGAGTGGAACTTACTGGGTGATCATTGCTTTCAATATGAGCTTTCTTCTGGCTGCTATAAATTTACAAATTGATTCCCGAGTAATTTTTGAACTGAACTAATGTTGTGCTATGTAAGAAAATGGAGATGGGTGCTCTGTACAGCAGTGATAAAATTGTTCTCCAGCTTCCCAAGGCCTACAATAGGATTTTAGGCAAAGCATGGGAAAGTAACCTACAATTGTAGACATGTATTAAAAATCTACTAAAAGAAATGCTGTGTGCTGTTTATTTATTTTTCTTACAGCTGAGGCCTTCCACTTAAGGGTTCCCATGTGGTTCTGAAGCCTGACAGAAACATTTGTATTATCCCAGCTATTTAGGAAACATTAGCTGACAATGTTTTAATCTGCGACTATATTCTTAATGTCTGCTATGTTGCTCTTGTTTCATAACATCAGCTATTTAATTATATTTTGCTGTGTTGATTTTACTGTTGTAATTGTTTTGGCAAACAAAACAATTAAAGAGATGAAGCATTTCCCCATCATGAAAAGTTACAATGTTGGGGCTTTTTAACTTAGGAAAGAACAAATAAGGGGAGACATGACAGAACAGCATAATGTCCATGCATGATGTGGACAAAAGTGTTGGGGATTTCTCCCTCCTTCATAATTCTAAAACCTGTAGCCATCCCATGAAGCTAACTGGTTTTAGATTCAGGATATACAAAAGAAAGCACTTCTTCACACAACACACAATTAAAGTAGGGGATGTGCTATCTCAGGATAGAGTTATGTCCACAAATTTGTATGGCTTTAAAAAAGGATGAGACAAATTTGTGGGGGATCAAGCTGTCATTATTGCTGTCTATTAGTTCCAGAATCAGAGATGGGATGCCTCTGGACAGGAAGAGCATGACCAAGAATGTGGTATTACCCTGATGTCCTGCTTGTGCACTTGCTATAAGCCACTTCTAAACAGAACCCTGAAGAACAGCCTTCCCCAACCTGGTGGCCTTCAGAAGCATTTGGACCACAACTTCCAGAATTCCCATCTAGCAGGGCCATTGACTAGGAATTCTGGGTAAGCCCAAACGTGTAGGAGGCACAAGGTAGGGGAAGGCTGCTGTAGAAGATTGGCCTTTAGCCAGCTCCAGCAGGACTCTTCTCGTGTTCTTATCCATAATTAAGGGATGGAATCTAATTTCTTTAGAAGGAAGGAAGGAAGGAAGGAAGGAAGGAAGGAAGGAAGGAAGGAAGGAAGGAAGGTAGGCCAGCCAGCCAGCCAGCCAGCCTTATTAAATTTTTGCACAATCCTGTTACAATCATCAGTGTTGCTCCCAATATTCAGGGAAGAACAACTAGGGCTGAAAGACCACATGGAAGTGTGAGGCATGCAGGTGAAATTGTATGTGAGAGACATATGGAAGAATATACAGAGTGATTATTACTTTTCATGGTCTAAAAAAAGAGATGGGAAGTATGTAGCCATGGGCGACATGTGCTCTTCCAGCTCCATTGTGGTGCTAATGTCCTTTGTTGCCCACAGCAAATTGGATTAAATGAGGAAGGGGGAACAGTAGTACTGAGGCTTATAACTATTCAGGCTTACTAAAGGCATTTGCAAAATTTGTCCCTAATAATAGATACCTATGCTGCCACCATACCAGCCAGAATTCCCTGCCTGCTGCCAGCAGCCACAGAACGCAGTGGATCTCCAATTATTACTGTTAAAAAAACCAAACTAGGAAGTAGCAGTGGCTTCTGCCCCTGCACCACTCCAGGTTCCTTCTTCTTCCCTTGTCTGTTAGCAGCACACTGCTGAACCTTCAAGCATTACACACAATTTAAACTGAAAAAATGCTTTTACTGACATTTGGTCTGCGCTAATTAGATGTTGTCTTTGGCAGGGATTTGGTCATTGAGAGCAAAGGAGTGATGCAAAGACTAGACTATGCCCTAGAAGGAAGTGTCTGATTGGCTCAGATTACTGCTATTCAAAATGCAACTGAAATTTTCTCTTTTCTTTTCTTTTCTTTTCTTTTCTTTTCTTTTCTGTGGAGCCTGCAGGCACAATGCAAGTACCCTGGAGCTTTTTCAGTGGAACTTGGCAAAGGAGGGCAATGAGAAGGAGCATAAGTAAGAGTGGTAGAGGAACAGAGGAGCTTTTTGAGCCAGACTAGGCCCTTGGCAACTGTCTGCACATGCTGGCTGCTGCTCCTGCTGGGCCTGGCTTTCTGAGGCATGTTATACAGCATTTCAGTATCTTCCACTGAAAAGCACATTGTGTTCCCCTATAATTTGTTTTTGAACTGAACATGCATCACTGAAAACTTAGCACAGGAAAGGGAAACTTCCAGCTCAAAAATTCAATGCAACCACCAGGTACTCCAGGCCCAGCATCCCTATCGCAGTGTGATCCACTGCTGACATTTCAGAAGCAAAATATATGATGAAGCAAATACTGCCCTCTCACATTATATTGAAACAAATATGTAGATTCTTAAATTGCAAGACAAATGCACCAATTTGCCTCAAAAAGAGGTCATAATGTTGTAACATATTAACAACTCCATACTCAGTCTATGATATTTTATATATAATTCATCCAGACTCTAAGCCATCTAAAATGTCACCCCTTAGATGCATCTTCTCTAAAGTATCTTAGACTGCACATGGAGTTATCCATGTGTTACAACACCAGAGGCTCACTTGTGGTTAGCCAAAAGCATTTTTCCTTTAACTTTCTACATACACTTGTATTATGCTCCATCTTTATCTTGAAACAGAATGGCCACAATCTTTATTTAAACCCTCCAGTTGTACTTAGATAACCAAAGTGTCAGTAAGTTTGACTGAAGTTTACTTTCTGCTGTGTCATTGTTCAAGTCTGACTCTTTATATGACTTTGTTTGTATACAGCTGGTTAAAATATCCAAAGCTCAGTTGCAGGAGGAGCCAAGCAGGAGCAATAAGGCTGCTTAAACATGATAAGCCAGAAATTTTGGGAACCCTGACTTGTGATTATGTCTGAATCAGGCCACGGTGTGATATGGAATAATCCCATGTTGTAGAAGTGGTGGTGGGATCCTGAGGCACTGTAACTTGTATAAGGGCATCTATCAGAATAAGAGAGGAAGTCAGATCTGCTAAGGACTTCCGAGGTCAGCACTCACAAATATAGTCACTCTATGACAGCCTAACTTCGGCTTTTTTACAGCTCTGATGTCGCAATGTTTAAGAATGGATAACGGTTATTTGCTTATCAAGGCAGGGAATCCTCATTCCCGGAGGTATCATACTTGACTTGGTCTGAGGATGCTAACCACAGTTGCTTGGACTTGATCAGCCTCCAAGTGCCAGGACTGATAAGGTAAACTCAACGGTGGGTTGTTGCTGGAGTCCCAGTGATAGTGAAAGACATACAGACTGTTCTACCACAACAGAGACGTATTATGAGACTATGAACCTGCTTTCAGAACTCTGGGTTTCCTGTCACCTCCCTTGTTATAGGAGGGTAAGGCATAATGAGAGAGAGAGAGAGAGAGAGAACGAGAGAGAGAGAGAGGAACCAAGTGGGGTGAAGCATTGTGGCTTTCCTGTTCTTTTTTTTTAAACAGAGCAGCAAAGTGAAGTCGTCCAAATAAAAATGACAGTTATAGCATGTTAGTACTTGATAACTAAGCAGGCACCTTCTTGAGAATTTATGCCTCAGCAACGGCAGAGCTGGGCCTCTCACATCTTGATGAACTCACTTCAGGCCTGCCCTAGAAAGCCAAAGGTAAGGACCTCCCTCGCTAGAAGCGATCTTCCATTTTATTTCTCAGTGAACGGAAAACATGCTTAAGCTAAAAAAAAAAAAAGAGGTACTTTTTCTTTGCACTTGTGCCAGCATGATTGCCAGTGTGAAGCTGCAACATTATTTTTTCTGCTTAAACCGGAGAATTCAGCAGTGCCTGCGAGGGAAAGATAAAGGGTATTTGTATTGGCCCAGAAAACCGAAGGAAGCCCTTCCACTGATTATAAGGCCTCAATGGTTTTTCCAGGTTTATGGGTTAAATAAACTAAGCAAATTCGGATCTTCATTGTTCCAAAACAGTTCCTGTTTAAGTTAAGGGGTTTTTTTCAGTCAGCTGCACGGTAGGAAATTCTGGAAACTATGGCAACTGGGCAAGGTAGGTGAGTTGCTCGTCTGTCTATGGGGGAAGTGGCAGTTTTGGGGACTGCACATGTCAACTGGGATAGATTCTAGGACAACAGCTTCAAGTCCTTCTTGAAACACTGCCTGGTGGTTGGGTAGAAGCAGGCTGATTTCTCAAAAATGTGGTGGTGATGGTGGCAGTGGTGGGTTATAAAAGCAGTGTAGACTTTTACATACTCCTCCAATTAAAACAAAATCAAAATCAAAACAACACCATAAATGCACTAACAAAACACTCTTTCCAGATGTCAGTATGAGTGACTCAGGGTTGATTGGTATACTTGTGGTGGCCATGCTTGTTTTCTTTCTCCTTCTCTTTCTTCACCTTTGCAATAATATGTTCCCAGTTTACAGTTGTCTGATGTATTGAAATGATAAAAAATGGTGGCATTCCAGCATATAGCCTCATCTCATACTCTGGTCATTGTGCCTGAGAGTGGTTCGGCAGAAAATGGAAGAGGAAAAAGGTGGCTTGGAAGGGGTGAATAATAAATAAAAAAGGATGTCTCTCAGCTAAATAAATTGACTCCTTTAGTAGCACAGCCTCATCACGCCATCTCAGCCGAGCATATCCAATTAGTATATTCACATTAGTATCTGAATACAAGAAACACTGAAGAAAATCAGCAAGAGGAAAAGAAAGCTTACTTGTGTAAAGTAAAAAGACTATCTATATGCCAAAGTGTGTAGGAAATGCAGCAATACTGTCCTCAGTGGTTGACGGAAGAGCTTTAGTTCTGTCTGACAACATTAGATGGTAAATGGACAGTAAGTGGACACAATCTAACATGTGAAAAATGCATAGAAATGTTTTAATAAATAATAAATAAATAAAGTGTGAAAATAAAACATGCACACACACTTGAGGAAAACATAAACAATTACAAGTTACTGGGATAGAAACTAAAAATAAATGGTGCATTTTTCCATTTGCTAATTTGTTGCAACCAATGAAATATTCACATAAATCCTATTGCAATCTCTGCTAACTGGCTACCTTATGCCATAGTACAAAGTTATGGATACCAAAGTAGTCAGGTATTAGTTGCCTTTTTCTGGTTAAATTATCCTGGTTTTATGTCAATCTTGCACTTAATGACATTTGTATACAAATTGCTGCTATAAAACCCTTGATGCTTTTTGAGGCTATTCACTGGTTTAATGATATAATCTGGCTTGGGAAGGAGATGGGTGTATAGTGTGTGAATGAGAGGAAAATAATTAAATGTTAAACATAAGGGGCTGGTTTATGAACCAAAAGCTGTATAAATCCACCCAAATGAAAATTTCAAAGGGGCACTGTCATATTTTTAGTTCCGAGAAGTATGTTTCTATGTGTAGCTGTTGTCAGATACCTCCTTCCTCTAGTGATAATAGCACAAAACAGGAAGTGGTAGAAAAAGCACCTAAAGGAAGAGATAATATTAATCATGGCTCTTCGATGCTACATACCATTTTTTGCACCAAGCTTTCAATTCCTCAGATGCTGATCTCAATCCTCTTATACCTTTGGAGTTGATGCAATCGGCACAGGACTTTGTATAGAGCCTTCACAGACTGGGGTTCTCAATGAAATGATTACTGCTGTGCAGTTTTCTTTCCATTTCCAGCTGCATCAGAGAACAGCTTGTCCAATGCCTGACTTAACGACATAGTACTAAACTGGGTATTAGGGAATGGAACAACAAGAAAGCAGAATTTGCACAGCGGTCAAGATTTTGTTAAGTTTAGGTTGTCATTGCATGTGGGATCAGAGTCTGGGGCCATGAATAACGGAGGGTGGTTTTATCCTTTGGGGTGGGTAGTCTGAAGCTGTATCATAAACACACACACGCACACACACAAAATAAAGACAAAAAACCAAGGATATTAATAGCCCCTTTAACCACCACTACCCCAGTACAAACATAAAAACAAATCTAGATGCATCCCTTGTACTTACTAAAAAAGGTGGTTTGAAAGTTAACCAGGGAATTTGCCTTTCTGTGGTTCGCATAGATAGGGATGTAAGTGATGTATACATTATCATACATTTGAATACCCACCTGTTGTATTCATTCTTTCCATTGCTTTTAACAGACTATTTCCATCAAAAAAGGAAAAAGTCTAAAAGGGAAAGTCAAACATTTTTTAAAAGGGTTCACTGCACACCAGAGTTAAAAATATGCAAAAGAAAGAAAACTCTTCTTGTTTTCTGAGATGACACATATTCATTGTAAAATGTTGCTAATTTTAAGGGATCTTGCTGTCAGTGGACTTAATGTTGGATTCCATATGAGAAACAGTTTGTGACAACTTTCTTAGCTGCTAACAGATTTTTCCTTCTAAACCCTATGAGTAAGGAACGCTGATTGCTTTGGATAATAGACTAGCCACATGTCTCAAACATACTGAGGACTGTTCCCTGTTTGAAGGCATCCTCTACTTGAAAGGCTGCTCAGTTCAAATCTAGTTTAAAGATAAGGAAGCAAAAGAGCAGAGGCTTGAACTTGCCATGAACACTTAGCGGCTAGACAGCAGCTTGACCCTAAATTAGCATGTGTAAATCTTATGCAAATCCATACCTCTTTTACCATCATTTGGGAATAACAGATTTCCTCTTTTTGTGATGTATAAATGAATATCCTATTAGTTAATCACAATACACATTTCAAAATACACTACAGGTACTCATAGTTTCCCTCTTCTCCCCCCCCCCCACCCCGTAGTACAGACAGTGACTTGAAGAAAAAGCCTTGGGTGGTATTACTCTCCCCTGCCTCTTGCCCAATGACATTGATCTGATCCAAGGTGGGAAGCTGCATTAACTTATAATCAATGTCAAGAATCCATTAATAGATCCAGGATGCAATGTGTAGTTTGGCTCTGAGTTAACAACAGTTGTACATTTGTACCAACTCACCAGTAAAAGGAATATTGGCAAATCTGATAAGCAGAAGTGGATAAATACAGATGACCAATATGCTATCTAGTTCATCTGCTTTGTAATCATGTGTTAAATTGTAGCAAATTGCAGCAGTAGAGAGGACCAATGACATTTTTGCTTAGTTTTGCGACTGCTGTTGCTCAACCATAGTTACTAGTGACTAGTTTGGCTACCAGGGATTGAAGACCTAACCCTCAATTCATTACTTCAGCACTTTGTCACTATGTTTTTTATTTTTTTAAAGAAAAGCATATGGCTAATAAGTTCTCACAATCTTGAAACTGTCTTCATAATATTGTTATTACTGTTGGTTCAAAGAAGAGAATCCCTCTAGTCAGATTGTTCTTGTTGTTATTTGTTTGTATTTCTCTTATGGAAAAAGAAAATCTGGCATTTAAAAATGATTGTATGCTTTTAAGCTTCCAAAATTCTCATATCAGTTTTAATTCCTATTGTGAGCTATTTTACATGATCAGTGGTGGTGGTGATGTGCCATCAAGTTGCCTCTGACTTATGACGACCTTATGAATGAAAGTCCTCCAAAATGTCTTATCCATGACAGCCTTGCTCAGCTCTTCCAAATACAAGTCTGTGGCTTCCATAATGGAATCAACTAATCCCATATTTGATCCTCTTTTTCTTCTTCTGACTTTGACTTTCCCTAGAATGATTGTCTCCTCAAGGGAATTTTGCTTTCTCATGGTGTGTCCAAAGTATGTCAGCCTCAGTGTTGTCACTTTTTCTTCTGAGGGAAGTTCCAGCTTGATTTGCTCTAGGACCCACTTGTTGGGCTTTCGGTCAGTCTAGGCCATTTACAAAGCTTTCCTCCAGCACCAGGTTTCAAGTGCTTCTCTTTTCTTCCTGTCAGCTTTCTTCACTGTCTAGCTTCACATCCAAACAGAGTAATCAGGAACACAAAAGTGTGGATGGCCTTGAAACATCCCTACATTTGATGGTCATTTCTAGTTTCTTTGTTATTGCCTTTCCCAGTCTCAATCTTCTTTCAGTTTCTTGGCTGCAGTCTCCATTTGAATTGCTAACTGAACCAAGGTATGTAAAATCTTTCAAAATTTGGTCTCTTCATTATTAACTGTAAAGTTCTGTAATTCTTCTGTGGTCATGATTTTTGTTTTCTTAATATTCAGCAGCTGATTTGTTCCTACAATTGCTCCTTTCACTTTCATCAGGAGTCATTTCAATTCACTACTACTCTCTACCAGTAATATGATAGCAATCTTATATCTTATTGATGTGTCTCCACCTATTTTCATACATTCCTCTGATTCTAATCCAGCTTCCCTTATGATATATTCTGCATCAGACTGAACAGACAGAAAGATAAAATACATTCTTGTCTGATGCCTTTGCCTATGAGAAACCATTCTGTTTGTTCATATTCTGACCTAAACTGTAGCTTCTTGGCCATTATACAAGTAATGCATCAGGACAATCAAGTGCTGAGGCACCCCCATTTTTTTCAAGACAATCCATAGCTTCTTGTGGTTCACATAGTCAAAGGTTTTGTTGTAATCTATAAAGCATAGACTGTTCTTCTGAAATTCTTGGGTGTGCTCCAGTAGTCAACATATTTTTGTGATATAATCTTGAATGCCTTTTCCTTTTTTAGAATCTAACTTGAACATCAGAAATGTGTCTCTCCATATAGGTTAATATTCTCTGTTGCAGCACTTTGCAATACTTTGACCATTGCTTTGCTTGCATGGGAAATTTGTGTGATGGTCCTATGGCTGCTGCAATGTTTTACATCTCCTTTCCTGGGGACTGGAACAAACATTTCCAGTGTGTCAACCATTGTTTTGTTTTCCATATGTGGTTGGCATACTCCTGTTAGGATTTTGACTGATTCACTCTCTACAGCTTGGAATAATTCTGTTGGTATCTGATATGTTGCAGGTGCTTTATTTTTTCCAGCTTTCAAAGAAACGTTCACTTTACTTGCTAATATTTTAGGTTCTTCCTTTCTGAAGGATTCTACTAGTGAGATCTTATACCTTGACATTAAACATGGAAAGATGGGATAGCTATTTAACAAACAAACTAACTGCCTTTTAAGGAGCATCTTGCTTTCCCTATTAACATCCTACTTTTCCTATATAATGCTCAAGATCATAGAACGATAGTTTGGTATACATCTTCTCTACCTGATGTCAACTATCATAGACTTCTAATACTTATCAAGCGATTAAATAGGTTGAATTTTTTTTTTAGGGGAACCCTTACTTTGAAGTTCCCCAATTTCACCACACATTAAAATAGATGGCATGGGAAGGTGGATGGGGAAATCACATAATGTTTTCTTAAATAGAGACAAACATGCAAATAGATAGTAGAAAACCTTATCACTTGGTTAGTTTGTGATATGAAACAAAGTAAGATGTACTACAAAGGTTTGTAAGAGTACAAGGGCCAATATACCTTTACAAGTCCAGGTATGCAGAAAGTTCTGAAGGATGACTGACAAGTGATATGAAGGTGAGGTAGAGGGGAACTAAGTGGTTTTCCAATCCTAGCTTTTTACAGGTTTGGCAGGTAGCTTCCATTGCAACTAGAGGAGAAACTGAACTAGAGGAGAAACTGAACTGAAGTCAGCAACACTTCAACTTGCCCTGTTCTTCCTTGATAGAGTAGAATGAAGTTGCAGGCTTCTGACTCAGTAGAGTGGACGGTACACCACCTCATTTCCCAACTCTGTTTACTAGGTGCAGTTCTCATTTCCCCTTTGAAACTTTATCTAGCAAGAGACTGAAGCTACCAGTCTTAGTGTGTTTTGTTCAATTGAGAAGAAGCCTACTTTGACAGACTTAGGAAGGTACCTAAGTCTGTAGATACTGAGCTGTTTTGTCTTGAAAGGAGACTCCATTGCAGAATGTGTATAGCTGGAAGAGGACTGTTTACTTAAGCTACCTTTTGTTTAAAAGGTGCAGTGCTTATTTTTGCATGGTATGCACACTTTGGAGACATGTTCTGAAACAAGAAATCTGATAAGCTTTCATTGAAATATGTGTTGAAGAGGGTTAACAACAAGTATCTAAAATATATATCACTATATACATAATACACAAATCTTTCTTTCTTTCTTTCTTTCTTTCTTTCTTTCTTTCTTTCTTTCTTTCTTTCACTTTCAATGGAAAAGCTATCCTTTCCTTCAGGACACACTGTACAGTATTTGTGAAACATCCCTCAGCTTGCAATAAGGAACTATTGCTTGAGAGAGACAACTTTTCACCATCACCACCTTCTGGACTCACAGAGTTCATTTCATGATTCTTTGGGCCCTGCTTTAGTCTTAAAATAAATTATCTTATGTCCTTGAATGTGTGCAGGGAAAGCCAAACATAAATCCACTGATGTTTGCAGTTGATGTTGTCCTTTGTATCTCTGTTGTACACAAGGCACAGATGTCATGTTCAAGCTCCAACAAATATCAGTTCAAATTATGTACTTTACTTAATTTATCCTTGAGTTTTCAGGGTAAATACAAGGATAAAACATAACAATACTAGATAATGTACACTCAAAACAACAAGCCAAGCAGGTGAAAATAGAATATATATATATATATATATATAAAATGGGAGACTACACCTCTCTCACAAGAAAGAGTGAGTAATAATTTTTTAAAGATGAGTAAGATCGAGTGTTTAGAGAGGGATGGGTATAAAATTGCTTTGCTTTGCTTTGCTTTGCTTTGCTTTGCTTTGCTTTGCTATGATGAGCATTATACCATTGCCTTCCCCAACCTGGCATCCTCCAGAAGTGTTGGCTTTGCTGTCCAGCACACTGGAAGGGCACTAGATTGAGAAAGGCTGTATTTTGGTGTTCTAGTCCTATGCCTCACTTTCATTAAAAATAATATAGCTACAAAACTTTTTTAGAAATAATTAGAAGATTAATTAAAAAGCAAAACCAAACCAAAAAAAAAAAAAAAACCTCAGGTTATGAATGGAGTCCACTGAAATGCAGAATGTCAAGTTGCAGTTTTGTTTATAGTTTATGGTGGAACAGCTGGGAGTAACCCATCTGAAAGCAGCCTCTGTTAGAACTGGAGGTGTCTGTTCATGATCAAAGGCCCTGGATTAAGATTGGATGGCCTAAAAGTTCCAATACTCATAATAATTTCCACAACAGCAACATGATTATTATTTATATGCTTAATTTCGAATAGGTGAAATCTCTTCAGATCCAAGAAAGCTGTCTGCATGTGATTCAAACCAAGCAGTGAAAACACATAAAGTAAAGTAAGTACAAAAAACCATTGAGTTGGTAATAAGGGATATTTGGATTCTGTAGGCATTTCTTCTCCAAACTTTTAGAGCACCTTACTTCTGTTTCCTGGACTATATTTCCTTCTTCAACTTACGTTACAAAAGTCTGCTTTGAGTCTTCATCTCGTCTTACTCTCCTGCATTGTTGCCTTCTGCCATGTTTAGGAGATTAGAATATCCTGTTTCGTCCCTTTCAATCTGTCTCTCCTGCTGTAACAGAACTATCATGCTACTTCTTTTAAAAGGAACTCAAATGAGGACTATTGTGAAAAATTGTGGGAAAAGGTCATTTAATTTTAATTGAATTAATTTTATTCAATTCAAGCATAACTGGAACTCATGATTTCTACATATGTTAAAACAGAATAGCACAACTAAAAAGACAGCATTATTATACCATTTTCTGCTGTAAACATGCTATTCTGTTCTTATCTTGTCTATATTTGAATCCCGTTGCCTCATGAATGTCCTTATGATGTTTTATCCATTGTTAAAATGCAAAATCTAATACCATCAGTTAAACAAGGCTACAGAAATATTTTTAATAGTTTTCCAAGTCCCATGGTTCTTCCACCCTTTCCCAAAACTCTAGGTGCTCAAGAAAGTAAAAAGAGGTAATACACCCTATTTGAAGGATTACAGGATTTTGATGTTTACCTGTCAAAACACAATGTGGATTTTGACAGGAATGCCAAGGGACATACATACACATATGCTTATGCTTATTGCCCTGTTAAGAAAACATGATTAGCCCTGTCAAAAGCCCCAGTTTAAAAGAAAGCCTGAGCCTTGACAGCTCCTGTCAAAACTGACAGCTGCTGTAATGGGGGGCAGGGTCATGCTGTTCCACTTTCTCAAGCACCTAGAACCTTGGGAAAGGGTGGAAAAGGTGCAGGCCTCTGAAAACCTCAAGTGCTAGGAGTTCTATGGGCCACTTTCTCTTGCCAGCAAAGATTTTGCTTCCTCCTTGGCTTTCACTGGACAGTTTGTCATTTGATAGCCGTCACTGGAAAGCAAAGCAACACATTAACTTTTTTTTAGCTTTGTTACTGATGGTGCCTCCTGAACTTTTGTCTGGGGATACTTTCCAGGACATTCATGAGGCAAGGCTATTCATTCAGTCACTGAAAGTGTCCAAGTGCATACTTGTAAAAGATCAGTATTTCTTTTCTGTTTTAAAGGACAAAAATATTTGCAAAAATATCAGGCTGCTGCCTCAGAGAACATGAAGTACAATAGTGATTTCTGAAAAGATAAAGGCAGGAAAGTGAGTACAAAACCCTTGCAGTCTGCAAAGGGGCGACCAAACCAGCAACAGTTGCTCCAGAGTGCTGCTTGAGTGCTTTCTGGAATAGCTAGAAGTGGCCCAGGCAAGCTTGGGAAAAGTGGCAGGCGGTTCTACCTCTCTTGTTGAGAAGCTCAGTTGCCATTTCTCCAGACCCATGATTTACCATGTTTAGATGATATGACAACTCATATGAGTTCAACAACCTCTCTTTTGAGCCACGGATTGACACAAATCACCCTGTAGAAAGTGGTCCATATTTGCACAGCATGGTAACACACTGGGGCTTGTTACTCCGGATGGAGTTGTCATGTTTGCAAGGACCTGTCTGTCTGGATGTACCCACTTTTCCTACAAGCCATCCCTGTTAAAATACTAGGCACTGCATTTTGAACTAATCTCAGCTTCCATGTGCACAGGGCCTAGCACATAGCACACAGTTCTCGGATATGTACTGAGTAAAATCATGTACTTTTAGCTCCTAAATTGTAGTGCAAAGCTAATTCCATTCTAACTGCTTTTCCTGAATTCCTAACATGCTCATGTGATTCTCCTGTTCCAGTCACCATTCTGGGAACACACACAGGGATTATCCCACTGGCACAGGGAGTCTCACAGCAAACAGTGGTGGGAGAACAAAAGTAGTATTTTTGGCTGAATTATTTATTTATTTATTTATTTATTTATTTATTTATTTATTGAAGAATGTAGAATTCTTTCACACTGATAGAAAATCAAAGATCCAAAAGCCTTTGACAGATATGGCAAGGGAATTGCCAACATATGAATTGTGGAGGTTTTAATGAGGAAAGGAGGAGGTTAATAATACAGTCCTCATAAGAGGTAATGCCCAAACAAAGGCATTCATTCTTCTGGCTAAATTCTGATACAACCTGCCTATGTCAGTTAGACTGTAGTCAGAAACACACAGAGAAAGGCAGTAAGTAGAAGCCAAACTCATCTCTAGCTCTGAGCCTTAGTTTTTAGGGTTCAGGTTTTTTATGACTTCCTCAAAGTGACCATAAATATAATTAAGTATACAACATTAAGTGAGGTGACTCAGCATCTGTAATCCACTAGATTTATAAAAATGTGGTGAACACAGAAAGTAAAGCTCTGCAGGAGGTAAGTGGAGTTTGATTAGAAAAAAACAAAAACAGTGGTATGCCTGCTTATTGTTATAATACTTTAAGAATTATAGCCCTTGAAGTTTGATGCATCAAGAGAGAACAGTGGATTTTTATTATATGTTCCTTGGTTGAATCCCAAACAATATGCAAACCTTAAGCATAAGTAGAAGATGAAATGTAAGCTGGGTTTAAGGGAAGATGCCCCATTTTCTAAAAGTACATCTATTACTGATGTTCCCAGGCATTAAAAAGTGGTTTTTAAAAAATCAAATAAAACCTGACTTTCTGCTGAATGTAAATAATCCAGTGTGCTATAATGGTTAGAATGCTGGGCAGAGACTCAAGAGATATGAATTTCAGTTCCTACTTGGCCATGAAGCTCACTGGTTGACTTTGGGCAAGTTACTATTAGTCTAACCAACTCATAGAGTTGTTATGAGAATACCACAACACTGTAAGTCACTTTGGGTTCTTTGCAAGAGTAAAAAAGATGGGAGGCAAATGTAATATACTACTAATAATTCTGAAATAACTCTGCTAAGTGAAACAGTGGAACTTCCATAATTTTCAGAAACATAGCACACTGCAACCTGCTTGCAGAGCAACTGCTTCTTCTGGGAGCTCAGACTATTTTCCCATCATTGTATCTGGTATTGTATGATGCATCCATAGTGGAGATACCAGCATTTTATTCCAAAGGGGCTGCATACAAAAACTGTACAGCCTACATGCTGCTGACTTGCTTTTTCTTGGTTTCACTAACTGTCTCTCTGGTGTATTTGGCAGGTGCTGTGCATTGCCCTGGCTTGTACAGTCAGTATGATAACAGGATCTGGCAAATCTCGCTGTCCACATAGACCTCAGTATGAAAGTTATGAAGAAAAGTATGAACGCCGACAGGAAAAGCGTGGAAACATACGCAGAAGGAATAATACAACCATGTGCCATCTTGTGGGTAAAAACAAGAGGAAAGAGGCCAAGGAGCCTCTTCAAAGTCCCCGACAGAAAGAGTTTCTCCGAAGAAGGAATTTAGTAACTGAAGAGCTCAAAGGGGCAGAAGTATGCATGTCTTCTGGGATAGAGGCATCACTGGTTTCTGAGAACAGAACTGGAGATGTGGGAGAAAGATCATCTTGGACAAATCTGAGATTATCACCTACCAACCAGGTAATACAAACAATGGAGGCAACATAAATGGGAGCCTAATCTTAAATATGTTAACTAGAAGATTAGCCCCAGTGAGCTCAATAACCCATTTGATTACATCCTGTTGATCTTTGCTGAGAGATTAGTCATGGCCTCTGATTTTAGCTTTTGTAAAACACCTAGAAATCTTTGGATACATAGCAGTATAGAAATATTAAAATAAATAAATAAAATTTCCCCTTTCAAATTGTCCCAATATCTGTTTCCTTTTGAACAGATGGAAAGAGTAATTTATTGATTTTCTTCCATCATTTCCCTCTTTTCTGTTTTTAATAATAGAGGGAGAATCATAAATGTATAAAACAGTAGAACTGGAAGGGATCTATAGGCCATTGAGTCCAACCCCCTGCTCAATGCAGGACTCAGATTTAAAGTATCCCTGACATCCTTTTGTTTGGCCATCCCACATTGGCCTCCCTAGATAATTGGTTCCATCATTGTATTGTTCTCACAAGTTTTTCCTGATGTCCAGCCAAAATCTGGCTTACTGTAACTTGAGTCCATTTTACTGTGCTCTGCATTCTAGCATGATTGAGAACAGATCCTGGCCCTCCTCTATGTGACCACCTTTCAAGTACTTGTCGAATGCTATCACATCTCCCTTCAGTCTTCCCTTCTCCTGGCCAAATATACACAGGTCTTTCAATCTCTCCTCCTAGAGCCTTTTCCACAGTCCTCTCATCATCATCGTTGCTCTTCTTTGAACTTTTTCCTGTTTGACTGCATCTTTCTTGATATCTGATGACCAGAACTGAAGACAATACTCAAGATGCGGCCTAACTAGTACCTCATGGAATTTGCAACAAATTCTTACATTAATGCAATACAAAATAGCATTAGCTCTTTTTTTTTTTTTTTGAGCTACATCACATTGTTTGCTCATGCTCAATTTGTGATCTCCAACTTTTCCAAGTTCCTTTTCACTTGTAGTACCGTTGAGCCAAGTATCCTCCATTTTGTAAATGTGGATTTGGTTCTCTTTTTCTAGGTGTTGAACTTCGCATTTTTCCCTATGGAATGTATTCTGTTGCTTTCAGCCCAGTGTTCCTATCTATTCAGATCACTTTGAATTTTGTTTCTGTCTTCCAGAGTATTAGCTATCGCACCCAATTTTGTGTCATCTGCAAATCTGATCAGCATTTCCTCTACCTCCTTGTCAAGTCATTAATACAAATAAAAATGTTGAAGAGCTCTGGGCAGAGGACTGATTCTCTGGTACCCTACTTGTTACTTCTCACTGGTTTGAGAAAGTGCCATTGGTGAGCACTTTTTGATTCTGATTCTGTAGCCAACTGTGGATCCACCTGCTAGGTGTTCCACCTAGCCCAGTTTTAGCCAGTTTGCTGATCCAAATGTCATGGGACACTTTGTCAAAAGTTTACTGAAATCAAGATATATTATGTCCACAGTTCACAAAAGAGGTTAGCTGATCAAAAGATGAGATCCAGTTAGTCTGATAAGATTTGTTCTTGATAAGTCCATGCTGGCTTTTAGTAATTACTGCATTGCCTTCAAGGTGCTTACAGAGTAACTTCTTTACTATCTACTTCAGAGTTTTCCTGGGACTGGCAAGCTAACTGGTCTGTAGTTCTTAGAATGTCAGACTGATCTGTAGTTCCCAGGATCCTTCTTTTTGCCTCTTTTGAAGATAAGGACAACATTAGCCATCTTCCAATCAGCTTACACTTCACCTATCCCAATTAATCTCAGTTAACTTGCTTTCAACTAATGTGACTTCTCTTCTCAGCTTTGAGGCCAAACAAAATATTCTTTTCTTTCAGGAGACTTTGAATAACCCTACTGCCCAGTTTCTTACCCAATTTGTGCTGTGTGAATCCTACAATACATTTGCAGATGGCAACTTGGACTCCTCACCCAAAAGCATGCTTACTGTAAAAGTTTCCAAAAGCTGTAAAGGTAAATGCCAAAGTATAAATCATCCTTATATTAGCCAATATATAACTTAGGTCTATATTTTCAGTTATTCCACCTGAACTAGTCAAATGCTCTTGCAACTAATTCTGTGAAGTTAACCTGATAATATTTCCTGTCTAAAGATTCTATAAGAGTAATAATATCATTTTCCTTCTATTTCCAGAAGTACAGTACCTTTAAAAATATTTTAAGAATTTCTCATTTTTAATTAAAACTATTTTCCAGCCATCTAGCTCCAGCTGCTTCCAAAAGAAATAACAATTCTGTTGAAAATGTCCAATAATATTTTTTTTCTTGTTCAAAACATTTATATGAAATTTCCTCATTTGTGTTAATACAGGTACACAAACTACAACCGAATCAAGTGCAGAAAAGAAAAACTCAGGGCAACAGACAGAGTAAGCAAGCTCATTAATGCATATCCCATTTTTCCTTGGAGCTGGTATCTTTCAGATAGAATACCAGGGAATAAGTACTGAGAATTAGGCATTTTGAATATAATACAAACAGGTAGAACTTTTCATTAAGGACTTTACCCAAACTCTGCCTACACTTTTGAGGCATTACCAGTTAGGATGCATTGGGCACCTATTTGTTATTTTCCTTCTAAATGGATTCTCTGTGGTAACAAAAAAGGAAGAAACTATTGGAAAACACAAGAAACTTAGACACAGAAGACAGCCTTGTCTGCACCTCTGTGACCAAGGCAAGGTGATGACACAATAACAGCCTCATCTGGGATCAGTTCTGGATTGAAGATGATCTGGCTCTTTCATTAAACTTACCTGAATCCAACAGTTAGCAGCTCTGTAAGTTGCACTGAAGTCCCGCTGCACCACAAATCTTCCTGAATTGACATGGCAGAATGACATCAAACACACTGATGCATGAGGCTTCCATGCATGAGCAACATGGCCTACAGTAGGGTCCCCAGCCAAGGATATGCAAGTAATCCAGCTGGGGAGTCAGAATCCTGTGAATCGGCTCAGCTTGGACTCCTAGATTGTGGCCTATCAACCTGGCATGGGTGCCAAATCACTTAAGGCAGTATGCGGCCTTCCATTATTATTAACAGCAGGCTGCAATTTGTGTATTTTTATACATTAAAGCCAGGCTAATTTGCATTCCTTCCAGTCCCAATTTTCATAAATTGCACAGTTTGGCCAGAATTTATGCAACTTTCCATGTTGTTAAAAAATATAAAAACTCAAAAGCATAAATTGTGGTCCACTTCAAAAATGGAAGCTGCAGACAAAACCTAATACACCCAGCTTTTGGCTCTCAAGTCAGTGAAGTGCCAAAAGTCTGTCCTTCCCTATTGCCAACCTTTTCGGACCCATGGGGAAAAGGAGAACCTGCTGTGGGCACCATCACAAAATGCCTATACAATGGATCATCACTTGGCATCTACCTGTTGCATCTTATTCAGCAAAAACATTTGTTTCATGTTTGTTAGACACTGCAATGTCTCCTTAAGAAGGGATGCTCTAATTCATCTAATTGCTGCTAATGCAGTACACATGTTTTAGCAATGTCCAGTAGTTACTTCTTTTGTGCAGACAGCATAACACTGACAAATTTTGCACTGGAATGATCTTTCATAGTCAGTGACATACACACTTTTCAAAACTATTTACTTGCTTTATGGAAATTTACAGATGAAGGGGGAATTGATTTTTTTTTCATTTTGACAACTAACAGACTGACATTACAAAAATGGAAGGAAAAGTGTTCACCTCCTACAATGAGGACCATAAATTTCTTCCAAAATTTAAATGGGTGTCATATAGACACCAACTTCAAATGAAAGCTTATTTGGTTATTTGGCCCACTTTTGTTGAAGTCTATGTATAATTGCTAGAAAGTTGCATCCATTTCATACAAATTAATGGGCATCACACTGGGGACTTCTGAAGCCACTGGAAGGGCCATAGTGCCTGTAGACAGTGCCTTGGGGACTCCAGGCCTACAACATCAGGGAAGGTGTTCCTGAGCATATTGTAATGCTACTTTGCCTTCAGAGCATTCACAGCAGAGAGTCCTTCTAGATCAGGGAGTCTTTCTTGATCCCTAATTCTAGGGTTCAACCCTACTGCTCCCAGTGCTTACCATGGCAATTTGGGTCCAAGCTGTTTTGGCAACACATCATAGAAAACTCTGCAGGCTACTGCAAAATGCATTGTACAAGTTGTTCTGCAAATTGTTGGACAACTCATTACAATTCCATTACTACTTTTACTAGAACTGCTAGTTCTGCTAGTTCTTCCAGCAGTTCTACAACCACTAGCAGAATTATGTCTACTAACACATTTTTCCACTAAAAGAATTTTGGCTATAACCCAGATGTATCACTTATTACAATAGTGGTGTGCACTGCTTGATAAAATACTGTTCTCTTTCTTTTTCAGCTGTGGAATCACAGTTTTAGATAAGGTAAAGAAAATACAAAATGGTAATATGAATCCTATGTCTTCAGATATTAATAGCTGATATATGCCATATATAAATCCCTAGGAATAATGTATTTTTAATGGTATAAACTACAAGCAACCTCAGCTGAGTTGCATGATCAGCTCTACGTGTTAATTCTCACAATCTCCACAAGGTTTTCAGCAGATTGCTCAGTGGAGATAGAAAAAAAAATTGCTAAGGTTTGTTCATTTTGCATATTGTATGAATGAATTATGTTCAAGAAAGCCAAAGATATTATTTGGATTACTGAAACCAAATGATTACACAAGGTTTTTTCAAAAAGTTTCCACACTTTGATTAAGTTTCCACTCTTAAGAATTTCAAAAACAAATTACATCACCTTTCTACATAGTCAACTTCCTTTGTGATGCATTTTTCCCAGCATCATGCCAACATTTTAATGCCATCAGCAAAAAATATACAAAATATTCTTATAAAATATAAAAGTGTGGAAACCTTTTGTATTAATATTGTATTGAACAATGAAATCACAAGCCACAAATTTCTCCTCTTTCTGAATGCCCATTGATTGGAGCCCAGCAGGACCTTAATAAACCTTCAGTTCTTACTAGTGATGGCCAAACTAAGCTCAGTTCAACTGGTATCTATCACAAGCATTACTTAAGAATAGTTTAACTGAGTGGGTACTAGAATCTGGAGCTGAGTTCTCTCCCTGCCCTGCATTTTCTTGGCCTGTTTAGTTTATAGTAAGACTGTCTTTTTCTGCCCTCTGTCTTGGACTGCAGAACTATCTCAGCAACATGGGCAGTAGTTGCAGTGCCACCAAACCATGTGGCATCTGACTTTTAGGTAAGCCCAGAACAGATATAAGACACATTACTTCTTGTCGTGTAGGTAATGGCACCCCAGCCCTAGTCTAGTCAAATTATTTCAGCCTCAGAGGGGTAGAATTCCACAAGCATCTCTCTTCCACCATTGCTTTCCTATTAAAATCAGTTGCCGGAGGGATTGACTCCCTAAATGGAAAGCTTGAACCTGAAACAAACCCCCTAAATTTAGATTTAGTGATGCTCAACAGTGGAATGTTGCACACTCATAATAGAGTGTTTGCTCTATTCTGACACCAAGAACAGAGGCCGAATATGTTGAGGCTGAGAGTTTCATAGTAACTGTTGCATTGCCTTGTCAAATGTTCACATTTCTCTATTAAGACTCAATTAGAATTTTAAATTCATTTATTTATATTTCAGGAAATTATCCAACTTTCTAACTACCTCAAGGTGAGTAACTAAAACTAACTAAACCATAACTGAAAATGACACTTAATTAGAAATGCTGGAGAGCTGGGTTTTGCTTTTGCCCTTGAGGTAGTAATGAAAACTTTATTTAGGGTCAAAGGTTTACTGAGATTTGGTACCCTAACAGACAGCTTGAAGTACTACAAGCAGTTCCTGAAGGGAAACAAATTAGCATGTGCTTTGGAGCTTCGACAAGATCAAGTCTGCCACCCTGCCATTTCCATGGCTGCCATTTTGAGCTACTGACACTGTGAAGTATAAGGGTTTTTGTGGTGCCTGCTTCACAGGCCTGATTCCGCTGTAGACTTGCCTTGCACTCTGCTATTTATTTATTTATTTATTTATTTATTTATATGCTGCCTTTTTCCTACAAAGGGCTTAAGGCAGCTTGCATCAATCTCCTCCTCCATCTTATCCCCACAACAACAACCCTGTGAGGTAGGTTGGGCTGAGAGTCTGTGACTGGCCCAAAGTCACCCAGTTGGCTCCATGGTTGAGCGGGGGACTCAAACCCGGATTGCCTGAGTCCCAGTCCCATGCTCTTAACCACTATGCCACACTGGCCCTTGATTCCTGCCTGCTCCTGCTTCTGGCCTGTCCCTGCCGTCCCTCTGTCCCTGCTATGCTATGGTGGCGTCTGATCCTTGCCTGCTTCTCTCCTTGCTTCTGCCTTTCTTTCTGCCATGACGTGTTGATATCTGACTATTTTTCTGTTCTTGATTCTCCCCTTGCTCCCGGGTCTGCCTTGTCTTGTCAATATCTGTGCTTGCTGGTTTCTAATTCTACTTCAGTTTTTGCCACTGGACTCGCCATGCCTTTTTGCAAGTTCCTGTCTTTGACATTCCCACTGTCCCTAGTACATTCATGCTAAGATTTCATCGGCTCCAGTCTTCATGTTCTGGCTAGAGACACCTGCCACCTACATCCCTGACCTGAAACCCAGAACCATCCTGACATCAAGTGTTCTTGCTTCATTTTGGAAGGAAAACCCCCACTTGGGAGCTTTAGGAAGGCCATGCTGCTGATAGAGGATGAATTCTGGCAGTGCCTGAGATACCTTTGCTATACGTCGCTGAATCAAAGTTCTTCTTTTCTCTTTTAGGAGGCGCTACATCGAGAGATAGTGCTAAAGCAGAAGATGGTGATTTTACAGGAGCTTCTAACCATGCTGCTGAAAGCAGCTGAACAATCATGGAAGGTACCAGACGGCCAGGCTAAGGCCTGAGATTACTAATATCTGTACCTACACATTTATCAGGCAAGGGTAGGCAACACTTGGCCTGTGAGTCCCACAGCACCCATGGACACTTCTGTCTGCATTTCAGAAAGTCTTGCTGATGCCTGGAATTTGTTCATTTTGTTTAATTCAACTGTGTCTGTGGATGGCCAAGAGCACTTTGGAGTAAATCCCTGACCTCCAGCCACTTGCCATCTTTATCCCCCTGTGGAACTGTGCACTCCAGCTGGATGTGGAGACATTCTTAGGAAGTAGAGGCAATGGGTTGATGGAGGCCAGCATTTCACTTTGAAGGGCTCCCAGCTATCAAGGGATTGGAAAACATAAAAAGAAGAAGGTAGGAATGGGCAGACCTCATTGCCAGTATGCAATGAGCTTGGGGATGATGGGAGGACAATTGGGGATTACCTGAAGAATTAGGTGACAACTTGATGTCATGGGAGGGGAAGTAGTGGGATGGGGGCAGGTGTCGGGAGGACCCAGAAGCAGCCCAACATGGGGAAGAAGGAAACAGGGAGACTGGTCTTGGGGTGACCCAGTGGAGAAGTGAGGAAGAGGGAAGTGTGTGTGCATGTTTGCATGCATGTGTACATGAGACAGTCAGATTGACAGACACATTGCATGTGAACATTTGGGAGATGACCCTAAAAATGACAGAGAAATGAATACTGAATTGGATGGATTTTGTGAGCTGTAGGCATGGGATAAAAGACAGAAAATCTGGCTTGATGATCCTAAGCAGGAAAGAGAACTGTGGGTTCAAAAATGGTTTTCTGTTGTCTTTTCAAGCTTCGTCGGTTTACCCTTCTGTGTAATGTATGTTCTGTGACCGCTCATGGCCACCATGATGACGATTTGATAGCTGCGTGGTTTCTCACGGCAGCCATATTGTGATGGAGCCTAGAAATTTTCTCAACATTCCAAATTTATATTGGTCCAAAGGCCTGGAGACCCCTGTTATGGGGCATGGCTACGTGCCCACTCAGATTTCCCCTACCTTTAATAGTTACATAGAAGATGCACCTTGTGCAGAAAGCACTTTTTGTTAAAGAACTGGAGGTAAAGTTGTGTGCATAGCATTCATCTCATTTAAAAGAAGACCTCTTTTAAAATAACTGCATTGCTGCTCAAATAAAATTCAGGTTTGTCTGGCTAAGTGGGTGTGCTACTGTCTCCAGTGCACCGGGCGCTTGGCAATTGGTGTACACAGGACTGTATACACATCTTGGCAGTCAGGCTGTCTCTCCTGGTGGAAGTGGATTTTTAAGCAATCAGTGGAAATTGTATTGAAAAGTGCCAGGACAGTTTAAACCACATCCTCTTGCAGGATGGCAGAGAAATATGTTAGAATTGTGAGCAGTGATTGTGCTGTCAAACTTCCCTAATCAATACATTATTTCAGTATAGTGTAGTGATCTGAGTTGAAGTCCCTGATTGTCTATGAAACTCACTGGATAGCTTTGGGCCAGTCACTGACTCTCAGTCCAACTTACCTCACAGGATCATTGTGGGGATAAAATGGAGAGGAGGAGCACCGTGTAAGCTGCCATGCAAGAAGGAAGTAGAACAAAATATAAATACCTCTGACTTGACATTTATATCCTGCTGTTCTTCTTGCAAGGAATACAATGCAGCTAATGAGGTTCTCCTCCATTTTACCCTCACAACAACAACCTTGTGGGGTAGATACAGACTGAGAGGCAGCGAGCAGCCCAAAGTCACCCAGCGTATTGCATGACTGAGTTGGGACTGAAATCAAGATTGCCTGTGCTCCTGTCCAACATTCTTAACCAGAATGGCTTTTCAAAATATTTAGGTTACTTCCCGGACGGCTCTTCACACTACCAATCACAGGACACTGTAAAGCTGTTTTTTGAAGAAAGAAAAAGCAGGAGGTTTACAAGTAGAAGATAGTATCTGGAACTTGTCAACCCAACCCTTATCCCAGTAAAATTCCATTAATAAGTCTGGATGATTGCATGAGAAAGCCTTTACTGACACAACTATTGGCAGTGTTAAAGTTGAGCCCTTAAGAAAATGTATCATAGGAAAAAATGCAGTGTAAAATAGTTCACAGAAAAGCCCAAAAGTTAGATGAGTGAGAGCTCAGTCAGAACAGGAATGCCTGTCATGTACTCTCAGCTGCAATGCGGTTTGAGACTTTTTCTGTGAAACCTTTCTGACAGACTTCAGAGGATCCCTGCAGAATAGCTTGATATGCTTGCTGGCAGGAAGTGGTGGTAAAACTTGAGCTTAGCAACAGGTTGCTGTGCGCTTTGTCTCTCAGCATTTGTGTTCTAGTTTCTGTTGCAAATCCTCTCTTTTAGCTTCTCATGAAAGCAGCATTTATCTGCTGCGTTTCAGAGCACAACACATTAGAAATTATGAGAGCTGACACTGGAAATGCAGGAAGAAACAAATTAGCTGAAAAATAGGCCACTTTTCAAAACCACAGGTGGAATCTAACATTTTAAGTGCTTCAGAGTGCCTAAGAAAAGCACAAGATAAGACTTGTCAGGAATTGCCTTTTGAAAATCCCATTTAACAGTAGACATTTTATTCAAGAAAACTAACAAATAAGCAAGCCAACAAGCAAGCAAACAAGCAGAGTTTCCATTTACAGGAGGCAATCCAGATCTTAAATATGTGTTCAAACTTGCATGGGAACCAGGGTAAATTAGCATGTCTTTTGCCTGCCTTAGGTTTTAATTTTGTTCTTATCTGAGATGATCATGATTTAATATGCAGCACAGGAAGAAGAAAAACAGGGAAGTCATCTATGTTTATACAGCTGTATGTTATTTTTCAGTACCAGGCCCTTGCTTCTAATTAGAATCACCTGAGCTTCTAGTGCATCTTGCAGGCAAGCCTCTCACTGTGCATTCACCCCCCTCATTCATGGAGCTTCACAGGAGTAGAGACAACATTTCTACACAAAGCAGAGACTTTGAAGGCAGTTCTAAAAGTCTCTTTCTGGAAGGCAAAGATAATCCAACAGGCTATTCTGTCATCCTGCCTGTGATGCAGAGGCAAAGTTTTCTGGGACTTTACCATGAGCTCTCCAAATCAAACAAAGGGTGCTTCCTATATAGCTATATAGTGCTGCTTTGAAGAAAAGGTATTACAGGAGTATAACAGTTTGGTGCCATATATTATTATCCTAATCTAAAGGACAGGTTTGATAAGATTTTCAAGTTACACAGCTATACTGCTGCAATGGTAATTATTTTTTTAAAGACCTATGGTTGAATATTCTGACAATAAAAGTGTGGGCCAGCATTAACTGTTTGGAAAATTAGGAAGGGGAGATCAACTTTTAGAAAAAGGCTTTTGGTGCTCTCTTCCCAGACCCAGAGGCAAAACTCAAGGCTGAATGTGCCTGCCTATGAGCATAATGGGAGCTCACCAGTGAAGAAGTGCTTGTTCTCTTTCGTTCCTGTACTAATTATATCAGTGTTCCCCAAAGCCACAGTACCAGCCACTTTCACCAGAGCTGAGAGTCAGAATTTTGCTTTAACTGTGTGATTAGCAATCAAACATAGCAAATTTTTTTAACAGAAGAACTGTGCTGGGGTCAGGTGGAATGGAATAGACAGGGTAGTTGCCATCAGGACTCCAGTATGCAGTGAACAGACACAGTTTGATCAGTCTTATTGATATCAGTGGCAGCCTGAAACATCCATTTCATTACCACTGAAATCAGTGGAAGTTAAAGATAGTTATCTTCGGGTGAATTGTACCTGTACTCTGAAAAGGGACTCCAGAAAACATGAGGGACCCAAGGTACAAAAGCAATGTGCAAACCTAGGAGCCTAAGGAGTGACTTTCCTCTTTTTTATTCTTTACAAATCTTTGCAATCTGATGTTCAAAATTTCCCACACTATTTCTCTGTCAGGGTCAGTTGAATGAAGACAAACTCAAGTGCAGACTGGGTGCATTGGAGAATCAACTACAGATCTGCTCTGAGGTAACATTTTTTGCTCAAAAGCGAAGGCCCATTTCTCAATGCTCAGTTAGTTTTTAGTATTTCTATCTGGGATGGCCATCTTCCTGGAAGCTGTTCTATTCTTTGGAGAGAGATGCCAGGTAATGGTGTATTCTGCAATAGCATTGGCAGATTCTGCAATAAGATTGACATCATTGAGGCCAGAGGTGCACAACCTGTAGCCCCAAGGTCTTTATTGCGCCCAGTACTGCCAGTGAGTACTCTCTACTCCCTTCTTCAGAGATCCTCCCCAGACTGCTCTTTCCTCTTAGCTTGCCACATCAGAGTAAACTATGGCAATCTCTGGAGAAGGGATTCTCCAGCCCATCTCCCAGTGATTCTCCAATTGGTTGTTGCTTCTGACCCCCTCTCACCCTCAGAGCTGACAAAATGGTGCATCCCTGGTCTGGCTGTACCGCTTCATAGGTATGGATGAGAGGGGAAGTGATTTCAGAGCTGCATGGGGCATGATGAACTATTCAGTACATTTATAGTTTTTTCAGTGTCCTGATGAGGAGTTCTAATACTTGAAACACATTGAGCAATACTGAGGCCTTCTCCTGGTTCAAGCTCACATGTGGTTCTTTGTTTTCCAGAATGTGCATGCAGTAAATTATTGTATAATTTGCATAGAAACAGCCTGGAGTCTTGATTGTACTTTTCCTGACCGATAATAAAAGAAAAACCTTTTTAATCATCCCTTGATTTTGATCCTGGTGGTGTAAAAGGTATTCGATTGTTGAGAGCCAGTGTGGCAAGGTTGGACTGGGAGATGCAGGTTCTAGTACCCAGTTGGCCTTGAAGTGCATTGGTGACTTTGGGACACTCACTCACTTGCAGTCTAACCCACCTCACAGGGCCCCTGTGCTGAGGATAAAATGGAGCTATGGAAGCCACCTCAGGTTCCTTGTAGAAGAAAATGCAGGATATGAATGCAATGTAACAACAACAAAATGAAAAAATAAAATTCATTTGAAGGCTGTGTTCACTGGCCATCCGTGGCCTGGATCAAAACAAATGGTAGGCATGTCATGAAGCTTGGGTCAGACTAGATGGCCCAGGAGACCCCTTCTGACTTGCTTTGTTTCTATGTTTCTAAATGCAACCCTAAACCAAGAATTTTTAAAATACTATTGTTTGTCACAGCATGGCCTTGTCCAATTTTAATCTACCATTGATGAGAGTTGTGGGGCAAATCTTTACCAAATGAAATCAGTGCATTGTTCACTGTAAAAACTTTCCTGGGTAGGATGTTCAGTTAGAATACTATGGATACCATTTGTTTTAGTGATCTGAATTCAGTCTTATTGAAACCCATGGGTCTTAAGCTGGTCATGAATAACTTGTTCCATGGATTTCAATGAAACCAAATATGACTTAGAGGACTCTAACCCTATATTTTAAAATTAGGAAATATTCTTTAGCTCTTAATAATGATGACATTTCTCCCCCATTTTTTCCTTTTTTCACGGAACTCAAGGCAGCTTACAAGGTTCACCTGATCCCCACCTCTATTATATCCTCACAATAATCCTCTGAGTTATAGGCTGCGATTCAGCAATTGGCCCAAAATCTCTCAGTAAGCTTCATGGCTGGGTAGGGACTAGAACCCGAATCACCTGAATCCCAAGTCCAAGATTCTAACCACTACACCATAGCTGTCATTGTTTTCTTTAGAATTATTCAAAGAAGAACTTAAAGAAAATTATCCTGGAGATGGAAGATCAAAAGAAGAACTATGAGCATAAAGCAAAAGAATCTCTTCAGAAGCTGCTTGAGGAGAAACTGCAAGCAGAAAAGCAACTCCAGAATGCCCAGGTAGGCATGGGATTTCAGCCTACCACCAGTAGACTGTTGGGCAGAATTTACATGCCCTGGTCCTGTGGATGTCTGTCGTACAGGAATTGTGTTCCATATTAAGTGAACTGCAAAGCTGAAGCTCCAAAATAGTATAAAACTGTGTTTTCAGATTGTGATTTATGATAACTACCTCTTGGCCTTATTATTGACTTGGTTCCCACAATATAACAGCACACCATGGCCAGCAAGGCACAGTTGGTTATAATGTCATACAAACCTAACCTGGCTCATCATTGGTGGCTTGTTTTCTCTGAGAATCCATGGGCACTTCTATGGATTAATTTATCCATGGTGGGTTATCCTGTTGTGAGAAGTCAAATGAGCAATCCCTCTGTAAACTCCGGTGTTCAGTGACTCAATTTTTTGCAGGTTATCTTTACCCAGGAGATTATGAAAGATTTACAGATATTTCACAAAGCCCAGTTTTACAGCTTCTTCAAAACACACCTTGGTAGGGTAGTCCATGTCTAGCAGAAACTTAAAAAAAAGGTTATCTTTAAAAAATGTAGAGTGTCACAGCTAAAGAGATTTGAATCCTCAGCTGGAGCATTGTCTTTGAGGGGTGTCTACTGCCAAGGTGCAACAAATGCCTGTCCTGGAAATTGCCCAGAGGTGGCTCCAAATGCCCCCCTTCCCCAAGTTTCTCTTAGCAGTGCTAAAAGACAAGCAATCAAGAGAAACCAAAGGTGTGAGGGATCTTTTCCGGCAAAAATACTTTTGGGGAGGGAGGGGTTTATAATGCCTTTGTGCAAAGGTCCTCATCTCCTCCTCATCCGAATTAGTCCCCATCCTGACTAATAGGGGTCCTTTTAAAAAGGAAATTTTGACAGGACAATGGGTGATTTTTGACTGGGACATACAGCTGTAAAGAAAAGCCTTTTTCCTATAAAAAGAAAGCATTCACATGTGTTCTTCCCTGACCTTCAGAGGCTCAGTACAATGTAAATATGTGCTCATGATAGAAGAAAAGAAAGATGGGGATTTTGTGTAAAAGGGATAAATCCCCTCCTCCCCTCACAAAACCCATTCTTGTATGCAAAGATCCCTCATGTCTTTGGTTTCTGTTGTTAGCTAGTTTCACCCTACAGCTTCCTCTTCTTTAATTTGCTCACTAGATGGTGCTATATGAAAAGCTCATAACTAGGTGGCACAGCATATTGGAGAAGATGTTTAAACAAAGTTAATATCTGTTCTAAAGAGTTTTTGAACTTTTTCATTTTCACAAAGCTCTCCTTCAGGCAGGAAAAATGACTGCTGTTTGTTGATGTGGAGACATGGTAGTAACACAGTTGACAACTCCCTGAGGCTCCATAACCTGCCATGAACAACTTCTGGAAATTAATTTAAAATAGCAAACCTTTGCACCTTTTCCCAGTAGCACATGTGTTACATGTCAATCCAGGACAACATAGTCATGAACCCCTGGGACAGCCCAGTTAGCTAGCCACAACAAGACAAATGCAAGCAAGCAGAAAGAAAATATATTTTAGTTACAGGAAATAGAAAGCAGTGCCTTAAAAGTATAGCGTTAGGAATTAAAAAATTTCCATCTACATCAGGGAAGGCACTGGGCAGCTATTCCATTTTTTTTCTTTATTAATGGATTTTCTGAAGTAAGAAAAAGACAGAAAAGCAGTGAGAATATGGGAAAGTTATGAGTGGAAGACATCATCATCTAGACTCCCTATAAAATTTCACAAATCAGGCAGACTAATAAAATCTTTACCCAGAAGCACAGGAGGCATGGAGTTTCCACTGGGTCTTAATAACAAATATTGAGCCTTAATAGTTCTGTTCACAGTAAACTATTCTCTGCTTCTTTTGTTGTGCATGTCTCACTGTCAAGAAGGGGTATTTATTAACTTAGACCCTGCATGTGATATGTGTTCCTCCTAGAGAGCCCTCACTGTTGCAGATGAAGACCTCACCCTCTGGAAAGAACACTACAATGCATTAAAAAACAACTGGAGCCAGCTGATGGACAAGCATAGTGAACTAGAAAACAAACTCCATGTCTTGGAAGATAAACTGAAGGTACCTTCCTTGTCTCTTTATGGGGATATATTCCAGCTTTTCATTTTACACCAACTGTCAGGCTATCATTCCCAAAGACAATCTGAAATAAGGACAAGGTTGCACTTCTTGTGGTTGCTGTCAGAAAGATGATTCACCAAAACAAACATTAAGCCCCGTCCTCAACCTTATGGCCCATTCAGTAGTGGCAGTGCTGTTGGATCATTCCAACACAAGAGAATAAATTCATCTGTTGAAACCCCAGGTCATCAATCCTATTAGGTAGCAGGCTTTCTCTCAAAGAATGGGAAGTTGGATTACATCCACAGTATCATATGATCCTTCCCTTCCTTTCAAGCCACAGATGTATTTTAATGCTTTTCTCTATGAAAGTGTTAATTGTTTCATCTATTTTCCGTTTCATTGCCAAATGCAGATCTGTGCTCTACAAAAGAAGCTTTTCCTTTACTCTTTTGCTGCCAGGTGGTGTGCTATAGTAGAATAGTGCCAAAGTATATAGGCAGTTTTCACTTTCACATATATCTCATTTACCATACTCTAAAAACACCCCAGAAAATTGCTCTTAAAAAAAAAACAGATTTTAGACCAGATGATCACTGTTTTCTAGAGAACCTGTAAGCAACCATGGGTGAGGAACCACAAACATACATTAAACATCTTGTTTATAAAAGCTCTTAATCTTAAATTATCATTGCTATGGTGGAGGCCTTTGTGACAACGTAGCTGAAGACAGTTGCCTTGTCTAGTGTCAGTGTTGTTCTTGCAGAGGTACCTGCCAAATGTCAGTTGTCTTTCCTACAAACATATTACAATTCATTGCCAGATAGCAAACAGAGGCAAGGTTCCTCAAATGAAGCACAACTAAAACAAATCAACGGACCATGTTAAACGTATGCATGTATGCAAGTGTGTCCATGCCATATATTTATTGGAAATACAAAATCAGGTAATCATTCAATTTTAATGAGTGTGCATGTTTATGCACCTATAGTTTTTCAAGTAGCATATTGTTACAGCCCATTGATTTGCTCCGATTGCAGCTTCTAGTTACCTTAATTCCATATGAAAGAAATGTTTGGTTTCAAGAAGCACAGCTACTGCAATTAAACCAGACACATTTTAATAGACTTAGAAAACATTATAGTTTTAGGCTGACAAAATATTCATCAAATCATGTCATTTTCAAGGAGGAAGGATCACTGCACATATTTGTTATTATGTTTATACTTCATCCTTTTCCCTGAAAGTAACCCAAGGCAGTTTGCATAATCCTCTTCTCTGAAGTATTAATCAATATGGTAGCTGCTATCTTGCCTTCTTAAGAATAACGTCTTCTTTTAATGAGCACACCATTGCTTATTCTCTTTTTTTTTTAAATGAACATGTTAGCCAAAATTATTTGTAAGAACTCCCATGAGCCACATTTCAGGGAGGTGGTGTGTGTGCACCCCCCCCCCCCGGTGTGGATGCACATGCCCTGTGTGTGCACACACCCATGTGTGTTGGTATTATTGTGGCTTTTCCCTGCATTCAGTGGTCAGACACCCAGAACTCTCAGCTGGACCAGTCCCTGCAGAACTTGGAAAGCGAACGTGCCAGTCTCTATTCAAGAATTGATCACTTGCAAGAAGACAACAGGTTCATAATGGAATGTCTCAATGCAGCAGAAGGTAAGACATTTTAGCAGGAAAAGGAATCTGCCTCATGATGGATCTGGGTATTGGACAAGGAGACATGCAGCCAGGTTTGAGGATCTTTTTACGAACCTTAGAACAAGCCCCAGTTCCAATATACTGTTAGGTTTTGATCAGTGCAACTAAGAGCTGATTTTAAATGCTGGTAGAGGAGCATGTAGTACAGTTCTTATTTGCATTTCTGCCACTGAGAAATTTATTATTAACAACAAAACAGAACAGCTAAACCCAATTATGAATAAAATGCCATTATACCACGAAACTTCATCTACAGCCATTTAAAAAACTGATGCATAAAAGACCCTGTCAAGTGCCTGGGAATGGACAAAAGTCTTAACTTGGTGCTGAAAAGAGGACAGTGTTGGTGCCAGTGCTGGGAAGAGTATTGTCCCATGTCAGAATCTCTCTGTATGCCGAAAGTGTTGAAGCCAGTGGGAGAATGTCTGCTTAAAGCACTAGCTGTCTTCATGCAAGGATGAAGGCGCAGGTGTGGGAAAGAGCTTCCAGGCAAGCACATCTCTTCAGTGAATCAGCCACATGGAAGATTGTATACCATGTCTCTTTCTGAACTGTTGCATCTGAAGTCATGTGGAAGTGACTTCCTCGGATAGTTCAGCCTCTCTTCTCAGGAAGCATGGGGCTTTTGTCTTTGAGCTATAAGCTGACTGAGATGCTGATCCAGTTATATAATGCTTCAGTCTGTCTCCCATCTTGTGCAGCAGCAATAACACAATCCTGACTCATATTTTAGTTATTTTTATTATTATGGATTGGTGGAATGTTCTATAGATTATGGAATGTATCTATTATATCATATAATTCAGAAATTCAAGCATTTGGAAATTGAAGGCTGCAGGGCTTAAACCACAATGTGCTATTGTGCCCTTCAGTTCCAAGCTGGGAACTTGAGTAGTCTTCTCTATACTCCCACTTATAATGCCAAATGCCACAGTTCAGGGAATGCCTTCTATACTTATTCCTGAAAGTTTGATTGTTATTTTCCAGGCAAGCTGCAAAATGAAGAGAGGCAGAAACTAGCACTGGAGGCAACAATTAAACATTTCTGCAGTAAGTAAAGTTTTTTGATCCAAATAGCTGTGCATTAAGCAGGAAGGCTCACACAGAGCGTATCCACGTTATTCTTTGTGCTATGATGCTGCAGTTTTAAAACCCACAGGATGCAGTTACTGCAAATTCCTCATCTTTACAGCTATTGTCCTCTGTCACTGTTGCTCAGGGACAGGGAGGAGAGGTCACCAACTATACGTCTGAATGTGACGATTACCGAATGTGAGCTCCTTGAAAAGAAAAAAGGCAGGATATAAATATAACAAATAAATACACACATAAATTCAAATTATGGTACGTTACCCTGTGTCATGTAAAGTTCTGATGTGTCACAACCATTAAGGATTGCAATCACAGCAGTCCTGCTTCACACAAATACACATGTGTATTTCAACAATGAAAGTTGTATCTGTGTAGTGAAATCATGTTGTGTGTAGCAATCCTTGGAAAGAGGGGTGCAACCTCTTGTCCCACATGACTCCATGGTTCTAATTGCTCGCAAGTGTAACACATGAACCAAATCTGTTGGGGTTTTTTTTACATTTCCAAGGGGATAGAGATCAAAAGATACTTAGACTGAGCTCTTTGCTTATGGGATCACCAAAAAAGCAATGATCTGCTCAGCTATTCTGACTCTACAGAGCAACAGATACTTTTTCTCAACAGTTGATGGGCAGTTACCTGTATTTTCAGGCTAAGCAAAACTGTTGACAGGATGAGATGCAATTGTTTAAGGAAAATACCTCCAACCTACTACAACATGGGCAGAAGTTGCTTCAGCCTTTGCTGGTTCCCTGCCTACATGAGTAATAGGTAACACCAAGGAATCAGCAGATTCTGCCAGCTTTCCACTTGTCACCACACTGGAATGTGGGAAACTTCCATGAGGTTGGGCCACTGGTTTCAGGAGGGCATGGCAGCTGCAAGAAGTACAGTATTCTTCCCCATTATACACAGCCAAAGCACAACAGTTTGAATTGGCCATGAAGGACTGACTGTAGTGATACAGATAGAAAACACGAGAACAATTGAAGTCAGTTGGGGCATGCAAGTGTTCTGCATTTTGATGTACTGTGATGTGTTCCCTTTGCAGATGTGATGCACAATCAAGGACAGGCCAGCTAATCTGGTAGCAGGGACACTTCTAGGCATCTGGGATTTTATAACTGGTACTCTAAGGACCACACCTCATAAGATAGGCATGGATTTAGACACGAATCTTGCATGTGTTCTTGCATAAGGACCATACAGAAATATCTTTGTAACAGATACTTGCATTTTAGCAGGAAGAAAATTTGTTGTTCTGCAAAAGGCTGCTAGACCTGTTCTACAGGCATGAAACTATATCTGTTAGAGCAATCCTTAATAAATGATTTTATCTCAACCCTGATGTCCATTTCACTGCTTTTACCATATCACCAGTTTCCAAATGAGGAGCTGTAAATAAAATAATAGCAGAGGATGTACATGCATGCTGTAACACCTTCTGGAATTCACATATTGCTCAGAAAGGGGTGGGTGCATCCATTCATGCAATCCTGTGGTTGGTAGGTTTCAACTACACAGACATGAAATGGAGCATTTTATTATGATGATATGCCATGATCAGATCTCCTCCTGGAGGACACAGCTATTGAAGGCTGTTAGAAATAAACACCTGGGGTCCCAGTGATCCCATATTAGTAAATGAACGGATGATTTCTGTAAGGATAGCAAGAGGTGTTTTTTATGGTTTCTGTAAAATTTCTAATGTAGGGAAGAACTGGTTATTTATGTATTCAAGGCTCTTCCCCCTTTCCATTGGCCTCCAATAGTAAGGTCTCTGGACATTTTGGTTGTTTCATCTGAATTCTAAATGTGGAATGTGGCCTGGAAAAGCTGCTCCAAAATGTAGTTCAGCCCTCAAGCTGAAAGAGACACCCTCTAATGAAGAGCATTTGCATGGCAGGGAGAGAGGCTGGCAGTCATCCAATAGGTGCAATTGTGCCCTCTTTGAACCTTCCTGAATTTTGTGCATTGGATGTAACCATTTTGGAAGTGGGCTTCTTTGCTTACTGTTCATTGCATATAGACCAAATCTGTACGTTCTCTGTATGATGGGAAGAGGCAAATAGGAAAAACCATGCTAGATCAGAGGAAAGGTCCATCTAGTCCAGCTGCCTACAAGATCCCTCAAGCAGGATGGGTGCAAGACCCCCTCCTGCCCAAGCTCCTCAGTAAGTGGTGTATGCAGGCATGCCACCCCTGGGAAAGTAGGCAGCACATGGTCAACACAGCTAGTAGCCACTGATAGCCCCCTCCCTCATGGGACCATGGGTTAAGGCCCCACTACTACTCAGGGCAGGGACCACAGAACCAGAACACTGACCTACTCCCTAGTTCCAGTGTCCTTGGCTCCTCTCTTCTGGCTGAAATGCAAACCAAAGCTACACCCTGAGTTTTCACACTGAGTAAACAATTATAAGTGATTGCAGGTAGTTCCAGATGGATAGCTCCTAGCACTGTCAATCAAAAAATCAATGCCATCTTTTCCTCTTCAGCAACTGTGCGGTAAGGGTATGAAGCACTGGGGAAACTTGGCAGGATTAAAAAGAAACCCATACATTCTAGACCCACATAAAGTCTGTTAATGAAGAAGGGCCTTTATAGGACCACCCTGTGCTCCTTAGTTTGTTACATAATATTGTGGGACAGGAAGTATTTGGTCTTTAATGGACATTCCTTGATACAAAGAGCTATCGTGTCACAGAAGCAGCACACAGAGTTCCTAATGTCTCATCTTCCTCCTAACCTTCCAATATAAAATAGACAAAACTACTATTAGATCTGATAAATTGGAGGGCAGATAATGATCTGATCTGACCAAATGCCCTACACTGCAACCTGCTTACAGAAGGACTGCCTGCCCCTAATAAATGAACTCATTAACATCAAGCTAGATGAAGAGTAGGGAATGAAGTCAGACAGCTCAAATAAGTGGATCAGGAAAAGATAAAGAGGAACAACAACCAACTAACACTATATATTTGGTTAGACAAAGCAAATGTTTAAGAGAATTTCATATAAGTTTGCAAATCACTCAAACGCCTCCATTTTTTTGTGTGTTCTGGGGAAAAAATGGGTGAAATTCCTAGTCACAAAATGTATGCTTTTTGCAAATTCATGCCTTTTAAAATCCTCATGTTCATGCTTACATTAATAAGGCAGAAACCATGTACTTTAAAAATGAACACATTAAGGAATCCAAAATGCACTTTTAAGAAACACTTTAAAATTGCATTTTCATTCATTAGTCAATATGGGAATTGTGCACTTCTGAAAAATGTACTCATTTCCCATTCAAGCAAATGGAGGGGAAAAAATCAGTCAAGAATGGAAACAAGCTGAACAGCTTGAAAGTGAAGTCTGGGGAATGTTGGTGAGCTTGAGCATCCTTGGTTCTCCCATCCCTAGGCTAAGTCATCTGTTTCTGAATCCAAATCTGACAATTAGGTATGCCAAGAACATAGAAACACAATCCAAACTTCCCAAAGAAATCACTTTGAAATCTAGACGGTCTTCAACACATGATTTTAAGTGCACTTTGATCCCCAGCCTCTCTAGTCCAATGGCTGAAAAGGCCTGCAGACTGCAGAGATGGCTTTGTTTGAATTGTGGGATGAAATTCACTACCGTCCTGATTTTGTGTGTAATGACTTCTTATATCCTATGTTCCACTATTGCTTAAGGAAAGTGTTAAACCAATTACAATTCCACTCACATGCTTCAAAGAATGGAAGTTTCAAGCGAAGCCAGTCGGTCTTACCTTCTAATAGCAAATATGTTGTAATCCCACATGCTGTTTTCATTTACAGCTTAGCCTCCATGCACCCATATTTGTCCTTGGACTTTTACCCGATACTCCTTTTCTGCAGGAGAGTTTGCCCCATGGGAAAAACTGCCGCATTTCAACAGATATGTGAACTTACACTGCTAAGAAAATAGACCCTTTATGCTAAATTTCAGTCTTTCCACAAATACGCTGAATTTTATTTACATTTAGTATTTGTAACAGTGGAACATAATTTGACCTACATAGGCTCTCTCCTGCCAGTATATTCACATCACATCT
>NW_025335268.1:133615190-133805866 GCF_004798865.1 Varanus komodoensis
AGAGCCAAGCAGAGTCACAACGGAGAATCAAGTCCTCAGCTCAGCCAGAGCCATACAGAATTCCCAGCCAGAGGATCATGAGGTGGGCAGAGGAAGCACTCTGGATGATCAGGCACAGACGAGGATAACCCCATTTACAGCTAAGGAAAAAGAGGTGAGGCAGTGACCTAAGCAAGTCGTAAGATTAGGCTCTTTCTACACATGCCTCTCCATGCAGATAGTAAAACTCTAGATGGTGCTTAAGTCTGGCAGTCTTCTGTGTGCATAATTTCAGTATTTAACAGATGACAGATTGTCTAATGTTCAAACAGTAAGTACATTCACGCTTACTTTTCCTGCACTGGCAACATCGGCAGAGGGTTTGGAAAGGCTATAGACTGCATACATGGATCACTTATTAATTTCATTGTTAAAACAGGGAATAAAAACTGAGACAAGACTGACTTGTGCAGAGCCTGCTAGCGAAATTGACCGTGGTCTCCCTCATTGCTCTGCCAGGTCAGCACTCCATTTTCACCCAGTGCCGAGTTCTCATGTGTAGCTAGTTCTCATGTGTTTTCACTGCTCAAAGAAAACTAAAGAATCAGGCTCAAGTCTCATAGATTTCAGTGAAGCTTGCTTGCATATACTGATATGTAGAGCCAGCACTTATATATGCCAGGAGAGCAACCTTGCTAACTGGAAACTGTGTTATGATTTTGTTGAGACTAATGCTTGAACTGGATATGAGAGCAGCAGATAAACAAGCTGAAACCCAGCTGTGTCCCATCACATTGGCAGATTACTATTGTCCAGAGATTCCTGAATAGCTTTTCCATGAGAACAACATGCTGAATTGCATTCACATGCTCAAAAATTACTACTGTACTTTTATTCAGTTTCTAGTCATTGATTGGTAGGCCTTTGTGCATGTGTGCGGAGGGGGCGGGGAAGGTCTAGAAAAAATGGTATGATCAGTAACTGAAAAAGCTGATTAAGTCTGTGTTGGTTCACAGAAAGAATAAGTCATGAGAGCTTGTTTTGTTTATAGTATCCCCATTTCTAGGAACCAGAAATAATTTGAAACAGAAGTTTTTCTGACTTATCACAACTACACTAAATCCAGTGGTGACTGCTGCCTTCAAACTTCACTTAAAAGTGGGGGAAATCATTTTTCTATACGATATGCTTTCTTGTCCAGACCACAGATCTCCACTGTGACCTACAGGTCATGGGTGACAAGTATCACAGCTGCTTCACCAGGTTACCGCAGTGTCGGGATGAGCTAAATCAGCCTCAGGAAAAACAGGTCCAGGTGGGATATTTATTTCTTGGATGGCCATTTATTGTTGCTCCATAATGATATCCTAATATGGAAAGCTATCACACCGCTCTCTCCCAGTCCCATGCAGGGCAAGAAATTGCACGCACATGATACAAAGCAGGATTGTATAATTAGCTTGTGCTACCCAACCTAAGCATGTAAAAATCAGAGATATAGAAAAGACCATTATAGTCCATCAGAAACACAACTAAATGCTTGTGTATCTGCTTATCAAGAAATTTAAAAATTGCTGGAGTTTTGGACTGAAGTTTCATAACCTAATAACAAGTAGCTGAATTTATTTCTTGGCATTTCCTTATTTCACATACATTAAAATAATTCACTAAATTCTAGTTCAAATGTGAAGGCTTTTCAGTGGTTTACAAAAACATCTACTCGTGGGCTTTTGTGATCCTTTGGGACAGTGAGTTCCATGACACACTACTGAAAAAGCTGTTGCGCTATCTCAATCAGTCTCACCTGCCTAGCAGAGGGCACCTGGCGTTGGGCTTCCTCTCCACCCTAACCCCATTTCTTTAAGCGATGGGATGCTTTCAAATTCTTCTAGAGCTGACACTTCGGATAAAGACATACAGCCCTTGAATGCATTTGTTAAAATAATTATACCTGCTCTTCCATCACTGATGGAAACTTCAAGTCTGCTAAATAAAATGGTAAGCATTTAAAAAAATCTTAATGATAAAAATGGACGCCAATTAAACAGCAACAGAATGGGTCACAAACACTTAAGTCTAGAATTCAACAAGCAATGAATGCATTATCTGCACTGTGTTCAAATTATGAAATGTTTAGCTGCATTCCATGCAAGCAGTCATTTCCAAACTTTATCTGTGTGAAACTACAGCATTGAATTGGGAACACGTTAATCCTAGTTTGGATTGGACAAAATTTCCTGTTTAGAAAATTATTCCTTATTGGTGATTCCTGTGTATCACAGAGCTGATCCTGTAACTGCTGCAAATATGCACAAAAATCAGATTTCATCCCATTGCACAAAAAAGGCAAAATGTGAGTGGAACATTGGAGAAATAATCTCATATTTTAAGACTACAGCACAGGCTCAAAATGCAAGCATGACAATAATCTAGGGTCAGAGATGGCTATAGCAGAGCACAGCTTTCAAGATCACTTTTGATGGGTTAAGGCAGTTAAGGTTCCACTCTTAAAAGCAGCTCAGAAAAAATTAAGATAGCTCATTCCAGTAAAATGTGCACTGGAGGAACATGGGAGGTTCCAAATATTTTCCTTTCCATATACGCAATCATGCCTCAGGGTGTATAAGTGTGTATAATTTGGACTGTATGTGCAGTAGACCCATCTTGTGACTCAGAAAGATGATCATAAAACATAACCCACATTATAAGGCAATTCATTCTTCCAAACTACTGTGTGCTGAAAATGATTGTTGATCCAAAAATATTAACATTTATAAACGATTATGATCCAAACATATTTACTTTCTGGACCAAGCAAATGGATCTCTCCCTCTTTTAATGAATTAGTATGCCTTTGCAAAGTGGGGAAGGAATATTCTTCTCAAAAATTTTTCAACATTGGTATTTATTAAATCGTCAAACAAAAATCTAGGATACTTTGTAATAAAGTACCAAGTGAAAGCTTAATGTAACTATTTGAACAGGGGAGGAATTTTGAGTTTCTAGCAAACAATGTGGCAGCTCTCCATTAGATTTTTTATTTCATTAGATTTCCTCTTTCTTTCAGAGACAACATGATCAATGGATCCCTGTCCTCATGGTAATAATAGCAACAGCTCTGGTATCTTACTTAGTCAACTTTAGACCCTGAGTATACTTTCTGTCCAGTTTTGCTTACATTACTGACTTTGCATTCTAAGTTATCTACAGAAGGTGTGCATTTTTAACAGAACAAAATGTAAAACAGTTACATTTATACAGTTTATTTATACACTTATACGGTTCTGAACTGCATAACCTGCTAAAGGAGTTTGTTTGACTGCTTGACTTCATTTTTTTTTGGCTATTTTTTATTATCAATAAAGGCTACATTGCAAAAGGTAGTGTAACTGGTGTATCCACATACCACACAGGTTTGTATCAACTGATAGAACTATCAGTCCTACAGCTGTAGCAATCTTAAATCCCCTCAATCCAGTTAGGTGTTGCTTCACCACCTAAAAGTCAGGATGGATGCTAATTCTGGCTGGTGAAAACCAGCTGGATTCATTGCAACTGGGTGAAAAACATATTATTGCAATTAATTATTGTGCGATCGTATGCACGTTTAGACAAAAAGAAGACTCACACATTCCTGAGCTGGAAAATGCTGGCCTTCCTCCTAAACACACAAAGGATTACACCCTTAGACATGACTAGAAGCAGGATGGACTCAGAACTGTGGCCATATTTACTACTTTAAAACAGTTTGCCTTAATATAGACAGGCAAACAGCTTAGAGGTGAACAGATAGCCAAAGATCAACTCTAAGAACACTGTATGTTTTCCCATTTCTTCCTGGAAGCATACTTTCCAAATTGCTTGTATCTGAAGAATTTCCAAAAAAAAAAAGTAGGAAATAGTTGCATGAGTGTCTGGACCATGGCCTACATTTACAAGACCACTGCTGCCTGAACAACAATCTCAGTTGTGATAGAGAGATCTGCAAAATGTTTCTGAGCTTTAAAGGCATCCTTGAGTTTTTCACACCATATATCGAGGTCCATTTTTATGTCAGGATACAAGAGTTCCGGGATACTGAAAGAATAAAATCGGACTCTGAAATTACTGTTTAACTTACAAAATGTGGCTTGGACAGTGAACACCCTCAGTGGAGCTAAAGAAAGGCAATTATCAAAGCTCTTCTGAGCAGCAAAACTATAGGCTGCTGGATAGCCTAGCAAAACACCAAAAAGAGTGCAGAGATTCCATTCAGCAGAAAATACCACACTGGAAGAAAGTGTCTGTGTTGTGTCTGCTGCTACTACTTTTATATGATTCAGTATCTCAGACAAATGTCCTTTTATGAGACTTACATCTTTTGGATCACAAAGGCAAGGGCACTTTCTAGAAGCAGAAACATCAATGAAGGGGATATTATTTTTAAGCAAGATTGTCTCTAACCATAGCAGCAGTATTTCCAAGTTGATTATCAGGATGTTTTCAGCTATGCTCAAAATGTGTAGCCGGCACTCAAGCTGGCTGATCTTCTGAAGCTGTTGCATGTAGCTCAAGATCTGAGAAATTCCTGCAGAATTGTAATCATACAGGAAAGCTGGTTTCAAGCCAGCTGCTACAGCCAGTATTTCCCCAGCCAGGTTCAGGGAAGACAAAGGGGAGAAGCCTTTCTTCTTCCCTGTGTTCAGGTGACGCTGAGCTGTAGCAATGAGCAGTTGACAGAATGGCTCAGCCATCTTTGCCTCTCGGCTGGCCCAGCCCACAGGACTCTTGAATCACCTCACTGCCCACTGGCCTTCGACTGTCCACCAGCTCAAGCAGGTTCTAGGAGATAGAGAAGCAAACGTGATTAATACTGAAAAAATAAAAATGCCCATTTTAACCTTCATAGAGAAAATCAGGCAACCTAAGTGTAGGATCTTTAATGGTGGGTAGTGGTGAAGTTTTCAAGGTTTGAATATATGCAAATTATACATTCGCGCACACGCGCGCACACATATGCACACACACACACTATAGTATACAATTTTATGTATATAAAATAAAAATTATTTCCCAGATATCAGCTTCAGGAAGCAGAGTGAATGCTTAGCCTACCATGTCTGAGGAGAATTTGGAGCATCCAAACAAAAACTTCACCATTATATATAGGAGCCATGATCAAACTGAAGTTTCATGCACAGATGATATTCAAACCAGGGGAGTCATATCTTGAGTGTATTTACACAAGTGCAGTTTTAACAACAACAAAAATAAAAATGTATGAAATGGATTGGATTACGCAGTTTCTCTCTTAAGGTTGCTTGCACACCAGGATGGGTTGCAGATCCTCCTTCCTTAAGGAACAATATTCCATTTGAATATTGTTAATTCACCAATATTAATTTTCCTCCCTCACTGTCTCAATACTGTTTTTCATGTACTCCCTTTATATAAATTTTGCTATCTAGTATTGGAGCTGGGGATTGGAGCTCTTAACAAATGCTGATCTTGAGCAATTGTCCTACCATAAGATAAATGCAACATGTGCTGTTTATTGTGGGTGGCATAGCTTTCTTGGCATTCACTTTGATAACTTCTGCTGGAATATAATTTTGTACACATGCCTATACACACATGGTACAGAGATAAGGGGTGGGAGGGGTATTATGAATACAAAGTGAGATCAAAGTCCCAGCAATGGAAGAACAAGGCATGCAAAGTATATTGACAGAAAAGAGCAAAAGAGCTAATTATACCCATTTGCAACCTGTAATGATTTGGTAAAGCAAATTAATTGGTGCATGTCACTATCTAAAAAGGGGTGGGATATACCCCCTTGCTCTGAAGCATTTATTTTTTAAATACCTCTCCTTTTCATTTGTAATCTGCAGAGAACTGGAAGTCCACTCTGCACTGCTTGGCTTGTTGACTTCATGTTGAGAAGGCTCTCCTCTCGGGGTATTGAGAAAATGGCATCATGCACCTGACCGAGAGAGCTCTGTCCTACCTAAGCTTTGCACCAGGAACAGTCTAGATCAGCCCTCCCCAACAAGGTGCCTCCAAATGGCACCAATTTATTTGGAGGGCACCACGTTGGAGAAGACTGATCTAGCGACTATAAGTTGCCCAAATACCTGTCAGTTTTCCTTTAACAAACTAGCAGTGCTTCCTTCCGCAACACCACATCATAACGTCCATTCGAGCAAAATGCACGCTTCGGGAATCTAAATCATCAACCAAAACAATTATTGCATGCAAATAACTTATTTTCTAGTAAAATGCACCGCTTTGATACATTTTACTAGATCTGCCAAAGACCAGCGGTTTTTGTATTGGTTTTGAATGATCAGTTGCTCTGAAAAAAATACATATCGGGCGTTTTAATTTTAAAAAATTGCCTGGAGAGACTAAAACCGAAACATGCTCGTGCACATGCGTGTGACCCGGCTGTGGCCCAATCGCCACGCACTCCTCGTTGCCTTCTTGTACATTCAGTGTGTCACTCTGCAGAAAATGCTGTGCCCCGCGCCGGGCCCCAAACAACGCCGGGGCAGCAGTGCCGACCCACACACACCTGGCGGATCGCGAGGCGACGCCAGCCAGCCGGACCGCTGCGATCTACGAAAGGGCCGCTCCACAGCGTGCCAGCAGCCTCCCCACTCCCCGCCTACCCGCCGTGCTAACCTTCCGGCTGCCTCTTCCAAAGCAAGCATGCGCGCTCTCGGACTCGCACGGGTCGGCTAGATTTCCGCTTCCCAAGCCTGAGCAAGCTGGGGGCGGGCGGAGGGAGGAGAGATCCTGCCCGTCCCTCGGCCGTTGAGGGAGGAGAGATCCTGCCCAGCCCCTCGGCCCATCCCCGGGGTGGTGCCCCAGTCAGTGGGAAGCAGGAGGCGCTGTTCCGCCAGCTTGCGCTCGAGAGCTTTGCCCACCAAGCTATTCTCAGAGGAAGACAGCTAAAAATTAGCCCGAGGCAGCCGTCCTGTCTCCACCGAGCTGGGCGGAATTGGGTGAAATCGGTGGGGTTTAGCTGCAGGCGATTCTCAGCGAGCTTGTAGGTTTGGCTTGCCAGGTTTGCGTGGGGAGGGCGGGTTGTGTTGCTCTCAGAGCGGGAGCGGCGTTTCCCACGGAAGCCGCCTTAATCGATAAGCCCTGCCTGCTGGCCGCGGAGACTGCACGGGAGCTGGAGCTGGAGCTGGCTTAAAGATACTCCTTCCAAGTTAGAAGCAGTTTTGAAGGATGGAATGAGGGGAAAGGGCGAATGTGTGCTTCGCATGATTCTAAACTGCCTTTCCCACTCGCACGACCATTGAGGATGCATCTTAGCTGGAGTTGTTTCAGTCTACTTTTTTTTAATTTTTTTTAATTGTTATATTATTATTTATGTATGTTTTTATGTATTCTTTGTGAGCTGCCCCTCACAGTGTTTTAAATAAATAAATACTGCATTTTGTGCAGTGAGGGAGCTGCAACTATTATCTGCACACATTTGCAGTGCTCAGGGCTATGGAATAGCCGTGGCTCCCCTCTCTGCCTCTCCCCTACTTAATTTAGGGTTTTTTCCTGCATTTTAATAAGGAAAATAATCCTGTGGCATGGCAGATAAAGCAGTCTTGCGGGACTTAAGTGCTTTCTAGATGGAAGAGTGTTTTGGGAATCTTTCCAGATATGTTAGAAATAAAGCCAGGTAAATGGTTGCAGAGGGCCTGAAGGTGTGTAAAGAGCCCAGAAACTACTACTTTATGTCCAAAAATGCAATGATAATTTACTGTGATAAAGACAATTCTGTAGCTTCCCATTAGCATTCTGTTACAGCATTACAATTTTCTCCAAAAAAAAAAGTTGATTAAAAGGAGAAACATTTAAGTGATAATGTAACACCAGGGAGAAACACATGAGGTGCAGTTGTGTCCACTTTCAGGCCAGTATACAGTACCTGGTAGTTTTGGCTTCACAGCCACACTGTAGAAAGCTGTGCTTTTTAGTAAAAGCAGATGGATTGGTTGGTAAACACATGAGCATAGGTCAGTTGATCTTTCTCCCTCAATTACTTTCCGCCAATACACAACCTTATCTTCATTTAAAAGTACTCTGTTAGCACTGGGTCTTTTGGAAGCTCTCTGTTGGTGGTCATTAACTTGTGATGAATCAATCATACATAAAATCCATTTGAGGTTGCAGTCAAGTTAACATGTATGTGTAAACTGAACCACTGCCTTGCCCAAGGACACTGAGTGAGGCTAAGGATTTGAACCCAGTCCTAAGCTAAGTACTCCATTTATTTTAATATAAAATGTGAACTTTGAAAACACCTCCAGTGCACAAATTATTTCCTCTGCTTTCAAATAAAGGTGTTCTAGGTTAAATTTTAGAGGTGGGTCCAATGCCAGTTAACTTGATATATAAGTTAAATAGGCTTCAATCATGCATATTCACCCCTAGAAAAGCATAAAGATACAAACACATAGTTAAAGTTTAACAGAACATTTTAATGTGTTTCCTGGCATAAGAAGCAAAACATGTGAGAAGATAGCCTTAATCAGTCCAGAAAACTCATATTTACAATGGGCTGGCTTACTGCTCAAGCAATATTCAAACTTCCTGGGTTACCACTTCAGCCTTATTGCCACTTTCGTATCTTCTGGCAGTCCAACAGATTAACAACACTGTAATGTTTGTAGCTAATGTTTCAGTCTGACTTGAACACAACTCAATAACAGATTAGTCAGTAGAAAACATCACTTAGGTTCTCTGTCTCTTTTCAAACAATCAGGCTAAAAACCATGGACCATTTTTTCCAAGTTGTATAACCATGATGTGCTTGAGTTGTACTACTTAACATGGGAGAATAAAAGAACTGCTAATTAGATTTCTACTTAACAACCTGGCATTGTCTTAATGCATAATTCTTATGAGATCTGGCTTGACTAATTGCAAAGTCAGTTCAATAAAACTATGCTTTTTAATCTTAAGGATGCCAGCAAAGAGAGTAGTTTCCTACAGCAAAACCAAGACAACTAGTTGTCAGAATCCTATTCTGCAAAGCAACTTTATTGAAGAGATAAAATACTAACAAAATTATGACTTCTAAAAATGTTTTGTTAAGATATTTTATACTTTTTTCAGCAGTTTTTAGTTTTTTAAAAAATAAAAATAAAGAAGCATGCAGTTTATATATTTTTTACTAAATTATCTAACCAGTGGCTAACAATAAACTGTCTATTGCATAAATAGACAATATACATCCCTGTTAAGGCCCTTTGATGCTCTTTTTGAAAAAGAAGCCTTGAACTCTGATCACAAAGAAAGAGAATAATGTTATATATGTGAGCAAGATACAATTTAAACATTCATATATTTACATTAAATGAAAAGAGTAAAATTCAAAATGTGTTTTGGTGTACACACTTAATCTAGATAAATTGAAATTTGCGAAAATTAAGAGAGATTAAAAATTCTTTGTCATTTATAGTTTCACATAAGAGATGTTTAAAATCAATTGAAATAAAAACACTCTTACTCTGAAATGACATTACAAACAAAATTTGCTAAGACAGGGAATTCATCCTTTCAGAAAGATCTGGCCATCACTGTGCAGTCAGAGGTGTGGTCATAGGCATGTTTGGTGGCTGCATTGGCCAGCCTTCTTGATGATTCTGCAGTAGTCGGTAGAGTTGTTTCAGCTGCGCAACAATGTTGTCCTTGATATCAGGGGTAGAGATCTGAAGCCGCACGCTGCCACTGTCAAAAGAGCGGGTGAAGTCACCAGAGAACATCTCATAGATCATCCGAGCGACAACTGGAATTACCTGTTTGAAACACAATTCCTGAGCATTAGTCTAGATGGGATTATTAGTAGCCCATTAGAACAGCTAGAATCATCCGAAAGCTGAAATAGGAGAATTTCTCTTTCTTGCAACTACATTTTGAATGATCTGAGTAGGTGCTATGACCCTGTCCTAAGTCAGCAGGCATTCTAGAACCACATCATTATTAATGCAAATCCAACACTGAAGGAGTATGCAGCCTGCGTGGTCTGCGCTGTGCTTGATGCACAGATAGGATGCTAATATAGCCAAGGTGAATAGTTTCTGCCCAGTGGCTGCAACAAGAAGAGGCTTCCACTGTACTCATTTCTGTGCTTAAAAGGACAATAAACTTTCACACTCCTTTTAGATCATTCCAAGCAGAAACATGCACATTTCCAAAGAGTTCCAAGATGTCCTACCTCATTTATACCAGTAAAAAGCCTGATCTATAGCCTTTGGCCATAGTATTTTGCTGGCTTGCTTTAACCAGGAGCATCATTTTACAATGATCTTGCCCTCCCCCCCCAGGGGGGGCAGGTTTTAGAACATGGCACCCAAATTCTACACCTGGTCTTCCAGACAACATGACACCCAGAAGCAGCACTGCATCCTCAGGCACCTTGCTTGATGTCCACTGAGGTATCTGGCCTCTTACGTTTTTTTTTTTTTTCAATTTTTTCCTTCTTTTTAATAACCAACAACCGCAATTGCTACAAAGCTCACTAAAAAGCACCTCTAGCTACTTCCATCTTCCTTTCGCATGAATGCTCTGAGCCACTTGTGGGACATGGAGATATTCTTAGGAAATGAAAATGGCAAATGAATATAGTATGCCCGTTTTGTGAGGGTGCTCTGGAAACTGCCTTAAATTGCCCATGTGTCCAAAATGTAGTGTACCCCTGGTCTAGAAGATGGTACAGTGGGATTGTTTCTCATCACAGAATCTGCCCTATGATTGGCAGGCCCATGTCTTTAACATCTATATGCAATTGATGCTGGACATCATCAGGAAATATCAAAGGAGGTCTAGAAATAATATGATGACAGTTGGACTTATTTGTTCTTTCTTCAGTTTGGAATGAGGTGATTTCTTCCTTAAATAAGTGTTTGAGATCAATGATTAACTGGGTAAGGGTGAATACATTCTAGTTAAGACAGATAATCAATAAGACTAGTAAAGATAGGGAATTCAGTGGACCAGTAATCCAAGGAAATGCCTAGCATTGATGGTATTACACCCATTCTGAGTGGTCAATTTGTAACTTTTATTATTCCTGGAATTAATATTCCTGGTTTCTCAGGAAGCATCTCTGACCAGAAGTATCTTCTACCCTCCTCTACCCTTAGTTCACCAGCTGAACCTGCTACCTGCATTCATGCTTGGGTGACTTCCAAATTAGATAAGCGTAATGTGCATTCATGGGGCTAACCTTGCAAACTGTCTAGGAACTGTAGCTGCTACAGACTGTCAGTTCCCATTTGCCAACAGGCTTAGATCAGCAAGTAATGTACTAACCCATTTTCACTGCTTACCAGTTAGTTCCAGTACTGAGTTCAAGGTACTGGTTTTGACTTTAAAGAGTTATAATACAGTCTGGTCTCAGTTAACTCAAGGAATACCTTCTCCCATATTGCATACTTATATATACTTCAGGGCATATGCTTTACTAGCAAGATTCTCCTCTACCAGGTACAAGGGCCTTTCTCAGCCATTTCTTCACAGCTATGAGATGCTTCCTCTCAGAAAGTCTGTCTGTTCTTCCATAATCACCTTTTGCAGACAGCAAAAGCACTTTTACCCAGGGAATTACTGGAGATTATCATGGATATATGTAGTTTTCCATTTTTATTACTTTAGTTGATTTGAAGGTGGAGGGCGGTAGACTTTCCTTGGAACTATTTTATTTGTATTTTCAAGTGATATTGATTAACTCAGGCCATTTTCTGTTGAACAGCAGTCTATAAAATATTGTAGTGCATTAATGTGCCCATGTTGCCATGGAAAACTGGAAGTAGCATTCTGAAAATTTCAATTTTCAACTATCTGGGACTAAGCTAAAAAATGGGTCTACTGCTTGTAAACAGTGGGATTTGACTGCCTTGAATTCCACTGCCATACACAGTACTTTGCACTTTCCCACAGATGGTAGGAAAAGAATGTATGCAAACTGGCTTATTCATAGGGATTGCTGCATTCAACTGCTTGCAGTACAAAATTTGGGTTATTTCAGACAAACACTATGCACTTCGTTCAGTGGGATTCAACAACCATTTTCACTGTATGCACTGTTAACATCTCTCTGCAAGTCATTGTTCTCTTACCTGAACAACAATCAGTTTTCTCTCTCTAGACTTCCCATCTGGCCATTCTTCCCCAAAACAGAAGTAGATCTCATATGGGGGCTGTTTTCCAATCTGTCCTTTCTGATGGGCAATCAGTTCTAAAAGGAAGGGGAAGCAATATACAATTAGACACACCTACATCTTGATATCCTGTAATAGTCTACTAACTGCCCCTTCTAGTTTGAAATCCACTGTTTGTCTATTATAGAATAATACCCACTTCTAACCCCTTCGCCCCATACTTTTTTGCCTACATTAGTATTTCATTGTATATATACCCTGCTTTTCTTCCTTTTGGAAGGAAGTCAAAGTAGCTTACAATGTTCTTCTCCACTCCACTTTGTCTTCACAAAAACAAACCTGTGTGATAGGTTAGCCTGAGAGTCAGTGACTGGCCTAAAATCAGCCAGTGGGCTTCATGGCCAAAGGGGGTCTAGAACCCAGATCTCCTGAGTTGCAGTCCAGCACTCTTAGCCTCTAAAGCACACTGGCTTTTAGTGATCAGTACCATTTTCCTTCCATCCCAAACAAGTTCTTTAACAAGACATAAAAGGAACCATTTCACTTGCCAGCTTTCACAATACATGCACAGTGCAAGAACTACAATTCCAGCCATGACAACTGGAACCCGTTTGGACAAAGAGAAGTGGTAGAGGAAAAACTGCCAAAATGGAGCACAACAGTGGGTTTTATTAGCATCCATTCAGCAATGCCTATATGCAGAAAATGGCAGGTTTTGTTTAAACTGTTATCTGTACTATACTGCTAAAGAGCCCTAGTTAAAGTAACAGTATGGGACATAATCCCGAATGACCAAAGGCCTGAAGCAAAGTGTACAAATATTACAGTGGTTAAAAAGCCAACAGCATTAACTACTCAGAAATTGTGATGCAAGAGCACTACAGTTACTCACCACTCAGGAATGTTTCTAAACAAAAGAGCTTGACTTTCTTTTGTCTTTCAATCAAGTTTGGTGTGGTAGAAGAAGGTGCGCACGGTCCAGACCAATACACTTTGCACTGGCAAAGCCTGATTGCATAAATAGCATGCCCACTGACTTCTAGGATCAGCCCTCTGTCCATGACATCCAGCAGCCGGCTTGTGAACAGCTTTTGCTTTTCATTGGTGATAATTTCTGGCCCTGGAAACTTGACTTGCTCCAAATTAATAGGACCAAAGAGTTCTTCTTGATCTGGCATAGGACCCAGTTCTCCATAGAAAAGTCTGCAGCCCTGGGGGTTGCTCACGGTCATTGTCTGCCCAAATTCTTTGCCTCGATACTCGAACTTGATTTCGAGGTCTGTCACTTGATCAGAATGATTTATTGTTAGAATATGAGACAGGATCCATAACTGGAAAAAACCTTGTGTTGATTTAAGCAGATTTCTTTTCATCCTGATCAAAATAGGGCAAAACATTTTTTTTCAAGTGGGGAAGACAATTACCAAGGAAACTAGTGGCCAATTCCTCTAGTCAACTATCATGGAGAGACTTCCTCTATACATGAATGCAGAACTTATCAGTAAAAACAAATTTATTCACTGATATGTTTGATCACTAGTACATTAGCTGTATTTGACTGCCCAACTGTCACCATCCCAAGGTCAACTGCAGTTTCCAACTGGATTATTTATTTATAGGGTGACATTCATGATGATATCACACTTCCAGACACAGACTGTTTCCTGGACCATGAATCTAAACAGAAATAAACTGCAAGGCAATGGGGCGGGACGGGGCGGGGCGGGGCGGGGTTAATGTATGTTCAGGATGAAAGAATGTGTAGTACTACACAGAGTGAATAAGCTACATTAGACTTTGCTGTGCAAACCCACCCCAAAGCATGCCATCTGTTTATGCACCAAAAGGACATACTTGGAAGAGAGCTAATCCAGAGTTCAGGAGAGCTGAACATGTCATGCTGCAGAACTGGGAGTGCAGGAGGCATTGGCATCTCTATATCCTCAGGCTCGTTCTTCTGCCACCCGGCTTCTGGGCTGTGGGTCTCCACACTCGTGGGTGCCATTGGAGAATCTAAACCAAGGAAATCTGTGTTTACCAAAACTTCAATAATTTTAAAGGTTATTTTTAAAAAGTTATTGATACTTTCCACAGTGGAGGAAAGTTTACAGGCCAATCATATACCCTGGGAGAATTGAAGTTATCCCTTGGAGGCTGTGGACACTGAGAAGAGGCAGCTCTGGAATCATACCTCCTTCCCTGCCCCACTTTTAAAGCTGCAGAAAGAAGTGCAGTGCCTGGATTCTGAGGTCACGACATGTGGCATGACTGGTGTTGGAGGATCTCAGTGTGCGTAAGGGGGCATTCCGAGGGACAGGGAGGTTACATTCATGTAGATAGCGTGATCTTCAATGCCCTCAGTTCCTGCATCACAGGCACTGTGATTCCTCCAGCACAGCCAATATGTCCAACCTGTCCTAAAATATGTCTTTCAAAGACAACACGGGAAAAGGAAAACCAGTCTATTGTCCTTTGCAAAATTATTTAAGGAAAACAGCACTTCAGAAAAAATAAGCAGACTCAGCCAACTCAGTAAATGCTAACAATAGGTAAAGAATATCAGACATTACTTGGAATTCATTGTGGAGAAAAGTACTTGTTAAAATGATAGATTGAATGAAAAATGTATTTTAAACTACAATAAAGGCCATTGGTGGATTAGCAACATGCTTTAAAAATACAACATCATTAAAATATAACTTTAAGCAGGTTCTGATGCATGGGAAATTAATGCAGAAGTATCTGCTGAGACAATGTTACAGTTAAAACCTGTTAAACCTGTTTTTTGTTCCAGGGAACTCCGAGCAACAGCCTTTTAAAACTGTTCCGTCCTTACAGGCAATACCTTGGCTTGCCAGAAAGGTGTGTCTGTTCTTGCCATGGGAATTTACTTTTTATGAGGTCACCAGCACAGTGGCTATCACAGGGTTTTGTGAGGTGGGGGCAAGCGGTCTCCTTTACCCTACTTGGAATGACACCAGTGGAGCCAATGGGGCACACGCAGGCTATGTTTACTCCTTTGCTGACCCTGGGGCATCAGGACCCAGTTCAGAATAGCAAGGAAGAGCCTTTCTTTTTCATCTAGCTTGTTTTTGACTAGCCAGACACAACTGGTAGGTCTGCATGACCCAGCAACCTACATTCCAAACTAGCTACACAGTGTGGGTTGTTTGTGGGACAACCCACAGTGCAGTTAACAGATGATCAGACTCACAATGGTTGAACAGTCATCCCAGGAGGCTTGATGGCTGAACCCACAATGGCTGCTCTCCCTGCTCTGATTGCAATCCCTTTTTGGTTATCACCACCACCACTTTTCACCCGATCCACACCTTTGGAATCTTTTCTTCATGTTTTCCAGGGCAGCTCAAGCAGCACATTGAAGTGCCAACCACTGGTCAGTCACTAATTTTGAAAATTAATTTTTAGGCACCAGAAACGTACATGAATGCAACTGTGTGCCTCTGATTGGCCAAAAGGCTAAGTCTTGCCTGGTTAATGTCTTGTTAAGTGTCTTCTGTGAAAGTGCAGGAGACAATATTCCATAGGTATTGAAAAAACAAGGCTGCAAACAGGTTAACTCTTTGTTTTGCTTTTCCCTTCAGAGCAGCAAACTATCAAGAGAAAAGCAAAGTCACAGGGGGATCTTGGGGGGTTCACAAGAATATCTTCCCCCTGGCAGTATGATCATCCAGTTTCAAGGAGACAGTTCTTAGTGTCCTCCAGATTTTCCATACTTCTCCAAGCCTCTAGATTTTTTTTGGAAAGCTAAGGCATACAACCTCTTCTTATTCACAAACATGAACTTTTGACAATTGTCAAAAGAAAGGGGTTTTAAGTAAGGTTTTTGACAGGGCTAAACAGGGTAGTTCTGACGAATTTCTTGGTTGCATATGAAATCTATCCATGTTCTTGAATGTTGCTTCCTGTCCTTGAAAGGAGCTGTTTACCAGGAGACACTACCAGGACACTAAACAGGCAAAACTGTGCTTTTTGGGTAGTTGGCCTTGTATGCTTTCAGTATAAACTAAAAAATGAAAATATTTGCACATATTTTGGTGCCTATGAATAATAATAATGAAAGTAGCAAATCAGTGACAGCTGCTTCAATGCAGTTCTTGGGAACTTTGGAAATGCTGTAGCTGTTTGGGCAGTTTGGAGACATTGAAAAAAGATCCAAAAGGGAGGGGGGAAAGGGGGCAGCAATCAAAAAAGGTTCCCAATCAGGGAAGGGTGAAGAGCGCATCTGGGAGCAGCTGTCACTGGTAGGAGCATGGTCTCACTCAGTAAGATAGGCAAGAGGGGGGGCGGTTGCCACTTTTTCTGAATGGCTCACTCACTGCTTCCCTGGACTCACAATAGCAACAGTCTCCTCAGTCTGGATGATAAGACAACCCAGCATGGGTCCAACAACCCTTACATCAAGGTTTGATGCCAGGGTGGCTTGCTGTCCAAAAGCATAACCTTTTAGGAAGTAGCCAAGGTCTGCGTGACATAGCAACCTTCTGTAGCTGGTTGACCACAGTGAGTTGCCATGCCATGCAATCCTAGTCAAGCAGGGGACAGAGGCCAGACTGCACCAAACATGAACATGCAGAATAAAGAAGGTTGAATCCCATGATTTTGTGTGACACTGACAAGTTTCGATCTGCTAAAGGAAATCAACAATAGGTATCTCAATAAATGCTGGGAATTTCACATGTTCACCATTAAACAATAAAATACAAGATATAATCAATAAAGGAAGAACAGGAATAAAGTCTGCCTGGGCTAACCACACAAAGGCTTGTGCTTCACATGTGGTGTCTCCTTTTGCTCATCTTCTGCAGCAAATTTGTCAAGAAGCTGCTAGGTTAGATGCATCCAGGCAGAGAAGCAGCAATTGCCTAAAAGCATCAACCAAAATGCTGCTTAACATCATATTCACTATTGAGAATGTAGGGCTGAGTTCAGTGCACAGTCTGTGCCATGACATAGCTACTAACCATTGATATTAAGAAATGATAAAGTATCCTGTATAGGTACAGGCTGAGACTGGTTTAATTCATCTTCATCTTCATCATCATCATTATCCTTCTCATCCCATGGAGCTGAACCAGTAGAGCCTTTAGGAAAAGCACAAGTTGGAGACTTAGCAAGTGATATGGTATGGTATGGTATTTAGAGAGAGGGAGGGAGAATTGCCATTTCTGCAAAGCACAGGGAAGCTGCTTTGTAGTCTTTCCTGCTACTGGAAAGACTAATCCTTTCCAGTAACACTTTCTAGGCAGCCACTCCCTTGAGTGTCTTTATTGCAAGTGCTTTTTGGTCTCCTTCACAGCTCTGGAAATAGTTCAACCCTGACAGAGGAAAATGTCTTTTTGCATCATTAAGCTGGTGTGTAGAATCATCTAGCCATCTCCCACTGCTTGTGCAATGCCAATGCAACCTATGACACAGCCTCCCTCACTAAATGCTTCAGTTGGTTTGTAGGAAAGCAGACAAAGGACCAGAGAAAAATTACCTTGGTCCAAGAACCTGCTAGCCTTCTGTATCCACCCCAAGGCACACGCAGATGTGTTCAGAAGGATGTGTTCTTTCAATGGCCATTATACAAGAGAAATCCCCAGTGAATGTCATCCAGTGAAACATTCATCCCAGGAATAAAGGCCTTTCAAGACTGCATTCTCATTAATTAATAACATCCATATTCCATTTAGTATCCCTGTATTGGACTGATGTGCTAGAAAAGAAGAAGGGAAAGGAAGGGCATAAACATGGCTGGTAGGCATGTAAAGAACTGGAATGCCCTGAGCCCAGAAATCCTGTCCTTTCTCTCACTTCTTTGGATCTTTATTAGATCACCTGGCCTCCAAAGCCTTTCCCTGCAATCTTTTTACACTTAAACACACACAGTGCCAAACAATTCAGACTGTAACAAATGCAGTGAGTTTGTGAACATGCAGAATGCATTCTTGACTGGACAGCAGAAGGTGACCTAAACTTTCCCCTTCTGTCAGTTGGATACTACAATATGGATACTACAATATGCTTACTCAATTAAAAATTAGTAACCCACCAGGATAGGAAAGGATGGCTGAATGCTGAAGGACAAGTTGCATGCTTGCTTCCTTAAACAACAGAGTCTTGACTCTCACCTGGATTAATGATTGCTCCCTGGGACTGTGGGATGTCACACACTTCATAAATTTTAATGGGATTCATTGGCACCTCTTTGGTGCCATCATACATCAGTTTGAATTCCCGGCTTTTGTTGAGGGCACACCGGAGCTGAGCCTTCCATTTTGCAGGGTCAGGGTCATCAACTCCTTCCTGGTACTTTCCTGTTTCCACAGCCCAAGCCTGGGAGCAAAGTACATTGTGCTCAGTTAAATGCTGTCATTATGCCAGCTTCTGTTGAATCATGTTACCGAACCAATTCCCAACTATCAAATGCATCTAGGCAATAAATAGTTTTGTTGGGATTAGCCAGTTATTGCTGCCACTAATCCTCAGTGCAGTCTAAAGCAGAATGACTCATTTACGAATTCACTAAAACAATTTTATTCTGTATCAGTAAGATAGATTGACCATTCTTACATGTATCACTTGATTGTGTCCGAAGAAAGCCACCCAAAGGCTTTTATCATCATCAACATTATCATCATTATTGTTATTCAGGATTATGTTTCCATGTTCATCTAGCAAAGTTCTAACAAAATCTGAGATCACCATTAATACAACAAGCTTGTAAAAACATAGAATAAAATGGCGGTTGTTGCCAATGTCATTACTCCCAGATTTTGCTTATATGTATCAATTTAAAAATAATGTTTAAAACCTCTGTATCAAACATTTCCCATATCCATGTAAATAGAGTCAGTACTCAGATTCAGTTCATTCTAACAAAGCTAATTATATACAGCAAGCCAGATGAGTATCTAAAGAGTAATTCTACATGGATTAGTCAGAAGAGAGTTCCATTCAACCAGGTTAACTCCCAAGGAAGTCTTCATTAGATTATAGCTTAAATTGAAGGACTAAGAAGGCATATACTTAGTCTGAAGCAAGAGAAAAGGTGATGAGTTAAGTTGTAGATAATTAAAACCCTGAATTTGAAGTTTCTCAGGAGGAAATCTACAACGGGCTTCAAATTAAACATTCAGTGACCAGCTAAATGGTACACAGAGCAGAGATAAGGTAGGAGCATCTGATCAGGAGGAAGCTGTATCTGCCAGTTCCTTGAAATACTATTTTGAATTTATGGGGCCTTGCATATTGCTTTGCCCCGCAGTTGTTCCTGTCTCATTCTTCATACATTACACATTTGTAATCCATGCACATGTCTTTCTCTCCAGAATCTGGGCCCAGGGCTAGGTCCTATTTACACGAACAATGGTAAATACATACAACTGCCTTCCTTTACATAGACATTATTTCAATTAAGACAAAAGACAGTGCTGTGTTCCACTCCTTGGGCAAGGTTAGCAAGTCATCTGTTGTGATAGACAGTAATCATAAGACTATAGAAAGCCTCCTACACTGAAAAAGTATGAATGGGGTGAGGATCTTAATGGGACATTTGTCTGAAAATAACTGAGGGATATTGCTGTTTAATGGGGTACCAAGTCTGACAGAAAGAAAGTTCATTAGTGCTTCGCTTTGGGAAGTGCTGTATGGTGAATGGTACAGCCTTTCCCAGTACAAATCACCAGAAGATCTGGTCTCAGCCATATGGAATGGTACAGCTCTGCCTCTCAGCTCCAAAACTAAAGTGGGTTTAAAATCTGTGACCAACCTGTGATCCTATGGCACTAGAAGGATAACCGTGCAGCATGCATGGCCTTTTCTCTGCCTAAGCATGCACAGGATTGCATCCTAAATCACCAAACACTAGGGCATGCCATCAAGTCCAGGTTTATAGCAAGTGTTACCGTATGACTGAATTGGAATTTCCCACAAATCACTGGTAAGTGTGTTAGTCCATGAAACTCAAGAACAGCAGTGTGGTGTCACAATTGGGGTGTTTATGACTAGGGAGATGCAGGCTCAGATCGCCACATGGTCATGAAGCTCCTAGGGTGACCTTAGGCAAGTCACAGACTCTTAGCCTAATTTTCTTCACACAGTTTTTGTGAAGAAGAAGGGGGGCTCCAAGCAGCAAAGGTATGATTTATGCCTTGCTCCCACAGGAAAACTTCCTCAGAGGAAGAGCTGGAGGATTGAGAACCAACATCTGCCACCAGCAATGCCCAGGATCTGCCAGTACACCCAGAATACCATGAAGGCAAGAAGAGCAAGTACTTGGCCGCAAAGGTGAAGGCAGAGAAACCACCGAGCCTTCAGGAAAGATGCCAGCTGAAAAGACAAGAACTCAATGGTGCTAGACTGCGCCAGAGGCTTCCTTGTGAGAAAAGGCTTCACACAGGCTTGCCCACCCAGAGGCCCTTTTCAGCTGCCATCACTAACAGTTCAGAGCTGAGGTTTAGTCAAGCTTGTGACAATCTCTGCATAAAAACATCAGTGTAAGACTGAGAAAGTTATTGGAAACAATGCTGACCACAGCTTCCCTTGCCTTGACTCCAAACTGTTTTTGTTTTTTGTTTTAATGGGGTCTTCGTGTGAATACTTCTGGAGTGGACTTTGACCTACTTCTGCAATGCTTTGGGACCTTTTTGTCTGAGTCCCAGACTTTCTCTTTTGCCTGGTTGTGCTGACCATCTTGGAAGTCTTGGATCCTTAAACCTGCATGCTAACTTAAGCTGTTGATCTAATATATCACAGTGCCTTTCTTGTATGACATTTCATTATTGGATCACCTTAAAAATTGTGTTCTCCTCTTCGTGTTGAGGGCTATGCCGAGTCGCATGCTTCCAAGGGATCTGAAATCGCTTTGCCTCTCTGTTGAGCCAGTTGAGGCCTGGGTACATTCCACTGTCCACCTGAGCCACTAGCCAGGGTTTCAATCGAACTCTGCGTGGGTGCAATGCCATTGTCTAAAAGTGGGGGGAAAACACATGCAAATGCTAAACAAAGCATCAAGAGTTTGCAACAACATTCAATTTCCAGAGGAAAATGGAAACAATTGACTTCACTCTGAGCTGAATTCTGAACAGATTACTTGATCATCCTTCCCCATCCCAGATACAAAATACAACTGCTATCTCCAACTTGGTCCCTACAGGATGTGTCAGACCACAACTCCCAGCATCCCCCAATGTTGGGAGTTATGCGACTTTCTTCTTCTGTCTACACATGTATAGAATTGGGCCCAACATATGCCAAACTAGATGAATCAACATATTTTAACCACAAGAACATATAGATTTTTTAAAGACTGCAAAGAAAAAAAAGTCTTCTTAAGTCAGAAATGCATACTAGTACCATCAGTTGCAATATATGCCTACTTGTCCTGATTACTTTTCAGCCATAAGTTTATGTTAAACTAAAATGCACCAATCAACAGAATCATTCACCACCATACCAGTGACTTTACTATAGACTAGTAGCTACTGTTTGGGCTTATTGTTTCAATTCACCAAGAACCTTCCACTCCTCTCAATTCTCCTTGCCTTCCTAGGTTCAGCCCTCTTGAGTTCCCTGTTCTTGGTGCTTTCTCATCCAACCCTCCTTTACTAACACAGCAGGACTGCCAACAACAACCCAAGGCAGTCTTGCCTGCCCTGGAATATTTGGCTATGCCTGGCAGTCTTGTAAGGGGCTTCACCATCAGAACAACAGAATATATTCACAGATAGATTTAGATTTTAGATTTACAGATTACTGAAATAATAGCATGCTTATATTATGCTTCCTGAGCTGCTTCCAGATAATGCCATTCGAGCTTGTTTGCCATGACTGGAAGTTATGACAATTTTTTAAAAATCTTATTATTCTGTCAATAGAACAGACTTTAAAAACTTCTGAGACTTCTGAGCTATTTTTAACAGCTTTCCATTTGCTCTAAATTACTGGTGTGATAATCTCAGAAAAGTGTGATGTACCATCAAACACCATAGGAACTCACACAACATTTCTGTGGAGAAAGAGTCTGAGAACTGCAACAAGGGGACCACCAATACAACCAAGGGAATGTTAGCAGATGTCATTAGCAGCTACATAATTAGGACTGTTGCAAGAAATGTCAGGCAGACAGCATAAAGGATTCTGCAGTCACACTGTATATATGTGCAGCAGTGGGGTTTCACTGTCATTATGATCGGGCAACATTACAGAATCCATGTGCCACCACAGAGCAATTAGCTTCCAAGACTAATCTGCTGTTTACCAGTGCAAAGGCATAAGCGGATATTTTGTGCACTGCAAGGAATCCTTGCTGCTCCTGGGGTGTGGCGATCTGCCAGAGCCATGAATGCCCTGAGTGACATCATAGTCAAGGCATGTATAAGCAGCGAAGGAACAGAGCACACAGCACAAGACTGTAAGTCTGCTTTCAAAATCTCAATTGCAGAAGAAAATACCTGTGGATGCAGAACACTGCCAGCAGCAAGCAGGCCTAGTAAGTCAATAGCTGAGGTGGAGAAGAAAAGGAGGAGGTGGTGATGGGAAGCAATAGCAAATATAAAGTACAGTACACAGAAAGAAGCACTTGTACAAACATGCAAGAGAGACAGCTGTACAGAATGGAAAGGAGGGCAGCTGATGTGCATTCTCAATATTTCCCTTAGGGGTATCCCATCTGAGGCTTTCAGGAAGAAATGCTTACTACAAGCTTCACCTTTGCCGTCGCCAGCCTCGGTACGAAGAAAAAGTACCTGACACCAGTAAGAGAGGGCTTTCCATGACAGCCAGGCAACCTGCTGCCCTTCAGATACTTTGAATTACCATACCCATCAACCTTCGCTAGCATGCCCCATGGTAGGGATTACAGGAGTTGTAGTCCAAAGCATCCAGAGGGTTCCATCTTGTTTTCCCCAACCATATAATATATGGTCATAACTTATGTTCAACATGGTACCTTCAAAGAGCAGCAGTTGGAACAGCCAAACCATCGGTAATGTAATTTAAAGGCCTGGTGAGTAACCACGTTTCATCATCAGCTCAACAAGCCTTTGCCAAGCCCCTTTACCAGCAAGAAAAGCCAGGAGGAAGAGGGCATGTTCTCAACTCTTCCTGTGAGAACATGCAGCACTCCTAGGGGCTAAAACATCTGGTGCTGCCTGGCCTGGTTGCCAGGTAGTGCCCTTGTGGGATGAAGGACTATTCTCTTCCATGAAGACAGAAGGAACTTCAGAGATCAGCCTTAGCAGCAGTAATATCCCTAGCAGTGGATGGTTTCCATCATTGTCCTCCCAGAGCCTTCCTAAATCACCACTGCTTTTGCCATCAATCCATTTATTGTGATTCTCTGTTATTGTCAAAGATGAGATAAAAAATATTTGACATAAACAAATATGATTGTTTGTAAGTTATGGTAGAAAAAATGGCAAATAATCCTACTCACAAAATCCTTAGAGTGCATTAACTAACCCTTACAAGTTCTGTGTAGGAAACAAAGAAAAATTATTCAATATTTCCCACTACATATGGGAGAACAGAACAGGGAACCAAATATAACAGCTGCAGGCAGTGGTTGGACTCTGTCCTCCTTGGAGAACAGAGCCGGAGGTCCTCACGTTAATGAGGTTAACATAACCTTTTGCTCTTTTCACTGCAACAAGCTAACACATTCATTGAGAGATACATTTCCTGTGTCCCTTCACCAGTTGCATGAACTAGTAACTGCAGTTGCTGATTATAAATGCCGTGAAAGGAGAAAGCAAGTGACAGGGGGCTTTGGAGAGTTTCTAGTTTTCTTTACAAGATGAAGCCATACAATGCAGAAGATAACAATGCAAAACACAAAGAGATGCAACGTCCAATTGGTATGGGCATGACTCACTTGTTCAGTGATCAGTCGGAAGGCTTTAATCTGGCATGAAAAGATAATGATGCTGGTGCCTGGTAGGCCTACCTGAGGAGATTGTTCCATAATTGAAGAGCCACAGTTGAAGGGCCAAAAATGAAGGGCCCCAAGCAAGAAGGCCCTCTCCTTTGTCCTCCTTTGCCAACTTCTGAGCCTTCCTTGGAGTATGCCCTTACATGGTAAACAGACGAAATGTATAGGATCACGCCAGGAGACGCACTCCATCATGTATTGTGGTCTGAATTAATCTTGCGTAGAGGCTTTTGAGATTAATTCAAGGGTCTCATCAAGCCCTAAGGCTACAGGTTTTCATGGCCACTATCCATCACTGCATCCAATGAAATGTATAGCCTCCATAAAAGAGCAAATTGGTTAGTCTTTAAAATGTCACAAGACTTTATTTAATTTGCAAATGAATCCCAACAGCTTTAAGATGGATTTTTCCTTTAACAGTTTTCTCTTAGGATGAAGTAATGGTGAGGACATGATGTATGTGCTTGAAAATAATATTAAAATGCCACTAGTGCTAGTGGAAAAGCACTCTCCTTCCCTGTGCAAAAGCTGCATAGTATAGTAGTTAAGAGAAAGAGAGGATGCCCCAACAGTCAAAATTCTCCTTGGACACCAGCCTGCCAAACAAAATTGCTAAGTGTGTCCATAACATGCCACAAAGTGTTGTCACACACCCAGAAATTGGCAGGACCAGGGGAGGGGTTCTGATGTGTTGCTAAGAGGTGTTGCTAAGAGGCAGAAACACCCCCCCCCCCCAAACAGCCATGTACTAGAAACAACAGGATATGAAGGATGGCTGCAAACACTTTGTGAATTAATGAGATGGGTACGGCAGGGGAGCATAAAAAACAGAGAGAGCTGCTAACCCATCTATCCCAGTGCACCAACTAATAAACCCTCTGGTATCTCTGAGAAGAATCTTTTCCAACCCTGCTACCTGTCAGCAATGCAAAGCCACACCATAAAACAACTGTTCTTCTCAAGCTGGACAGTAACAGCCAGAGATCCAAGGATCCATACTTAGACCATCAGGCAGGGATACACAATGCCATTTCAGGCCAGATTTGTTGGAGACTACAAAAATATTGCTATGATGGATGTGCTGCAACTGTACGACTGAGATGATGTGTTGCTGTCTTCTGCAACACTTGGAACATAATTAATGACCCCTAACTTATTATGTGCAGTGTTTGGGAAACAAATTAACTTGTTCAGAGCCAAATTATTGTTTTCATTTTCTTGATTTATACCCAGTTTTTGGAGTAAAAGTCTCAAGTTGACTTACAAGTTTCAGAAGATTCCATGCAAGCTCAATGATGCTAGGCATCTAAGCAATGATGCTAGACAGCTAATTAAAGATATTAGTTTCCTTCTCTCTTTATAAAAGAGGGTCTCTCACTGTGGCTTCAAAGGAGATTGGAAAATATGGACAATGCCTAGTAAAGTTTCAGAACCAAAGGGTGGCTGAGTAACATTTTCAGAAGGCAGGGCAGGTAAAGCCTTAGAAGCTTATATACCCTACTAGCCCTCACTGTGACTAGTAAAAACAGGGTTTTGTAAAGTTTAAGGCCATGTTCCTATTTGCTGCATCCTTATAAGGTAGAAACACCCTAACTTGTTACAAGTGCTTGTTGCTCTGAAGTCATCAGGGCAGGAAGAAGCACAGAAGACAATCTTTGTCTCTCCATCCCTGATTTTTGGACTTTTTCACCCATCCAGCAACAGCACCTTGCTGGGGGAGGAAGGAGGCCAGAAGAGGGTCAGTGTAGCTAACTTCCTGGCCTCTCCAATTTCTTGACGATAAAGCTATGAGAAGTACATGAATCACTTTTACTCATTTTCTTTTTAAAAACAGGAATTTGTTGAGTTCAGATTCTCATTCATTGAATCCCTGCACTATATTTTGAAAAGAATTCCAGTTCTGAACCAAAGAATCTCATTATTATGGAAAAAGTGCTTTTTAATTTTTGAATCTGTTCTAGTCTCAAAACACAAGTACACTGGTATCTACAAGATGTTGCGGGTGATAGAGACAAAGCTACAAAAAGGAAGTTGGATTGTGTGGGGACAGGAAGGCATGCTGCTTCAACATGAAGCAAAACACTGGCACAACCATATTAAGGAAATTTAGGTACAAATCCCGCCTCTTGCATCACACCACTTTCGATATCACTTTTATGTCCTCCTTCCAGTAAAAGCAGAGAACACAACATGGAATGCCATCATCGCATCTGCATTACTGCTGTCCACAGGAACAGCAGTTGTCCAGACAAGCTCTTCTAATACAAAGATACCTAAATTGGTAGCTTGAAGGCAAACTGCTTTAGATGCCTTTGATTCAGTTTTTCCCTCAACCCCTTTTCCCTGAGCCTGTGAGGTCATTGCAAAGGTCATTGCTGTCCATTAAGTAAATCCTGTCTTGTTTTCCATAAAAGGGAAGAATGTACATATCTTCAAGGATTTCAGCTAAAGATAGGGGGCATAGTTTTCTTCCTCACTTATGTATGTATATGCATGTGTGCTATAGGCAAGTTGTACCCTTCCCTGAGTCAGATTTGTCTTCTAGAGAGACGAGGAATGAAGCTTAACTTTGAAGAATGACAACTACAAAAACACATGCTAACAACATTTTAGCATTGCACTCTTAAAAGAGAGGGATGAAATCAGGGCACTGTTTTACCACAGAGAGAGACAAGTCCAGAAGGACTGTTACGGTTCTTTCCCTAGGCAGGCAGAAATTCAATAGGTACAGCATTTCATGCAGAAGGATGCAGTTAGGGATACAGGATCATACAGAGATTATCACCAGACAAAGTCACAACACTGTTTTCAGGACTGTTTGCATGGAAAAGGGATGGCCCTGCCCAAGAAAACTTTACTTCCTGAATCTTTGTGCCTATGAACCAGACTACGCAGTAAAGATCTACTTCTTTTATCTATTCTGAATGTGAAACATTACATGTTCACACATATTTAACATTTTGTCTTGTTTTCTTCTACACAGACATTATTGGACTAATTCAAACTCCTGGAGTAATCCACAAACGAGAAACCCCAATTTCATTTTAACTAGGCTTTCTGGCCAGTTGGACCAATTCTCACACAAAAAGAAGTTCTTACATTAAGCCATATTAAACCAAGGTATGTAAAGAGGCATAAAGAAAGTTGCAGATCTGGAAATGCACATGGTCAGACTGACAAAAATCAACATCCCTTTTTTTTCCAATACAGTTGAATAGGACCTTGATCTCGGATTTAAAACTGGTTTGTTTACTTGATGGCAATTTGCATAATAAAGCTAATCTACTTTAACCAACTTGCATCAAACACTTCAGTTAGCATAACAAAAGCCAGATGGAATTCAGTTGTAAGACAAGCAGGGTTAGGCTACCATTTCTTCTAGATCTCATCTTTCATGAATGGATCCGATCAGATCACCCTTCCCCATTTTTGGGCTTTTCAACTGGACAACAACCGCACCATCTCAGTCAGCACTGGACATTGTAGTCCAACATTTGGAGAGTACCAAGTTAGGGAAGGGACTTCTCGCTTTCCATTCTATCAGACTAACTACTTCATGCACAGGAGTGACCCAGGAGTTTGATTCCCAGCAGGTCTTTTCCGGTTATACGTCAGAATATGCCGATAATTTGCAGACCGGGCAGAACCATAACTCAGAGGCAAAAGACATGCAAAAAGCACCCGCTTCCATCCCGGGCATCTTCAGGTGCACTAGGAAAAATCCCTGTCCGAAACCCAGTAAGCATAAAAAACAATAGGTCAATGGTGTGACTGGGAACATGGCAGTTCTTTCTCTTGTTAAATTTTTAGGAAACAAAGAGGCCGACTTTGAAGGCCAAGGGAAATCCGCGCAAGCCCTCCAAGGTACCAGGGCGCCCCTCGGCTTCGGAACGACAGATTTCTGAGTAAACTTGCTAGGATCATGCCGCGCAGAAGTCTGTCCTCCGCTGCATTAATTCACTAAGGGACGTTTACGTGGCCTTAACAAGCAGATAAAGACATGCAGCAGTGTTCAGAAACCTCTGCGGCGAGCCTTTTGGAGGGACACCCGGGAGCAGAGCGATCAAGGGGAGCTTGGGGTGAAGAGAGCAGATTCCTCCCAAGGCCACGAGAGCCGCGTGCGAGCCGAGGAAGTTTCTGCACTCGCGCTCAGAGCCGTCAAAGGCCCCAGCCCTTACGAAGGCAGCCGGGAGTCCGCACCGGCACCGGCTGTGCCTGCCCACGGTGGACCGGGCAGCCGGCGACGGCCCTTCACCCCCGAATCCCGGCCCCCCGGCGGCACTCACCCGTCCCTGCTGCGGAGCGCGCTCACCTGGCCAGGTGTCGCGGCTGCTACCGGGTCCGCCCGCCCCCTCCCCTCAGGGCCGCGTAATGGAGAAGGCGGCCCGGGCCCAGCAGGGGTGTGGACGCGAACGGGAGAGTAGGAGGCAGAAAGGTACACAGAAGCGGAGGGACGGGCGGCTGCTGGCTGAGGGAGGGAGGGAGGGAGGCACGCAGGGGCCGGTCGCTCGCTTGCTCAGGCCCGCGGAGCTCTGCGAGCGCGGGTGATAAATGGGCATGCACAGAGTGCTTTCCTGGTGCTTCTGGCCAAGTACAAGGAATCCGTCCGACTCCGCGTCTCCACCCGGCTTAAAGATGTGTTCCTTCCAGGCGACTTTGTCCCTCTCAACCTGCGTGCGGGGTTTTTGTTTGTTTGTTTGTTTTTGGTGGGGGGGGTGTTTAAGGCTAAACCTTGTTTTACAAATAAATAAGGGCGCGATCCTGGGCATGTTTAGACGGGGCGGGAGGGGGAGCCCGACAGTTCCCAGGAATTCCCAGCCAGCTGAATTTCTCCACATGCTTTCTCCGAGAAAGAGTTGGCGTTGGTGTAACTGGTCTAACCAGTACGACCCTGGCTGTCTCACGTCGCTCTGCCTTGCCTTGCGGGGTTCAGCGCCTGAATCGAGCCTGATTCTGCTGCTGCTGCTGCTGCTGCTGAGGATATGAGTCACTTTAGAACAGCTGCGTTTTCTGGCAAGTAAGCCAGCAGGACCCAGTTGGGAAGATCGTTTGTACAAAATACTTACTAGAATAGCTTCACAGTCTAAGTTAAGGTGCCCACTGCATCCAACTGAGAAGACAGAAGCAAGGACCTTTAAAGCTCAGACCAAGAGGTAGCTAGTTCAGGACCTTAGGGATGGATTTCATTTTTCACTAGGGAAAAAACTAGCACCAGCCAGGGCAAAACAGTGGTCCTGAAAGCTGAGAAATTTGTTTTCAGTTGCCTGGACAAGCATGCACAGAAAAAAAAAACCCTGTTGTTTTCTCTGATGTTTCCTTGATTTCTTTCACTTGCTTTAAAAGGAGCATTTTTTAAAGGCCTCTTCTTGTCACTGTTGTTCAACCATTGGGAATTGGAAATCTGTCAGACTACAGCAAATCACCTGCAGATCTGTCAGTAGAGCAGATCTACTCTTCTTTGCTGGTCTAATCTTGACCCCTGTTCCAATACAAAGTAAGCCCTGAAGGCATAAGCCCTCCCCTTGCTGGGATGCACAGACTATCATTGAGATTCAGAGGTATATTGAAACCTCTCAGGTATACAGAGAGTTTGTAAGATTTATATACCCCTCTATATTCCAGTATGGAGATTTTGGAACAGTGAGCAATAAAAAAAAAATCTCACCCTCATCTGTCTAGTTCATGCTTTCAAAGGTTTGTGTAGCAATGAGACTGCAAACCTGTACACATTCACCTGAAGGTAAATCCCATAGTACTCAATGGAATGTACTTCTGTCAAGACAAGCATAGGATTGCACTGTAACATTAGTTTGCATTCGAATCACAAGTTGCCTTGGGGGCCCTTGTTGGGTTACAAGGAAACTCAAATGTATAAATAGCGAACAATAAAAATGAAGGTGTTAGTCTTTATAATGCTATAAGACTGTATTGTTATTGTTCTTCTAGAATTAATAAAGGCAGCTGAATACCAAAGGTGAAGTTCATAATTATTATATTTCAGGAGGCTTAACTGCAAATGCCAATGAAATTGCCAGCCAAAGAGAAAAAAGAGGAAAATGTTCACATACAATAAATTGCTATAAAAGCTACACTAAAATACTTATCTTTCATTAAACAACATACAGTGCTTATGTTCTAATTAGACAAAGGCCAGCTAGTCAGTTACTTATTAAATAGCTGTGAACCATAAAGCAGCCAACCAAATTATTTATCTTTGAGCACCTTTCAGATCATATGACTTACTAACCGATTTTGTTTGCTATATTTGCATTGATGTTATCTGAAAGTCTGAAAGTCTTTGGACTGAAGAATCTAACTGTAAAGTATAAAACAGACTGCCTCGCTGAAGTATTGATACCCACCCCCACCTTTGACTTTTCCACATTTTGTGTTACAACCTGGAATTGAAATGGATTTAATAGACATTTTTACTCCTTGATGTCCACAAGATTCTCAACTCTGTGAAGGTGCAAAATATTTTTTTTTTAATTGTGTCACAAAAATTAAGTAAACAAAACAAGCTGGCATTTTTCTCAGACATTAAATATTACAACTCTGTGTGAATATTTGGTGGAAGCACCTTTGACTGCAATTGCAGCTGTGTGACTTCTTGGATAAGTATCAGCTTTGCACATCTGGATCTTGCAACATTTGCTGCTGCTTCTTGGCAAAACTGCTCCAAATCTGTCAGGTTGGATGGGCGTCATTCATGAACAGCAATGCTCAAGTCTTGCCAAGATTCTCAGGTTGGTCGAAATCTGTGCTTTCACTGGGTCATTCTAGGACATTCAGGATCTTGTTTTTAAATGGTTCTCTGGCTGTGTGGTTAAGTCATTGTCCTTCTGGAAAGTGAACCTCAGCCCCAGTCCCAGGTCCCTTGTGGACTGAAACAGATTTTCCTCTGTTTAGGTCATTGTCCTGCTCTGAATTGCTCTGTATTTATTTCTATCCATCTTGCTGTCAATCCTGACCTAGCTGCTACTGAGGAAAAAGCATCCCTACAACACAATGCTGTGACCACTATACTTTACCATCAGGATAGTGTTATCAGGACCATGAACAGTGGCTTTATGCCACACAGTGTTTTGCAGCAAGGCCTAAAGTTTCAGTTTTGGTCTTATCAGACCAAACAAACTTTTTCTACATGTTTGCTGTGCCTCTTGTTGCAAACCCCAAATGGGTTTTGATGCTGGTGTGTTTCAGCAATGCTTTTCTTCTCACCGCTTTTCCATACTCACTACTTTTGCAGCATATCCGGGCAATAGCTGTCTATGGACAGTTTTCCCCATTTCAGCTGCAGGTCTCTCCAGCTGCTTCAGAATTACCACTGGCCTCTTGGTCGCTTCTCTGTCTAATGTCCTCAGTTTGGTGGATGGTCTTCTAGAAGCAACGTTGTAGCTGAGCCCTGTTCTTTCCATTTTGTTATGATGAATTTAGTGGTATTCCAGGAAATGTTCATAGTTTGGGACAAGTTTTTCTAACTCAACCTTGATTGATGATTCTGCTCCACTTTATCCTGGAGTTGTTTTGGTAGTCCCTTAGTTTTCATGATGCTGCTTGTTTAGATATGTTCTCCAACACACCCTGAGGTCTTCCAGATACTGGTTTATTTAATCTGAGAATTGCACACAAGTGGACTGTATGCAACTACATAAAATATCCAACTTCTGGATATGAAGGGTTGCCCCAGAGCTTATTTAGGCATGGACAGCAAAGGGGGTGAATACAGCCAACATGTGCCAGTTTGTTTTTTGTTTACTTAACTTTTGTGTCACAGTAAAAATACTTTGCTCCTTCTCAGTGTTGAGAGAGTTATGTGCATCAAATGGCAGCAATGCCATTTTCAGGCTGTAACACATCAAAAGGTGGAAAGTCAAAGGAGGAGTGTGGTACTTCTTCAAGGCTTAACTTGTTTAATATTTATGCCATAAGAAATAATAAACGTTCCATTTTCATGTATTTTCAGACATGTGGAATGAGTGAAAGTAACACAACATTTAAAAGAAAATGAGAATGAGGAACAGACCTTCAGTTTTTGGCTATTATCTTATCACACTTATTGGGAGCACACTTCATTTTCTCTACTCTTGGTGTGCAGCATTCTATAATCTGGAAAAGTCCTGCAGTGTTTTCATGGGTGAATTTGAATACAGAGTGGCTTGGCTGAAAGAGAACTTTTTGGTCTCTCTCTGCCTTTTGATATTATGCTTTATTCATTTTTTCAGCTAGCTTATTTGTTTAAAGCAATACATGCTGTTGGTTGCTAAATGTTTAACAATGCAGGCCCATCCATATCTACTCCAGTCCCACTGAGTTTTATCAGGCTTACTCCAAAATTACTGGGCATAGGATTACAAGCTAAGTTAAAAATGAAATCAAATATTGCTAATTAGAATAATAGTTTAAAGTGCAATCCCACATACACTTATCCAAAAGTAAGTCCTATTAAACTCAGTAGGATACCCCTGAGTACTCTTGCATAGGATTGTACTGCTGTACAGCGACTCAAGCCAAAATAGAAGGCAATTCACGAATTCTTTTAAATGGGACCAGTAAGACTTACTTTTGATTTGGCATGAGTATTTACAAATGCTTTATTTCTGCCCATTGTAGAAAGAAAAGAAAAAAATGTTTTACATGCACATAATCACTCCTGGCTAATGTAGAGTTTTTATTCAGTGTAAAGTCTAGGAAATGCCATGGTCATACTTTAGTCATGCTATCGATGCCCAGTGTATAAGGGCAACCTAGTGTCCTCCAGGTGTTTTGATCTATAAGCCTCTGCTAGCATGATCTGTGGTCAGGGATTATGGGAACTGTAGTCTAAAATATCTTGAGGGTACCCGGTTACCTACCCTGATTGCCACAGTGAATGCTCCCTAAAGATGTATTAGGTTTTTTATCACACAGTCACCCTTTCTCATTCATGGAAATCATGAGGAGTCCAGATTATGCTATCTTCCATTTGCAACCATCCCACTGTTTTTTTCTTTCCTCAAAAAATAAAAAATAATGTGTTAGAAAGGAAAGTAAATGTATCTGTATGATGTATTTTGATTAGTCATGCAGTGTAAGACAGCTTCCTATGTTCCCATGAAGGCTCATACTGTTTTCTACAAAGCTCTAAGTAAAATATTCCAGTTTGAAGATAGTAATGGACAGAATTTTATTTTGTTGTTGTTTTCTAAAATTATACTGTTTAGATTCACTCAAAGACTCTATAAACCTATACTACTTAAGCATCTCAAAGTGATACATCATGGACCAGCCTCAAGCATGCTACTCTATGAAGTATGATTGAAAGATTAACCCACAGAATCCAGACTTTACCAAAGAGCATCAAGATGCTTCCAATACTGTTGCCTCCCTGGTACCAATACTTCAGAAGCATACCTTTGCTTTGACTGCTGCGGTGTCCTCTTCCCTCTGACAGATCTACTGGCTTCAACCTTCAGTGTGTTTTTCATAAGATTCCTCACTTGCCATTACCTTGTCTAAGGTGCGGAGATGACTCATCTTGGTTTCGACAGAGCAAGTTATACACTGTACTTCTATGTAAATGAATCAGAAAAGAGGAAAGGTTTTCTCCCCACACAGACAATCATCTGCTTTTCAAAGTGTTGCTCATTTTGGAAAGTGTGACTTATACATATGGCCAGTGTTCATCATGATGCCGCATTTTAAAATTAGTTCACCCTTCTAAACTTTTGAACAATAACAAGTTTTTCCTGGTTCGGTACCAATTATGTGAATTCAAAATCACACATATTTTTACATTATCTGCACCAAATTTATCCCTACTGACATGCTTAAGGTCACTCCTAGATAGGTGGATATAGAAAGACACTTCAAAGTATTTTAAGATGCCATCCTATGCATGTTTAGACAGAAAAAAAAGTCCTACAACCCCCAGTTGTGGAATAGGGAGAACTGTGGGACTTTTTTCTATTTAAACATGCAGAGGATTGCACTTTTAACTATTATTTGGTAATATTGTCCTGCTTCATGGGACGTGCATTGCCACTGCTCACAAATTATATATTTCCAGTTTAAAGCTCACTGCACAGATGCACTGATTAGTGCAGAAGGAAACTCTTCCCCACTTGCCTACCCACTGCCACAATGGACACTGTGGGGTGAGATTCCAGTGCAGTTGTATAATACAGTAGGTGATCCTAAACATTTCTCTTTTGCCAACCTCCTGCTTCTTGCAGAATGGGAAGAGGGGTTCCAGACAGCTTTCTCTGGACCCCTGTGCTCATTAAAGTTTTATTAATGAGGCGGGACATTGGTGCTGTAAAAGCCTTACCTGGAAGGATCCTGAAACAATTTCCCAGCTAGACCACTGCTCAAACCGAACCTATGTGATCATCCATTCATATAAAAATCAAACAAAAGCACACTTCAAGATGTATTTTTCTCTCTTTCACACAGGGTTGTTTTACTTAGCCCATATGACATTGGTCTTACATGTTCTACACTGTTATGCTTCATTCTTGAGCTTTACTAGATCTTCCTCCTCTCACTTGCTTTCCTATGCTCAGCAATGGTAAACTTATTTACGGTAATTCCATGCAGATGATTCTTCCCCTGTCCCTGTTGCAGCCACATCCTGAATTTCCTTCAGGCCTCAGTGCAGCTGACATGTGGGAACATGCTCTGCAAACCGTCGAAAGGAAAATGAGTAACCCGTCTTGTTGAATATTCCCAGGCTCTCAAATGGGAAATATATTTGCTCTCATCACTGACTCTCCTAGTTCAGCTTATGAATGAGTATAATCTGTTTCTTTGTACTTTAGTTACTGACAGTGGTTTTTATAGTTGCATCTATTGGACATTTTTTCTTACCTTTGTTGATGAACATCTGGCTCTTGTGCATGGTTAATTATTGTCTTTAGCTTCATAAATTAGTGTGCTACTAGGAAATTATGGCATGATTTAATTTCTGGGCAATTAATGGCAACTTATATAAACTAGTCAATAACACATGAAATATTTTGTACAGAAGTAACTAAATCTAATCCGATTCACAGTTATTAGGAACTAAGTCTGCAACCCTAAACACACTTGTCATTGTACACATTGAAGATATGTCTGAGTAATTTCATAAAATCGCATTATACTTAGGGCATGGCAATCTGGGCCTCATATTACTAAGAACTGCAGATCAAAGAATATGGCACCGCTACCAAAAACCTGCATTCTCACCCACCACTCTCAGCATTCAGCTCAGTTTATGCATCCCTCTTACAACACTGTCTACTGGCCAGGGTGAGAACTGCACATTATAAGATGTTAAGAAATGGGGTCAGTTGAACTGGGCATTATGGAGGAGGGGAAGGGAAATCTCAATATAAAACAGTGCAGAAAAGGGTCTAAGCACAGAAAGGCAATCAAGCCTAGAGAACCTTCCCTAAGATGAACAGCTAAGGCATCTGAGGCATTTTAGTTTTCATTATTAAGGGTGAACATAATGGAGGTTTATGAAATCTTGCATGGTGTGTATTTAAAATGACTAGGCAGGCACTTTGTGCCCAGGTCTGCAACTGATATTAGCCATGATGGCTATATGAAAGGTTTTGAGGTCTCTGGATGCCAGTCACCTGGGCACAAGAGCAGGGCAATGGACTGCTTTTTTGCATTGCTTGAGGGCTTCTAGCAGCATCTGCTTGTTCACTGTGACTTGATGGATTCTCCAGTGCTCATTTTACATTCTTAGCAGCCAGTCTTAGGATGCTCCAGGAGAAAAATGCTCTTAAATTGGCTGCACTCTTAGCCTGTCTTGTTCAGAACTGCCATCTTCATCGACAACCCTATGTAAGTCTGCCCTGATGACAATGATGACAACAGAGATGACTTAGGTAAGAAAAATCAGACACACAGATACAGAATGGCTTATTGTTAAACTGTCCTGAGACCATGGTAAGGGACAGTCTAAACAAAGATTTAAACAAACAAACAAATAACCCTACCTTGAGAACTTTGGAAAGCAACAAGGTTTTTTTGTAATCCACAAGCTAAATGAGTCAATGGAGTGATGCAGTGCCTAAAAAAAGCCAATATATTCCAGTCTGCATCAACAGAACTATGCTATCCATATAAAAAGATGCAATAAAATCACTTTATTCTCTATTCTGGTTGATCAGACTTCACCTGGAGTACTATGTCCAGTTCCGGACACTAGAGTCTAATACAAGTAACTGCAAATTGGAGCATATTTAGCACGTGGTGATAAAGGTGGTGAGAAGCCTAAGACTTGAGGAAAGGCTCAAAGAGCTGGTTATATTTAAACTGAAGAGGAGCCAGTTATGAGGTCATATGATGCCCATCTTCAAATATTTTGAGGAAAAGGCACATAGAAGGATGGTGCAGCATTTTTTCTGTTGCTGCAGAGAGTAGAGCCCAAACTTATGAGAAAATGGATTTTGACTGATTAGCAACAGAATCTGTTTGACAGTGGAACAGATTTCTTCTGAGGGTGGTAGACTTTTCTACATTAGAGGTATTCAAATAGAGGCATGGAAGGCCAGCTATGAGAAGGGTGAATAGTGGATTTCTGAATTGGGAGGATGGTTGAACTAGTTTCCGCTGATCCAGTAATAACTAGTGCAGCCAAGAATGCTATGTGGATCACTAGGAAGATTGGTTTCTTTTTACAGCATTCATGCAGGTGCATCTCTGAAATGGCAATGGAATACGGGCACTACATTATGATAATCAAATAGCGCTATACAAAGCTACAAGAGGAAATGACTAATATTTTGAAATCAGCAGGGTAAAGTTCCCTGTGGAGTAACCAAACGGATGTTCGCTTCAGTAACTATCGTAACTCAGTACGGTTCAGTTAGCACAACCTTCCTCATCCAGACATCCTGCAGATGTGTACTCCCTCCCCCATCATCTACTGCTCAGAATACCAGGAGTGATGGGGACTGTAGTCCAACACATCTGGAGGGTGTTGTGCTGGGAAAGACCAAATGAGCACAAGGAAGTAGAATTATTTATTCTAAATTGAGGAAAAAATCAAAACTCAACACAACAGATCTGTCTTCCTGGGAACAAATCACTAATATCTCAAGCTGAAAGCAAGGCAATTTGCTGATGACTGGGGCATGCAGGATCTTGTTTCTCCTTCTGGTTAGTCACATTTAAATCAGAGCAGGTTTGCAGGCAGAATGTAGTAGCTGCTGTTTCCTGTTTTCAGACCCCATCCATTGTTCTTGTTGTCGTTATTTTAACTTATATTCTGCATTATTAGTCCAAAGGACTCTAATCGAATTACAGGAAAACATATAAGAACAAAAGTAAGAGCAAAATATAAACATCAAATAGCAACAGTAAAACAAAAATAAACAAATGCATGGCAATATACCATAATAAAAACATAGTAACAATATACAGTAACAACATATAATAAAATATACAATATGCAGCTGAGAGATTAGGTGAATAGGTTAAAATAGTATGTTGAAACTATGGAACAATGTAAAACTATACACCTTAAACAGTATTAAATCAGTTATTAAAATGTCTGGAGAATAGATTTGCTTTTGCCTGGTGACAAAAAGATTATAATGAAAGCACCAGGCAAACTGTTCTTGGGAGGCCATTCCATAGATGGAGCACAAACACTGAGAAGGCCCCTTTTACCTTCTTGGAGGATGACTCTTTCAGAAGGGGCTCCTTACCCAACCTTAGGGGTCAGGTAGGTACATATTGGAGTAGGCGGTCCTTCAGGTGTCCTGGTCCCAAGCTGTTTAGGGCTTTATATGTTAGAACAAGCACCTTAAATTGGGCCCAGAGCTCAACTGGTAGCCAGTGCAGATGAAATAATATCAGGGTAATATGGGCGTGTGGACATGCTCGCAGCAGCAGTTGTGCCACCCTATTCTGTACCAATGGAAGTTTCTGGACCATCTTCAAAGGCCACATCGAACGTGTTACAGCAGTCCAGTTGCGATGTTAGCAGAGTGTGTGTGACTGTGGCTAAGGTCTGCCTGTCCAGGTAGGGCTGCAGTTGGTAAATTAATTGCAGCTTAAAGAAGATGCCTTTGGCCCCCATACTAGGGGGCACTTCCAAGCAGAGAGCTCTTAGCACTACCAATCAGAAGGGATGGTGCAGCAATTCCATGCTTTCTTTCCTTCATAGTTTTTCCATGGTGGAAAAAGAATTGGAAGTGGTGGGAAAACTCAAGAGCGTTCTGTGTGACAGAATCCTTGGCTATTGGGCACTATAGAAATGAAATGAAATAATAGCAACACTATTTGGAAACTCCCAAACAGTTTGTGAATGAGGCACCTGCACCCCCATTTAGATATGAGAGAGATTGATTTCATAATGGAAACGATAGCCTTGGGTTTAGAAGAGCTGAGCATTTCTGAGTGCTGTCAAAGACTGATCATTCTGGAGGGCACTCGTTCCTAGGGTCATCATGGGTTGGAGATGACTTGACGGCATGTATCAACAGTAATGGCAGGAGGAAGAGATGTTTCAAAATGTCTAATGCCATTATGGGGACGGGTAATTTAAACTCATTTAAATATCTATTTTTAAATATTTCCTCCATCCCCTCTGGGTTCAACATGATTTCTAAAGGTATGTCACATGTGGATCAAATCCACCCAGCCCAATGTTTGTATGGGGTTTTCTGAGACATTATAATATATCTGAATGGGGGGTGGGGTTGGGAGGAGGGGGATTCATTAGCTTGCCTTTGTGTAAATTGGCCTGCTGAATAGGCAATTCTTTGTAATCCTTTGTGCCTTGCTATTATTAGAGCACGGAGACCATTGTTTCCTATTAACACTGTACCAATCCTCTTAGAGCCAGAATCCTATCTGCTTAGGACAGCTCAAGCACATTTATAGGGCAGGTCATTACTTTCCACTGCTGAGAACATAGATTTGGACCTGCATACCTGAGAATAACAGTGGATTAAAAAAGTGGGGGACAGTTACAGAAACAGGACCCTGACTTTTGGACTAAAAATGTTCATTTTCTTTCTTTTTCTTTTTTGTTCTCCTTTTAGACACCTCCACATAATGCATAGCATAATGAAATCTTTTATCAGAGTGCATATAAGATTTAGGGTGCAATCCAGAGAGGCTGCCCATAACCCACCAGATCTGAGCACCTGTGCATGGTTGGAAGACAGCAAAGGTGAAGGTTCCCTCCAGGTTCCTCCTGCCTTACAAAGCAGTTACCTGGCCAATCTAACTGTAGCGCTTCAGAGAGGGAGGGATGAGGCACCAGCATTGTGTGGGGGAGACCTACATAAATCCTTCTGTTTATGAGGGAACACGGTCACAATATTTATGCAAATATGCAAAATGGGTTTACCATAGTTGGGGCCCATGCTGATGAATATGATGTCTGGGCACACAGTGTGACAGTTGATGTCACACACAAATGCAGCTGTGGGAGAAGAGGGAGGAGCTGGACAAGGGATGCGTGCAGGGAAATGGTCCTTTTAGGTTTCCTTTTTATTTGTGTTTGTTTTTATTAAGCTTAAGCTATGCAAAAGAGAGATGTTTTTAAAATGGACAAGTAATTGACATCTCTTCCTGCTTCTTCATAAAAATATGGGGAAGGAGAAAGTTTACTGCTGCTCGTCTGTCCTTTCAACCCCCATAGGATAAAGCCAGCACCCCCCTTACCCTCCACTTAAAAGCAAGCTAGTACAACTAACTCCAGTATTTACTTTCCTACGAGTGGAATCAGTGTGCATTCCTTGTAAGACACTGAAGATCATCTGATTTATTTCTGAGTAGACATGTATGCTTTTTCAGCACATGCTTTTTGAGCAAGAGGACAAAGACGGCAATCAGGAAGGCTTGGAAAGAAACCACAAATGTTATTTTTTCAGAGGGGAATGGAAGAGGCATTTGCAAATTAGAGAAGGAGAAAAGCTGCTGAAAAGCCCCAGAGTGCTTCTTTCCCCCACAGCCAAGTAGCCCATGGAAACCTGGCCCCTGAGTAGTACTGCAGGATTAGCATGTGCTGATATGTACACACACACACACACACACAGGGGAAAAAACTGCATCATACGAAAAGCCATGATGAAACAGGTCTGAAGAAATCCATGATACATTGACAGAAATAACTAGATGAAGGCAGGCTGGGTTGAACATCATGTGCCATGCCAGTGAGTGAGGCATCACAGTGCTGATATGGTGGATTGGCCCTTGTTGTATCTGGCAGTGCCTGTTTTGTGTTACCTCAGAGGGGCAGCCGCCATGGCTTTCTCTGTGCTGGCTGTAGGGGGATGGGAAGAGCACCAAGCACACAGATGCATCGCCAGTGTTGGTGCTACTTTCTAATGCTGCAGCTGGGACTCTAAAAAATCCTGTGACCCACCAGATGGTACCAGCATTCCTTGAATCTTCATAATTTATCTTTGATATCTAACGTATACTTTATACTGTGGTAAATAATGTCGGCAATATTAACATGGTTAACTATGCATATGGGGGAAAGGCTGACACAACTGAGATCTCACAGAATTGCTTGTCATTACCAGATATCTTCCATCATTACATGTATTGTATGGGCACACCAGAAGAATGAAGAAGTTAGTTAGGATCAACAGATAGTGAACTGTCCAAAAGCCAGGATAGTTTCTTGAAACCATGGCAAGGTCCTGTCCCCTTCGGTTTGTTAGGAAGAGCACTGGAGATAATTGCCTTGAAGCTGGCTTCCCCAAACCCTCTGTAGATAAGGGCTATGGCTGTGATAAGAGACTAGTGCCTTACTGGAACAGCTTTGCCAGTGCCCCATTTCTCAAGAAAGAGGAGTTAAAACTCCTCACAGAGTTTACAATAGTGGAAGAGAGGAATCTATTCAGGGAACCAATAAGATAAAGGGGAATATGAGCTTTCTCACATTTGTTTATATTCTGCATATAATATAATCAGGTTATTGATTATAGTCTATATTTCATAACTGTAATCAATAACCTGAATAGCATCTTCAGTGCAGGTGGTTTATTTTTTTCCTAAGTATGCTTGAACCTTACGTTAGATGCTGTACCATGCCCCTGGGAACATTATTCCTTATAATTGTCACTTGTTACCAGCTTGCAGCACCTGGTTGTATATAATTAATTAACAAAGGCATTCAGTTCTGGCATCTTAGTGTGAAATGCTCTCACTTTTCATTGTGTAGGTTCTAGAGATCCATCACCACCACATCTACACATACAGTTTTTCTGCCTGCCATCTGTTTTCTCCCCCCACATATTTTTGGTTACTCTGATTGCTATGAGGAGTTCACACATGAAACCAAAAAAGCATTTTCAATTTAATGCTTACTTCTTCAAAGTCAATTCACAACTGCCAGAATTGTCAGGAAGCTGGCAGCTCATGAAGCTGAACAGAAGTTGCATGGAAGTGTTTTGGTAAGGAACACCTCAAAAATAGCACTTTACTTACAAGAGAGATGAATAGGCATGCTGCAACTATTTCTTAGCTTTGTAACCCATCTAGGCTAATGGGGCAGGACACAAATCTAATAAACAAACAAACAATTAGAGCCACCAAGGTGTATTGGAGAGAATCTTGGAAATGGATTTAGGAAAGCAGAATCTGAATTCCTTTTCAGCGACTGAGCTTGCAGGACTAGCCAAACCACCAATATGGGTTCTAGCATCTACTGTACCTCTCAGCTTGACAGGATTGCTGTCAGGATAAAATTAGGAGGAAGACCATTTATGTTTTCCTGAGCTCCGTACAGAAATATGTGATACTAATACAAATACTATCAATACTATGTGAATAAAGAAATAAAATCCATACTGAATGTGTGCTTACAGTTTCTACAAACAGTTTCAAACTTTCATTTGGCTAATATAGGAAATGTTTATTTTCCCCTTTCCTATCAGACAATTCAGAAGGTTTGTATTGATTTTCTTCTGGATTAGTGCCAGGCTGATAGTCTGAAGACACTAAATAGAAATCTTAGGTACCATGTTTACACAACAGCAATTTAGATTTAATTCTATCTCTATATATTGTTGCCTCACATGATTAGAAAGCAGCAACAAGGCTCTCACGAAATAGATGGTTCACCTGTGCTTATGCTAGCAAATAGGAGCAACTGGTTAAAGTTCAGGTATGGTTCAAACATAGAATCAGTGGGGAAGGTGCCATAAATAGCTCTCAGTGTGGGAGCTTTCAAAGCTGTAGACTGACATTCCAGGCCCCAGTGACCCCAGCGCTTGGGTAGGCATCACCCTAAAATTTCTAAATGAGGCATTGCCCTGTCTCTGACGCACACAGGGGAATCTCCTAATGATCTTAGATATTCTTATCTTGTCCAGATTTAATCCAGGAAACCCACTCCAGGTTGCAGTAGAGTCAGAGTTCCACTGGAAGGGTGAGGAAAGGCTTCAAGACAGAAGGGCAAAAAGAAGAGGAGGAGAAGTCTGGCTTAAACAAATAATATTCACTGAAGAAAGAAAAAAAAATAAATGCCATAAAGGGGAAAAGGTTATCCAAGAAGAAAGAAAATTGAAAGTTCAAAGGCACTCATCCTTCCTTTTCTGTTCCGTAAAGCAACATGGGACAACACTTCACCAATGAGGAAGGGGAGCAGGTTGAGATCGATGTGGCTGAACTGCAGGAATGGTATAAGAAGTTTGTGGTTGAATGTCCAAGTGGGACTCTATTCATGCATGAATTCAAGCAATTCTTTGGGGTACAGAATAACCAGGAGGCAGCAGAATATGTGGAGAACATGTTCAAGGCTTTTGACAAGAATGGGGTGAGCATTATTTGCGATATTTATTTGTTTAAATATTTGCAGCCTTTTAAGTTAATGCATCTAATGCAGAAAAGTCACTTTCCCTTCCTTTCTAAATGCAGAGTTTCCCTTTTGACTAGAAGTTCTTTGTTAAATTTTATCTAAGGAAAGTGAGAGATGTGTCAAGGTCCCAGCAGATGGGTAAGTGTTTTCATTAGTTCATGCAGCAGGAAAACCAACTAAATAAATGTCTCTAATATAGTAGAGGATTGCTACTAAGGTCAGATTATCTCCCCTGTCCCATCTAGAACTTTAATTTTTCTAACAAATGCTAGTAAAAGTACACATATTACCCTCATGTCCATAGATTTGTGGATTGTGGACTATGCAGATTATTGAATATGCAATGAGTTTTAAATTAAATATTTGATTCGTTGAAACAATTCAAGAAATCATTCCTCCTCCTTATAGTAGGTCTCATGATATCCAGTGAATTTATTCTAGGGGGCTTCCAGATGGAAGGGCCCTGCTGCTAGCCATTAGAAGGCATTGGAAATGTTAATTTCTTATGGTGCAACTCTGGCCATATTTAGACAGAAAAGACTGTGCTGGCTGGGGAGTTGTGGGTCTTTTTTCTGGTTAAACATGCATAGGATTTCACCCTTGCTGGATTTTCTATGGTAAGCAGAAACATGGGAAAAGTGGGGAAACAGAGGGAAGGTTAGGAGTGAAAGACAATGTCATCAGTCCTCCTACCCCATGAAATTACCTGGATAAGGCAGGGCAATGGTACCATAGAGACCTCATTTGGAAGCCACCCTAAATTCCTTTATTAGTCTCTACATTCTTCTATATATCTGGAGTTTGTTTGGGATTTTTTTTTTTTTTTGAGTTTTTATATCCTGTTCTGATATCTGAAAGCCATGAAAGGCTATCCAGTAACACTCAATAAAATAGTATAACAACAGTCAATCAATTTAAAACAATACTATCAACAAGAGCATCTACAGTCAATTCAAAAGTGTGGGTGAAACTTGTAGTTCTTGTAGCACTTTGTATTGTATTGTTATCACAAAATAAAGCCATATTCTGCTAATATTTATTTAAAACAAATTAAATTTATCTAGCAGTTAAAAAGAATAAAGCTAACTGGTGGAAGATCTACTCTAAGTTGTAGAACTTTGTGTGGAGGGAGATAAAATTTGCTTCCTGTAGTACACCCAACAAACATGAAATCACCAAGCTCAGATCCTCATACATCCCCTTCAGTTTAGTGTCACCCATCCTTATAACCATCCCAACTGAAATTTGGGAAATGTCAGGTGCAAGGAGCTACTGTCTGAACACCAGAAACAAGATACATCTAAAGGAGTTCTCTGAATTGGAGCCCTTAATATTATTAGGCTAATATGCCTGGCTAACTGACTGATGAAACAGCTTGTACTTACATTGTAGTGGAAATCTTTGCATTTGCTACACTGATTGACTGTATGGACTGCAAGGTCATTTGTCATGACAATTACATAAGAAGTCACTTGACTCTGATCAAAGTATCAGTGAGAAAATGGAACCTTGTTGATTTCAGTGGCTTTAAATGAAACAAGTTGCTTTGAGTTTAATAGAAAACCAGCAGGAAGAACACGACTTTGTTCTGTAATTCATTCTGGCCAGGCTGGAATTCCACTATTGATATTGTTCAAGTTTCACAATGCTGAAGGCTTTTCTAAAAAGCCCAGTTCTAGTTAACTTACATGTTTTGGGTGCTTTTATTTATTATTTATTGTTTTATGGGTTTAATATGCCGTTCAATAGGCATACATGGCTCCCAAATGGTTTACAATAAAGCAATTCTTTTCAATGATTTCTAGATGATGCTTCTATCGTGTAATTGCTCTGCTTCATTCACAGAACACTATACAAAATCCAGACAATGTTTATTTTATTTATTTATTAAAACATTTTTATGCCACCCCATTTGCCGAAGCCTCGGGGCAGCTCACATCAATGTTGTCTTCAGTGTAGCTCCCCTGTGCTTTCCCACCATTTCTTCTGTCTCTTTTCTTACCAGAAAAATAAACTGTTAAGGAAAGAAAGGTGGAATAGTTGCATAATGCCTCATAACTGTTCATACTAAGCCCTCTGTCTGGAAGCATTCTTGTGTCATCATATTTCATATTAGTTTATGTCTCTCATTTCAGTCAGAGAAACACGTAATAATGTGCAGACAGGAAGGCCATGCATTCAGTTAGAGAAGTGCATCATTTAACTTGTATTCAAATTGTGACTCAGTACTTTATGAGAAATTTGAGTTGCTGTGTATGAGTCTGGTAATCCATTAACAAAACAAGGTCAACACATGCAAATCCACCAAGAGTCAGATGCTGTTAATTCTAACATGTTAGACATTGTTGGAATTTGATCCAGATCAGCAAAAGGAAACCTACTACAGGAATATAATGCAAACAGTCCCAATTTGATTGAATTCTTCCTGCCTGTGGGAGAAGTTGCACAAAATCAGTGATAAAATACTTGTCACGTGAGCAAAATAGGACTCTACTTTTCAGGAACAGATTATTCCTGAAGAGCAGGGTCACCGAGAATGCAATCGAGATGTTGTGAGTGTTCCTTTTCCCCTTCCTTCCAAGGAAAGACTTTCTCACGTAAAAGGCTTTGTTATGTTAAAGCTGACTAGCCAGGCAGGCTTTGTAATAATACAGAAGAGAATGGCAGAAGTCAATGACAAAAGAAACAAGCAAAGTTAGAATACTGGTCCCAGGGAAATGCAGCTTCCAAAAGTAAAAAGAGCAAACAGAATGACTGAGAATTCTTAATCTGTCAAGTATCCTCTGATTAATGATGCTGGGTTCATCTCCCTCCATAATTGGTATTTCAGTTGTAGAATTGGCCCTGGTGTTTCAGCTGAAGAATCTGCCCCCTGCCACAAAAAAAAAAAAAAAAAAAAAAGTTCTGTAATTCCCCACAGTACTAGCTTGCGCAATCTGTGAAACATGTACACCAGTTGCTGTGGAACATGGGCAGGAGAGTGCTCTTGCATGCATATCCTATTTGAGGGATCTTGTGAGCAGCTGGTAGGCCATTATGTGAATGGAAAGTCAGACTAGATGGACCCTAGATCTGATCAGGGTCTTATGTTCTTAACCAAGAAGGAGGTTTTTTGCCGGGCAAGGTTCTGACAATAACTAACTCCAGCTCCATGGGATACTGTAGCCTCTGGTCAATGCCACTGAAGGCCTCTAGTCAGAGCCACTGAAGATCTAGAGCTATCTTGAGTGGAGACAATTCATGCATTTGTTTATAAGTATCTGGCGACAAGGATCTGGTGCTTTGGGCAGGATATGTGGGAAAGGGTGTCAAGATCAGAAGCTAGAAAATCAGATTTAGGAGCCAGAGTCATGTATTAGCACTTGGAAAGGAGGAACAAGGTAGCTGAAGTCAGGCGTTTATAGGTCAAAGGTAACATGTTGGGTGTCAATGGGGCAGAACCAAATGTCAAGCAGATATGCCAAGTAAGGAAATGAGAGTCAAAAGAGCAAGCAGGGATTATGTGTTCAGTAACCAGCAGAAACCAGATTTGGGGAGAGCCACACGAAAGCGATGAGGGCAGAATACGCCTGGAATTCTAAGGCCATGCAGATTGTTTCAAACCCCATAGTAGCTGAGGGCACCCAGCAGGAGCCTTGCCTACCTGCATGTGGGCCACTGATGTCAGCTGCATCTTGATGCTTAAGGCTTCATCCTTGGCAATTATCCTTCAGCATTTAAAACACCCAGTGCAAAGACTTCTTTTGACTAGACTGACATTTTTCCTGCAAGAATACACTGAGAAACACCGGGAACCATATTATTGGATCGACGCTAGAGGACACATGGAAGCAGATTGCATGATGTTTCACACACACACAAAGCTCTTTGTATGGGTACAAGGAATGAATACTGCAGAAAGCTGTGTTGATGCTAGGCTTGCAGAACTCACCTTTCCATTGTTTAAGGAACACCCCCCCCCCCCGCCCCTGATTAGTATTGGTAATCTATTCAGCTAGGGAAATGGAGAAGACCTCACAAGCACAGCTGTGTTCGAATTCTGTATCTGTGGATCAGGCCAAACACATTTTATTTTAATCAGCCATGCTCAAACAAAGTACTGTTTTATCATTGTGTCCACTTATATTTTTTAACCTTTTTTCCTATAAAAGACAGGAGAAACACAAGCTGTAGCCTTGCACAGATGCTTGGGAATGTGTAGATAATCTGCATATACAGGGGCAGCAGGACTACACCTTTTGATCCCACTTTCACCCACTTAATTATGAATTCTGCACAGAGCCTAAAACAAGTTGTTTGCAGACAGGCTGCCTCTGAGGGACCTGTATTTCTAACCACAGAGGAGACTACAACTATGTGGTTTGTTCCAACTTTCTCCTCCTATCTTAAGTCTCCAAAAGGTTCTGAAGATAATGAAAGTAGACAAAATAGTAGGACAGACTTGGGGTACTTCCAGATGAGGCTTTAAAGATGCAATTTCCCTGACTCACTGATGGAATTTTGTCTGAGGTGGCAGTGCAGATAACTTCATCCTCTACTTGAAGGTCTCTGGAGTTTCCCCACTGCTTCTTTCATTGTTTTTATACTTCAAAAATGGATTGGGTAGAATAAGATGGAATACTGACGCAGTGCTTTCTTATGGGTATCACTAGGACCCATTCATCTGGGGGCAAACTTGGTGTGTATGTACATTTGCAGACACATATATATGCATAAAGAAGCCAGCCAGGAGAATTGTAATTTATCATCTACAGTGCTTGCAAAAGAGTGGCTTCAGTGCTTCCAGCAAAAGACATTGTGCAGCTATTCCATCTTTTCCTCTGCTTGAAAGATCTTTTGCGGTAAGAAAAAGGATGGAAGAACAATGGGGGACATATGAGAAGGTTACAAATGGAAAGTGCCAAGTTCTACCCCATCCCCAGCAGAACTCAATGAGTGAGCTTGCCTGGTGGCACAGTTAAAGCCTTATCTAAAAGTACTGTTAAGCGCCCATTCTTCATTTTTCTGTATCAGCAAAGAATGCTTGGGAAAACTGTTGGCAGCCCCTGAACCAGAAGCAGGGGTGGCATCCAGTCTCAAGAAGGGCTTATCACAGGCCTCTTAAGATAAGGACTGAAGTTCCACAAATGTCCCCAGGGATGAAGCATTACTTAAGAATGGGCTCCCTTTGAAAATATCAAAACCTGATGTTAAGGTATGTTAAGATTACATTTAGGAACTGCAGTAGCCAAAGGCTACATTAGAAAGTCAACTCACATAGGTAAAACATACCAGCAGGACAGAACAAATAAAATGCAATCGTTATTTGTTTAGATTGTATCAAAGAATAGAAACGATGGCTGTAGTTCCACTTCATTCCCTTAGTTTCATTTCTTTTTGATAGTTTAGTTCTAGTCTGTGCTTGAGCTAATGCAGAAGCCAGTTTTCCAGTGTTAGGATCCTTGGCACCATTAGCTGAAAGGTGATGACAGAAAATGCACTCTTTTACAAAAGAAGTTCTAGCATGGTTATATGCTGGGAGTTTTTAAGTTGCTGTATTTTGTTTTACTCTTGGGTGTCTGTACCATTGTATTATTCACACATGGTCCATGGTAGATCAGTGTTCAGAACCACTGATTCCTTGATCACTGGAAGGGTCCACAAAGTTTCATTTGACTAGCAATGCTTACTATGAAGAGGGACTAAGGTTGCCCTGATATCAGTGCTGCCAACATCTGAACATTAAAAATTATATTAAAATGAGGAAGCAGAACAAATGGTCAGGAAGGAGAAGCAGCAATGGACTTCTCCAACAAAGTAGTTGCATGTTCAAAAAAAAGGAAAAATATCTTGCTTGATGCTTGGTGGGTCAAAATGATCTGTTCAACTATGAGTTTCTTCCCATTGTGATTCTAAAACAGCAGTAAAGAATCTGACACTGAAATTGCTATGAGAGTTCAATCAGAGTGAAGTTAGTGATAGCAGCTAAAATGCTATGCTTACATTTAGCTGGCTTAGAGCTGTAGAGGGAAGAACATGGTAAATCTGTGAATAAGATCACCTGTGTTTTTAATAGGTAAATGTTAGTTACAAAGGGACCCAGTTCAAACTGGGACCACAGTCCTGGGGCAAGGGCAAACTTTTCCCCTCCAATTCTCTGAATGAGGCATACAAGCGCCTTTATAAATTTTGTCGCACAGACAGCTTTGAGGAGGCAATCTTCCTCCTCCTCCTCTTCCTCCTCCTCCTCCTCTTGCATTTATATCCTGCTGTTGTTCCTCTTGTGAGGAACCCAAGGTGGCTTACATCATTTTACCCTCACAACAACAACTTTGTGAGGTAGGTTGGGCACCCACACTGGCTCTGATTTCCATATGCCTGCCATTGTCATATTCCCAACCCCTATTGCATCCCACCTACACTATTAACACATTTTTATAAACCCCAGAAGACCATATTCCTAGAACTTCTGCATCACATATAGGGATCCTTATATAAAACAAATTTCTGAAGTTATGCCTGCACTGAATAAATCCCATCTACATGAATAATGACACAAATCCATCAGTGGTTCCCATCTATATGTTCCTTTTGTGGAGTTGTTATGCATAGCTCCACCCACCAACCCATCCTAGGGTCATATCCTGGGATGAGAGGTGAGTCAGCAACTGTTGGAAGGAACTGTTGACTCTCTTTCAACTCACTTCAAAGGCTGAATGGATTTCAGAGTTCTTTATCTCAGGGGAAACTTGTTGAAAACCCTAGAGACTAAAAAAGCAGATAGAGTCCTGTTGAAGGTGGGAAGATCATAAAATAAAAGCAAACACAAACTATCAAGCAACCTAGAACTCTCACAGTAAATGTTATTGGCTTTATCTATTCTATGGGCCAGATCAAACATTAGTAAATTACTCCAGATGGAGCATGACAAACATGCTTCAGAAGGCAGCTGCACTGAGAAAATAATGGCTAACCTCGTATTTATACAGATATAGCCACTAATTTGCATTGGTATGTTGCATAGGTATGCAATATACCTTTCAGTATCAATGCTTATTGCTGCTGAGTAGTAGCAGCTGTTTCTATGGACACTGGATCTTCGAGTAATAAATTACTCCAGATGGGACAGATATTGTACCTATTCTTTTTGGGGTAACTTACAAATGTCTGAATTGTCTATTTCTTTCAGTCTTTGAAAGCATTTCAGCAATGTAGTATCTTGCAGCTTTTCTACCATGAGTTATTATTATGTGCTGCTCATTTCCTACTCATGGTCTTTAGACAAAGTCACAAACACAGCTTCGTTTCTATCTGTAAGCAGCACTTTCCAAAAGATTTCTGCAGTGAGGAAAATGGGGCATTATTTCTGATGGTGAAAGAAAGTGTAATTCCTCTTGTGTATTAGTGCTATTCGGCTATTTCACAATGCTACCTAGAGGTCATATAGTGGAAAAGCAAGAAAAGAAATACACTTTGGGTCATGTTCAAATCTCAGTTCTGTGAAAAAACAAAAGTAGATGCTGCTGTTTAAGAGCATCATGCAAGAAAATTTTTGATATTTCAAAAATTTACTTGTTTATAGTGGAAAATAATACTTGCAGGTAGTTTTATTAAGCCATATAGCAACATGCCAGTTGGGTCAGGTGGACATTGTAGTCCAGTTCATCTGGAAATAGAGCTGGCGGCTTTTGAAAACTAACCCTCAATCCCTATTTTATATATCCACAGGATAACACAATTGACTTTCTGGAGTATGTGGCTGCTTTAAATCTTGTTTTGCGAGGGAAGTTGGAACACAAGCTGAGGTGGACTTTCAAAATGTACGACAAAGATGGGAATGGCTGCATAGATAAACCTGAGCTCTTAGAAATAGTCGAGGTAAGTATGAATCTGTTATTTAGTCCCAGATGCTCCATCACCTTTCATAGCTCCAGATTGGTAACTTCTGTAAAACAATCCTTTCTGGGACAATGTACAACAGAATTTCCCAAAATGGGATGTTTCAGGCCTGGAGGGTATGGTATGAGAGTTCAGGAAAGAAGAGTGAAAGTTATATGTTACTGAAGCCCATCAACTGCTTTCCTTTATGGAATCTGGTCTGTTGACTATGCGTTTGTTCTGGGAATTTCAGATTCACTCTCATAAATGGCATTATTGCCAATAAAGCTAAACGCTCTGCTAAGAAGCATATGAATATTATGGCTTGTCCCATTCATATACCCCCACTTACGCCATGATTTTACATGCATTATTGGGCAAATAATAGTGGCAGATGGCAGGATTTCAACATCAAATTGAAATTCCAAGGTAAAAGGTCTCTCACAGCTTTTCAAAAACTGATAGGTATGGAACAGGCTGGGGGTGATACAGTAGTTTGGTTTTCCTGTATTGCTGTGAATCAGACTGGTTCATCCAACATGACAACCCACCACAGGCAGTGAGCTATGGTGGGTTGCCATGTTGTGCAAACCCAGCCTGGTTTGTTTTTTGCCATCACACCACTCTGAGAATCCACGGACTATTGTAAGGGTTTTTTTTGCCTGAAGCAGGTTGTTGTATTGCTTGAACCTGGCTGACTAATCCTACCATACCTTGACCTACCAGTCGAGTGACAAGTTCCTTGTCTCACTGAGTTTGCCCTGGCCACTGCAGTGCCAGCCACCCTAAAAGTACCCAGCGAGCACTTGGCTAACACTGGTTTTGCTCCCTCCCTGCCACAATCAAGAAACATCAGCAGCTTCTTGTGGCTTTTATGTACTTTAGCTTTCTTTTTCCTGTTGATCTCAAAAGCTGGCTTAATAGCTAGTTTTTATGATCCCCATTTTGACAGTCACTGACCGCCCTTCCAAGGGGCATCTTGGAGGGGCTGTTCATAGTTGCAAAACCATTTAAAATGGGCTCCTGAATGTACACAAATATTTGCACTCACAATTATTATTTTAAAATCTTTTTGAACAGCCAGAGGCTCAGAAGTATGCATTTTTTGAGTTCTGAAAATGGGCAGCTTCACCTGGGCAATACCCAGTGAGGTACCTACTGTCATAGGAAAACTCCAAATCTCATTTTCCTTCTTTTGCTTTGGTTCAGCAGCTGTCAAAGGATACACTGTCAAGCCAAACCAAATATTTCTGCCCATAAAAACCAGCTGCTGAGATTCTCACCCTGTTTGCCGCAAGATCTTAATTTCATTTATTTACCCATTTAATTAATTAATTAATTATTACACTGCCCTACGGGGGGCCTTACTTCTCTGCTTGTTACAGAGAGTCCAGGTATTCAGGAACCTGAAAAGTATAACCTACAATCTTAAGCACAAGACAGCTAACTGCCAAATAAGATACCAACAACAATAACAACATTTTTATACTGCCCATAGCTGAAGCTCTCTGGGAGGTTCACAACTCACCCATCCAGATTTCAACTCGGCCTAATCCTGTTTAGCTTCCAAGATTAGGTAGGATCAGGAACTGCAGGCTAAATGGAAGCTTCCTAAATGATTGGTTTGGTTTGCTTTGGTTTTTCACAAGGTACCCCATGGGTTTTGACAGGGGTATATGTGGGCATTAATGAATATATTCAAACAGGGCAAAGGAAAAGGTGTGACAACTCAAAAATGAGAGACAGCAGTGGATCCTAGACAAGCTGCTAACACAGATTGCAGAAAGTGGTAATCTATTTCTTTCCATCCAAAGCAGAGAAAGGAAGGTCACAGGAGGTTTGAACTACTTAAGAATTAAACTGAACAAACAAGCAAGGAAATGAAACCCTTTGAGAAACTCTGGTACTTTTGTGAGCATTGGCACAGAAGTGTTTGTACTGCATTAATGTGCAGAAAACCTCTGTAGTTAATTGGCAACAGTATCACAAGTAATCTGGACATATGTTCATATTCTTACACACAACACCCAGAGGAAAGAGCAAGTAGAATAAAGGAGCTTTGGAAATGCCTTGGAAGGATTACTTCTTGAGCTATTATTGAAGGGCTTAGGAATAAGGATTGTGTATAGAAAAATCAGGACTGTTCCACACTTGCCATTATCTAGTTAGAGCCACAGGATAGGCTTTCATTTAAAAGATCCCAATTTCTCTCTCCACCTGCAAAAACCAAGTCCAATTGCATAGCTGAATATATCCAGTAACATTAAACCATACTTCTTGCAGTGAGCTGAGCACTCTGCTTGGTGAGTCATGACCATCACAGACAGAAGGTGCTGATGACCTTTGTCATCTGAGGTCTGTCTTAGTCAGATTCACAGTGCTAAAGGTCAGCAAAGATTTGGTCATGTCTGGGTCATGCCCTAGCTAATCTGCAGTCTCATAATATACCAGACCAAAGAGGTGATTCTTCAAAGAACAACTGTGGCAAAGACCAAAAGACCAAGTAGGGAACCAAGAAATTGCAAGTGAAAAGAATACACTGAGTCCATCACCAAAGTACTAGGAACTGTCTGAATAAACACTGTAATCTTTACAGGATGTATATTTTTACCTCTGAAGGAAATTATATCCTAAGCACAGGAGTGGAAACAAGTAGTGCTCAAAAGAAAAGCAGAGTGCCTGTTTGTTGCTTGTGTAGATCGGTAATGTTTGAGTACTGCTAAAGGTGCTTTTTGATGAGATTTTATTGTACAATTGCCCTGGTTCCAACAATGGAAAGAAAGTTTCCAAACATCTCCATCTTCCAGCTATGAGTCTGCCATTTTTCCATCACTTCCTCTGTCTCTTGTGTAACATAGAAAGAAAGATGGAATGGCTACTTAAAGCCTTTTGATAGCTAATGCTAGATGTTGTCTGTCTGGAAGCATCCTAAATCACTGTCATCTGGAATGACATTGCTTCTCCCCTTTGGCTTGTTCCCTTTTTGGTGAACATTTTGGACCAAGGTATTAATTAGTATTGTACGCACATCAGTGTCAGACGCTTACAGTAGTTTCTTGTCTACCTTTCTTGAAACCTCCGTTTATTTTCTTTCTCTCTTTCCAGTCTATTTACAGACTAAAGCAAGTATGTCAACCTGAGGAACAAAGAAACACTCCCCGTCTTACTCCAGAGGAAGTTGTGGAGAGGATATTTCAATTAGTGGATGAGAATGGAGATGGTAAGAAATGTGCAGCTTCAGTGCCTCTAACTGTAATGCTTTTGCCAGGCAAATCTTTAGTGAGTACATCAAAGCTTAGAACAGCATCTTATGCATTTTAGTACATTCAGTCAGTCAGAGTAATACATTTAAAATATAAGGAACATTTCTTAAATCATTGCATCCTGATCATTTAGGGAAAAGGAAAAGCATACCCATTTCCCAGAATATTTACCACTTTGCAGAACAGTGTTTGGCTATTTCCTAGGCACTGTAGGTCATTTACTTGTAATTTCTGTAATGGAGGAGATGCTTTCTAGTCCCATTAAGGTGCTTTCCAGCCGTCTTACTGGCTCCATTATCCCTCTCTTGTTCAAATTATTGTTGTTGTTACATTGCACTTATATCCTGCATTTCTGGCAAGGAATCCAAGGTGGTTTTCAAGAAGTTAATCTCCTCTCCATGTTATCCTCACAACAACAACCCTGTGAGGTAGGCTAGGCTGAGAGTCTGTGACTGGTCCAAAGATACCAAGTGAGCTTCATGGTTGAGTGGGGACTAGAACCCAGATCTCCTGAGTCCCAGGCGAGCGCTCTTACCTACTACAGCTTATCCCAATCTTAAATCAATAGTTAACCAGGGCTGATCAAAATGTCAGTGGGCGCATTTTACATGGGTTTCTTTTTGTTGCATGGGTATTTGGAGGATAGCCAAGGCTTCACTAGATGTCTCCCTTTCAGACTTGCTCAAGCACTTTATGGCTTCTATTATGTTGTGCACTACATTTTCCCTAGAACAAATAACATCCTGTGAAACAAGCAAATGTTTCAAAAAATGAAGAATAAACTTTCTTACTGGTTTTAGCACATTTGCTCTTGACATTCATGATCTTCATTGATAAGAACCTGAATTGATAAGAATTCTGATACTTGCTTTCCAATGACAGTGCTTAAGGAGCACTGTTGGATCTACTAGCATAGAGAGGTCCATTCCCTTCTCTTCCTAGCAAAGGTGGACAGCAAGGGGAATTCTTGTAGCACCACAGTGGCAAAGGAGTATGGGTTACACAGGCAGTGACGCAGTTAACACATTGTGACTCCCACTTTCTTGCCTCAATTCTTTAGGGCAGTTGTCTCTAGATGAATTCGTTGATGGAGCACGGAAAGACAAGTGGGTGATGAAGATGTTACAGTTGGATGTGAATCCCGGAGGATGGATCGCTGAGCAGAGGAGGAAAAGTGCGCTGTTCTAACAGTTGCCTGTGTGACTGGAAAGAAAGATTGTCTGGGAAATTTTTCAGAACTGGGCACTTTCTCTGAGATGCCAAGCTTCTGTATCTCAAGCATATATATTGAAAGTAGTGTGGAATAATAACACTTGGAGATGACTGCTGACCAGCCATGCTAGAAAATAATCATATGCATACGTGTCCTGTTTGATGGCTCAGGTTTGAAATTGCATTCTGGAGAAATGGCTTAAAGAAGCACAAAGTGAAGCCATGTGTCATTTGATGCTACAAATGCACAAGGCAACCAAGTAGTGAGTCATCAGGCTTTCTCTGTAGATCACTGTGTGTTTTTTTATGCCCACGGAAAGGGATGGACCTGCTGGAAGAAAAGAAGTGTTTTAACTGACCCTGAAAATGTGGCTAGTCTGTTCTGATACCAGGGAGTGCATGGATTTCAGTAAGTGTGCTGTTGCTAAGGTGAACCATTTGGATGATGGATGTTTCCAGATATGGGTCACCTGCTGCTAGCAATTAAAAGCATTCTGCAGCTTTTCCTTCTTTTGCTCCTTAAAAAGCAAAAAACAGAAATAGTGACACATAGGAGGGTAGCAAATTGAAAACATTAACATCTCTGCCGCCTGTAAAATTCTGTAACTCGGGCAGCATGTTTGCATAATAAAAGCCCTATTTGGAAGCATCCTTAGTGCAAGTGAGACATTCCATCTTTTTGCAATGTTCCCACCCAGCAATCAAACTTGTATGGAACTGAAGAGGAAAGGAGCTTATATACTGTGTGTCTCAAGTCTGCAGCAGCTAGGCAGATTCATTCATACTGAACAAATCATACACCTACATCTTCCTGGGACATTTTCTTCAGTCAGCTCATTCATTGTCTTAGGAAAGATTTCTCCAAATGGTGGATTTACTTTGGAGCCACTTTGCAATGCAGCTGAGGAAACTTTGGCTCAGTACAGATGAGCCTCAAGATTATGGTTTGGAAGATCAGAGGTGTGCCAGAAGTCCAAACAATCCTTCCCCATCTCCCTTTCCACACCTCCGCTATTCCGTACCAATTCCTTCTCCTTTCCCAATTTCCCCTAGCCATAGTTTGCCATGATGCATGGATCTGTCAAACTATGCTTAGAACTAAGTTGGACTACCTCCAAACCATGGAGGTAGGCCGTGTTCAGATCATGGTTTGGAGGCAAGTTCAAAGTACAGTTTCCCTGATTTGGACATCATGGTAAATTGTGGTTACTAGTAGCCAGAAAATGAAGGAGAAAATCTGTGTGTGGGAACAGCGATGAAAGGAGGAAGAGACAGTGCAATACCTGCCCCCTGGCACGTTCCCAATATTCCAGAACACAGTTTAGAGTATCAGATATATGTGTCCTGAGTGAGAGGATGATGTAAGAGAAGGATTTTTTGGGGGGAAATCACCTTATTTATGAAAGCAGCAATGCAGACCTGCTGATTTACATAGAAACTTTACAGATGAATTAGTGGACAATTATGCTGAAGCTTTTATTGTTGTACCAGTGGCTTACTGTGAACATTAGGAAGCTGACAGAGGTGATCATTAGCATATAGCTAATACTTGCTATATTTATGAAACCTTTTGAAATATAGGAGAACTAATTTATTTTAGTGGCCTGGACTTCCTTCAGACCATTCAGATTCAAATCCCAGGGCCAGCCCCTGGCACCTCCTTCCCTCCTTTCCCTTGTAAATTTACCTCTTCCCTTTACTTTGGTGTGGAGATCCAGTGGCAGCCACAAAGCTGTTCTTGTAGACAAGAGCTGCTGCCGGTACTATTTTAATTCCTGCACAATAACTCTGAAAGCCTGACATGTGAAGCTATGCTGCAGCTCCTGAAGCTTTGTTGGGAAAATTTAACTGGTGAAAACCAGCTACTGTGATTCAGTGCTGAGAAAATGCCCCATGTAGATGTATCCAGCATTTGGCACCAGTGGCAGGGTTGACAATAAGCATTCCTGAAGGTTAAGACTGTTGACAACTGTCATATGGTGCTTATTCCTGATGTGTATCCTGCTGAAAGTTACTTCTCACAAACAGATGAGGTGGTTAAATTTGATCTCAGCTATGGTACTTCAGGCTGCAACGTTCACATGTTAGAAATCTCTCTCTTTCTCTCCCTCTCCCCCTCTTACTCTTTCTCTCTATCACACACATACTTTGAAAACCACCTTTCTGGAGTCAAGTGACAAAACCTTTCTTCTTTTATTATGCAAAACAGAAAACAAGAGAAGCTGTTCTTTGGTTACAGATCAAAGAATTTTGCCAAAATCAATAACAAAAGAAACAAGATTGAGTTGGAATTCTATAGAATCAGTTCACAATACTTTATCTCCAGACTGATTGTTGATTTCAGCTAATGAGAACTGACTAATACCCTCCCCTTTTCCATTAAATAACCATTTAAAATCAAGCCTCCAAGGAGACTCCCTGTTTGCAGAACCAATCACTGAGGACACTACATTGCATGTCCTCGGTCCTCTCTCCTTATCTGACTCCTCACTCTTGCATTTATTATGTCCATCCTGCACTCCTGCTTATCTTCAGAAAGGCTCAGTTTTTTTCTTGTTTTCATTTAACTTTCTACTCCTTCCTTCCTCATATCCATCTTCCCTTGTTCTTGGCCATTTATTCTCTACTTTCCCCACCTCCTGGACATTTGAATCAGAATCTATTACCATGTCCCATAGATGCTCCTCTGCAGAACTAACAGATCCATTTTACTCACACACAGACAGAAATCTCTCCCTATTAAAGGGTATCATGTTAAGTGGATGAATGGACTAGAATCCTTTCCCCTGGTTACTAGTTTTCCTTGTGCAAGTTTTTTCCACTGAGAAACAGTCAGTCATGTGAGCCCACACCCGCAGTCAGAAATGGTACTGTCCAGACATCTCCTATGCTTTTCATCATGATCAGGTCCAGGCAAATGGGAGCACCATTACATATTACCATGATGACATCAAGCTTTGTAGTAAACACAAATGTATCTCCCATACACTACTCTGAAGAGGCAAGAAGTGGGAAGTAGTGTTGAAAGTACTCAGTACATTGTACAGAAGCAGGCATGGTGTTGAGAGGAATGGTCCTTGGCTGCTGCAAACTATGACAAACCAATCTTTTGCTTCTGCCACTGGCATCTCCACAGCTTGGCCACAACGTGGTGCAGATATCATGTGTCAATTACGCACAATGTTAGTATTTATGCTGAATGCACAGTGTTCACACCACACCTACATATTAATGCCAGTGTTGAAAAAACAGAATAACTTATTGTGGGACAGTGTTTTGTATCATCTTGTGACTCAGTTTTGTGATATTGTGGTATTCTGTGTACAGGAAAGAGATTCAAAATTCTAAAGTAACTCACTTGTAAGAATACACACTATGCTAGCCAAAGAAACCTGTTTTCATCTTTATTTTGAATGTATTATATTTGCCATTTCTTCTTTGATAGAATTCCCTGGGCACAAATTTGCAAAGACCATTCATTGTTTTTCCTGTGGCCTTTTATTATAAACTATTTGCTTCTCATCAGTATTTAAGTTTAATATACCATGGTTTGCTTTTTTAAATTTAGAGACATGGGGTTGGTACATCAGGGAGTGAATTAAAATAAAATTCTTTCATTAATCTAGTAGAAGTGTGAACACATCTACATTTTTATTAGCTGCCTTTGTCTTGAAAGCAAATGTACTTGCTAGGTAAGTAGCAAATAATTTCAACAACAGTAAGAAATTTCTAGTTCTGTGTTTTGCATGAATAGAACATTTCAGTTTTGGAAGGAATTAATTGATCTTTTTTCAAGTTCTATTCCCTTTGTCACTGAATTGGGTTATATTCTAGGAGAAGAATTCAAGATATGAATCCGAAGATCAGGATGAACCTGTCATCGTTATTTTGGCCTTGCAAGCTGAAATAGAAACAAAGCTGTTAGCCTCAGTGGTTTGAGTTTAAGGGTTGGTTTTTATAGTTGGGTTGTTCCACTCAGATATATCATGTGTTGGCCAAGTAATAATGAGACATGTCACACAGTTCCCCTCTGGATTAATACAGTGTTATTAATTCCCCTTTGAAGAAATAAATCAGATAATGTTGATTCTGATTCTGATGTACACTTATTTTATTGCATTTAAAGTGTCTCCAGCCCCTCCATACCAGCTCCAAAGGTTGAGAGTGAGTGTTTGTCATCAGCACTGTGGCATGAAGACAAGTGTCTAAAACTTCTTCCTGCTCACTATGGCCCCTGCTTCCACAGTTACAATTAGTATGCGAGAGAAATAGGCAATGCTGTTTAGAAAGAATAGGGTTGGAAAGATCGTTGATACCTAGACAGTCATGAGAGATGAAAAAGGAGAAAATGGCTGGAAGATTTCAGAAGCTCCAGGCAGCCCAAAGGGCCATATGGCTGAAGGTTGCCTTGCCTACATGTGGGGCAGATTGCATGCCTGTCCCATTCTGTCCAGAAGAATCAGATTTTACCCTCCTCACTGAGGTGTATAACTGAAGAAGGGGGATGTCAGAGGGGAAGGTTTTGCTGACAAGACTCTGCAAACATGGCTATTCTGCAGTAAATGTCTAGTATGAAGCAGCTCAAGACATTCATCAATGGCCATAATCTTCTTTGTGGATGCACCAGATCTGTTTGGACATGGATTTTCTTGGGAATCCCTGCAGATGGAGTAAGTCCAGGTAACACCATTTAGGGAATGAACATTTTTTGGATTTCAATGCACTGAAGCTGCTTTATAGCAAATGACAACGTTTGAGGTTTGAATTGAGGTTGGAAAGGATGAGATAAACACAACAGCAGCACTCAAGGTGCTATATGTTTTAAAAACTGAATCTCATAAGATAAAGAATGAAAGGTTTTTGCTACATTCATTTCAGGTATCCACCTTTCATGCGGTCATGGCCAAACTCTGCATGACATGACAGATCCATGATCCAATCTCTTGATATTTTTCTTATTAACTTAAAAGCTATGGCAAGTGAGGGCAAAATTGAATCAGAGCTACAGCTTGATAAAAGACAGCTTCATCCATTCCTCCAATGGCCTGATTTAATCCATTTCCCCTACCCTATCAACCTGCTATTTTCCACAGAGGGAGGAAAGTCTACCACTGCTAACAGGGCTGGGATATTTCCAGTTCTGAAAAGACAGGAAAGGATCAACAGCTTTGTCTCAGTTCCAATTTTGTGTGTGTGTGTGTGTGTGTGTGTGTGTGTGTGTGAGTTGGAGGGGCTGTGTGCTGTGGGTGTTTTCAAGTAAAGAGAAAGATGATGGGCAATCAAATGGCCCTCACTAGTCCAAAATCTTGACATTGGTGTACATCATTCTTCAGAAGCAGCCTGAGGCCTTATACTCCAGAGATAGATAAATTTGAAAACTGGTTATACAAGTCATCTTCCTGAAAAGCAGAACTAATTAATACTTCTCCTTAGGGTGGAAATTTTAATTAATTTTGGACATAAAAACAGCTTTATACACAGAAAGAATTAAAAATGCCTCAGTTGAAGGCATTTGAAATTTGTTGTGAAGTGGGAATTTTCATAACATTCATGGATTTTCTTTGCAAATATATTTTCCATAATCATTTTTGCCCTTAGGTTTGCATTCAGAAAACTTGCTTCCTGTCCAATGTGATTTAATCTCTGTGCTGGATGCTTAAGTCAGAAACTTGCTGTAATCCATTTTCCAGACTTCCAGCCTAATTAAGATTGGATTGCCTTAATCTGATTTCACATCAGGCTAATTTAGGAAACTGGGAGGCAATCATCAAAAGCTTAGATGCAAGTTGCTACTAAGGCTGTGAGCTAATCATACTTGATTCTTCTTTGTAATTATGTCCAAACTAAGATGAAGAATACTGTCTTATAGAAGTCTGGATTAAGAATAAAGTAACAATGATGTCTCATAGCCACATCTAAAGGGTACATGCAGTGTTAGCTACTATAAAAAGACACAATGCACAATGAAAATACACACTGTTTAAAGGAAGGCTTCCTTACTAGTACAAATTCAAAAATCATAGTTGAAAAGAAACAGCATGTAACCAATGGTGCTCAGCTCTTCCAAGTTCAAAGCTGTGGCTTCCTTTATGGATTCAATCCATCTTATATTTGGTCTTTTTTTTCTTCCTCTGCCTTCACTTTACTTAGCATGATTGCCTTCTCCAGTGAATCCTGTCTTCTCATGAAATGTCCAAAGAATAACAGCTTCAGTCTTGTCATTTTTGCTTCTTGGGAAATTTCTGACTTAATATGACCCATTTGTTTGTCTTTCTCTGGTCCAGGGTATCTACAAGGTCTCCTCCAGTACCATGTTTAGAATGTAAATTTCTCCCTGTCCGTTTTCTCCACTGTTTCAGTTCTCACACCCATGCATTGAGATTGGAATGACCATGGCTTTGGTCTCCAGTGAAAAGCCCTTACACTTGTGTGATCTTTTCTGGTCCCTTCACTGCTGCCTTCCAAGTCTCAGTCATCTTCAAATTTCTTGACTGCTGCTTCTTTTGAACTGATGACTGAGCCAAGCCACTTAAATCTTTCACAATGTTGATGTCTTCATTGTTAACAGAAAAATTCTGTAATTCTTGTGTGGCCATGAATTTTGATTTCTTCATATTCCTGCTTTTGCATTTTCTTCATTCACTTTCAGCAAGTTGTTTCAAGTCATTTTTGCTTTCTGCCAGTAGTATGGTGTCATTGGGATATCTTGAATTATTGATGTGACTTCTGCTAATTTTCACTCCTTCCTCTGATCCTAATCCAGCTTTCCTTATGATATGTTCTGTATACAGATTGAACAAATAGGGAGATAAAATACACCTTTGTCTGACACTGTTGCCTGTCAGAAACCATTCTGTTTCTCCATATTCTGTCCTAATATTGTTCATGATACAGGTTCCACATCAGGACAATCAAGTACTGAAATATACCCATTCCTTTCAGGACCATCCATAGCTTCTCATGATCCACCCAGTCAAAGATTTTGATGTAGTTTATAAAGCACAGACTGATCTATTTTTGAAATTCTTTGGTGAGCTGCAGTAGCCAATGCATATTTGCAAACAATGGTACTCAGTTTCAACAGGAGGTATTTCAGCATATAATAATAAACTCATTTAGATTTGTTTTTGTGATAACTTTTTTAAATTTATGCAGCTTTTATTTCCAAATAAAAACTCAAGGTGTTAGCACTCAAGGTGCATAACAGTTAACCAGTAAAGCACAATTATCAGAACAGATCAGAAAAAGTCAGTCAGTTTCAGATGAACAGAATCCTGTTCCCACAGTGGCTAGCAGTGTGCTAAACAAAACATTTAATAGCCCTTTCAAGTATTCTGTGATAAAAAAATTCTCTCTATCTTCTTTCTCCACACCACGCTTCTTCCCATTCAGCATGAGAGCTACCCATTTCTAGTTTTATGGTATCTTTTTCAGTGTTGCACAGGTCATATACCAAAATGTGGCTAGGGATATGAACACTGACACAACAACAGAAGAAACACTAGGTTTACACTCCTTACTATCACTCATAGCATTGGTGCTGTGATTAATTATGTAATTACCACTTATGTGCTATGCAACACACCCAGTGTGGGCCAGAGATCTTGGAATTAATATTAGATAGCAAATAAGTTCAAAAGCATGCAAATGCAAGTAGATAAAAAGGTACCACTTCGGTGGACAGGTAACAGCATTCCGTGCACTTCAGTGTTTCGTCATGCTGGCCACATGACCAGAGAGACTGTCTGCAGACAAACGCTAGCTCCCTCGGCTAGGAAATGGAGATGAGCACTGCCCCCTAGAGTCAGGCATGACTGGACTTAATGTCAAGGGGAAACCTTTGCCTTTACCTTTTACCTTTAAGGCAGGATGGAGGTCCTGAGCAAAAGTATCTGTCTGTATTCCTTCCTAGGGAAAAAAACAGCTTCAGAGTGGGTTTGTACATATATTTAGTACTGCTCCACTCAAACAATTACACAAGAAGGGCTTACAATTTGCACAATGATGAACTAGCGGTTCAAAAATCAGTCCTGGAAACAAGTCTAAGCGCTTGCTTCCAAACTCGGACAGCTCAGCCACTTTTTCTGCTGCAAGCTCTGCTGACTTGCTCCTTCCCAGCGATTCGTGTTTCTGCTTGTTCCAGGTCCATTTTAAAACTGCTAGTTCTCTTGTAGGTCTTGCAAGTGTGCAGGAAGTCTTGGATACTGCCCACAGCTGTATTTAGATTTTTAAAAAACTGTGGGAGATCCCTTCATACTTGTCCTGTCCAGTTTTGCATGGAGAGGGAAAGGGCAGGGCAGGCACTAATGTCAGAATTCCTTTTGTTCAGGTTTTGCACGCACTTGCTCAATGGTATGAAAAGATTAGAAAGCAAAACAAATAGATTTTCTGTCAGAAACTCTTGAGAACAAACATTTTCTATATTATTACTATAAATACTGATACTGAATGACTGAAGACTGTTTTGATTTAGCATCATCATGCTTTTAATATGATTTGTAGAACTAATTTGCTTGAGCAAATATGTCCTCTAGTACAGGATTGCAGATGCCAGACAAGGCGAGTGAGCCAGTAAGCAAATTGCAACGTGTAAACAAAGCTGCAGTCCTATATGCAGTTGGCACCCAACCCTTTCTGGATTCATTAGTTTGGCTCCATAACAGCAAACCTGGGCAATGTGCTGGCATATTTTTGTAATATTCTTGTAAATGCATGACGAAATTGGAGTTCCCAGAGGGTCTTGAAGCTGGAGATGCGGAGGCTGGCCCTAGCATCATGCAGCTGCAGCCACATGGGTGACAGACGCTGAAGAACAAGGAGCGACAGGTGTTGGGAGACAGGCTAATGTGGGTCATACAACCTGTCCCTGTCCTGCCACCTGTAAGTTAGATTGATTTCCTCTGGTGGAATGAAGAGCACAGTCCTTTTGCTGTAGTTCAATCGCCACCTGGCTGTCTTCTGCACCTGACACGACAGGGGGAACCATCAGGCAGTTTAGCTCAGGCAGTTGAATAGCTTGGGCTGCTTCGCAAATTACTGACACAATTAGTGTAAGCACAGGAGTGGCCAGATGGTGGCATGCAAGATTTGCAGAAGGAAGCAAAAGACTCAATTCAGCAGCTGATAAAGGGGGGAAATTAGGAGACAGAATTCTCAAGAAAATAATTCTGCCTTGAATTTCCCAGCAAAATGTTGATTTCTTTCTTCTGAAATTACTGAAATCAATGCTGCAGTTGTATTTGTGCTAACCAAAGAGCAAAACCACCCTTTATGTAAATAAATGAAGGAACGATTTTGGTGATCAGATTATATGCTTCTCTCCTTTGCCTTGAAAAATATTACCTTTCTTTAACTTGAGGTGTGGAATGAAGCAATGACAATATCTTCATAAATACTATTATCCCTATAATGAGGTAAGCTAAATGTTAGATGGGATATGGTAGGAATGGTGATTACACTAATGAAGCTCAGATGTTGGAAAGCTGTGGATTAGGGAGAAAATAATACTTTTTAGTCATGAAATCTATGAGTGTTTTAGGTCCACTACACTCTGGGGTAACTTGGCTGTCCCCACCTGAAGCAGAAGCATGCATCATTGCATTTGATGGGATTCAAGGAAATCCTTTCCGAGTAACCTTGCCTAGGAATGGGCTGCAGTGACACATATGAACAGGTCCAGAAAGGCTAGCAATTGTTCTTTGTTCATGTTTACTCTTAAGTAGCTCTCCACTGCTTTCAAAAGGACTTGCACCCAAGTAAATGCAACTAGAATTGCAGCCTAAAAAGTATGAACTGTCACTTGTGGCCAGGGCCAGGCTGACAGAGAGCAGGTAGAGCAGTGCATTGTGGGCCCTGCAGAGCCCCACCAGCCACTCTCCTATATCCATTTGGGGGGATTTGTGGATTTTCAGAAGTGCAAATCTGCACAAGTGAGAACCATTGCAAGCTCAGAAAACAGGGGAATTGATTCTGTCAATAAATGGATGACAGAATGACAATCTGCAAAATATAGATGTAACAAAAGGCTTCCATCCCTGGGCAAGACATCCCACCTCATTGCTTTGAGGAGCATTACGGCTCCAAAAACCATGCTTTCTAGATTTGCTTGCTTGTTTTAAGGACAAATAACTATTTTCTTTAAGCTTTGAACATCACTCAGAAGATATCCCACCAGTGAGTATACAAAATAAACAGGGCTGTGGTCTTTTTGTTTTTAAAATTTCTATATTAGATATAGTTGTATCTGAGTCAAAAGTCAAAAGGAGTCCTTCACTTCTGTTGCAAAAATGCTCTTGGTCTTTTTCCAGGAGGGTCTCAATTATCAGGAAAGAGGGAAGCTTCACCCAGTAGAGACTTAAACCATTAATTTTGCATGCAAGAGGTCAGCAGAGTGGCTCTTGCCCAAAAACAGAGATGACAAAAAGCAAAGTTTTGGGCATGGGCTTTATAGGTTTCAGACTGGCAGGTAGTTTGAACTGCGCATGTCCAGGTTCTCGCCAGTTCCAGATTGGCCAATCCTGGCCTCCCACGCCATGGCACTTTTAGAGAGTCATTAGTGGGGGCTCGTAGTTATGTATTTTGCTGGTATTTTCCAAGAATTCTTTCTTGTGATATTTGGGGTCTTGCTAGATGCCTCCCAGACCTAGTTTGTAGTTAGCGCCAGTGAAGGTTTTCTGATAACTGCGTCTTCTTAACACTTGTGGTTATGCTAGGAGTTACTTTCCAAACTTCAGATATAGGTGTCTTAACTTCACTTCCAACTAACTGATCTGCAGTCTTAGACATGGAAAGCTTTCACTAATTAATTGATCCACAGTTTTAAACACTTGGAGCCTAAATCAGGAGCTGCTGCCAGCAGCCCCAAAGCTATTGCTAAAGCTGCCCAGAGCAGCTGAGACCAGGGTTGCTGGCTGGGTTGGTCTTCTTGCAAGTTCCAGCAAGCAAACATCATTACAGGATGGCTGGCTTTTTCCTAACACCTCCATCCACATGGATGGAGATGGTTTTTAATTAAACGCAGAGAGAGAGAGAGAATCTTACTGTTCCCTTATGGTTAAAGCAGCCCTGCACTGAGTAGGATAAAGCAGTCACTTTGTAACATGTCTGGAGAACCACAGTGTGAGACAAATGATTCATGCACGAGGGCTTCCTTTTGTCCCTTGGCCTGTGTATTTACTACTGTATTAGAAATCATTGTTAGCTGTTGATAACAGACAATTCTGAATCTAGTTCACATCTGGGCATATGACCTGTCATTTTGTGTTGTTCATCCCTTCCTTGTGCTTCAGGGCCACTGTTTCTGGCAGCTATCAAAGCAGCCTTATAACCGTTCATTTTAGACAACTAGGATACAGGAACAGTGATTCAAAGAGTAAAATAAATATCACAAAGTGAGCTAATTTTGTAAAATGCTATCTTTATTATGTCCCTTCATTACATTACAAGATCAAAAGTATAAAACATAAAATCTTACATTTGAACAGAAATAAATACAGAAAATCAAAGGGAAGTTTGTACATGGAAATGTCTAATATGAAATAATTAAAATCCAAGAAGATCAGTACTCCCAATCCCTGACAGATGATGAATATTCCCCATTCCATTATCACTGACAGAGATGGTCAGAGTGCTGAGCTGAAAATGGATGCTGATGTAGATATAGGACCTGCAATAATGCAGAGTTCCCACTAGACATCACAGCCACATTCATTATTGGGCTAGGAATACCAATAAAATGTATAAACCTTTTTCATGAGTGGGATAGACAGACACCAATATACAACTCTTTGCATTTTTCAGAAATATGATAACTACACTTAAAAAGTCACCTTTCTGATGAAAAGGTATAAGTTGTGCTTCTTAATAATAAATCAAAAATTATCAATAACTTTTATCTGTAGGTCTTAGTTGGCCTAAAAATTTTGGTTGTGTTACTGGTGTAAAGTTGTATGAACATTTTAATAATGACACTTGCAGTTTTTGCAGAATAGTATCCTTTTCCATCAAAGGAAGACTTGATTTCTTTTTGCTGGCTTCTTGTTAGTGTGACAGTGGACGACAGAAGAGTTAGAAAACTTTTTCTAAATTAATAACTTTTCAGAAACAAATTTGAGCAACATGGAATCCTCTGCTCCCCGCCACCCCATTTTCTTCATTTATAAAAATGATTATCCAAACCATAAAGCACTTAAACCAGATTCTCATCTACTGTATTGTAGCTCTAAAGGATAAATGTATGCTGGATTTCTTCCAGTGCAATTAAGAATCTGATTATGTGCACAAGGACCTAGTTAATCAGAAAGAAATCCCATACTACTAGCAAATAAAAACTGTATACAGTGCTAAAAAGGTGTATCCTTCTCTGTTATGTATAGAAATGTTCATATTTTGAGTTGCCCTTTAGATACCTTATGCAACAAGCAGAGGCTCATGAAGAAACTTCTTTGACCAGTCTGGTACAAATTAAAAGGCACATGTTAAACACTTCCTCAGCTCTGGCTTTTGGGCATGTTATTTTTTAAATTCAAATTTTTAAAAATAAGTGTACAGGACCATTGCCACGAATCTCATTCATTTATGCTGACAGGACAGTTTCTAAGCAACTAACTGAAATGACTAAGAAAGCCAAGGCTTTTCATATCCTTTTGCATCATTTATGGCTGCATCTGTTGCTTGAAGAATCACAGTTTTCCTGACAAAATAATATTACTCCCAAACACTATAATATACAGAGATATATTCCTTCAATGTTTGAGCAAGTGGTGAGTCCAATGGCCCATTCTCACAATCCTCTCTCGTACCATAGGCAACTGCAATGTTGATTCATTTTGTTTTCACAAGTTTCAGCCGTTTGTCACATGCTAGTTGTCACAGAAAGCTTGACACAGGTTGTTGTTGTTTTCCCAAACTGGCATAAATGCCTAGACAGTAATGTTGGTAGTGATAGCTAGCTTTGTACAGGCTCAAAGTATTATATTAAAACTTAAGGTCTTTCACTAAAGTGCATTTGATAACATTATGTGAAGAAAGAGGAGTCGTTTTTCCAAGTGCGTTACACACCTATATAAGTCTGTATAGTCATGCTTGTTCATTTTTGTTTTGCTAAACATTTATTCCTATTAAATACATAACACTGACTTAGAAGTTGCTTGAATGTCAGCATTAGTGCCAGCTTGCCTCAGACACCTGCTAAATTCCTAAGGGCACAATCCAACGCCTGTTAAGCAGACGGAAGCCCTCCCCCTCCTAGCATGCCCTGGCCGGTCACACTGGCTGAGCAATGCTGGGTGCTTCAAGGGCTTGTTGCTGAGTAGGCATGCATAGGCTCATAGTCCAAACTGCCTGTCAATTTCCCTGACAGATAATCATTTGTTCCTTATGTTTCCCAGTAGTTATACTTGTTTATCTCCTGGACCAAACCTTGCATGCAGTATTTTTGAAATAGGCAGAACATTGTCAAACTGAATCATAGAGAATTTTGTGAAATAAAATATTACTAAGTAACATACTCTAGTCCAGTAAAATATTTGTCTCTCTTAATCTTTGTGCCCGAATTGTATTTTCCAGGCTTCAACCTGTCACTAATGGAACCAAAATTCTGTCCCTGGAGGACTGTGCTCTTCATATGTGTAAAGTCTCACACGCAGAAAGGTTCTTGAAGGTATGTTTCCTACTGCAGGCTTTAGATTAATTTCACCATTGACTTCAATGGTACCGGGTTCAAACTCTCTGAAACCAGCAGAAGACAAAGATTTGATGTCATTGGGTTGCATTGCTACTAAGGAAAGTCAGTCTGTGGGCATTTTTCAGCCTTCCATGACCCTGCCCTCCCATGGCTAACTTGTATTTTTCACCACAACGAACAACATTCAGAGGCAGCCAAGCTGGCACAGGAGTTCTCGAAAACTCCAAAATTCCCTCCTGCTGGTCACCCCCACTAACAGGGATCTTAAAGGGTTCGGCCAGCTAAGCATCTCCTTCTTTACATATATTTTCCTCAAGCAGAAGTGTTGGCAGTTGCCTTTCTCTCTTAGGCAACCTTGGCCTGGTCATAAAACATTAGCAACCATAATTCTTTGATGACACAGAAAAAGCATAAAAGTGCATATATGTCCTCTTTAGGATGATCACCTAAAACAGTGTCCCCTGGACACCTGCCCATTTTATGATCTTGATTTTTTCTTTATATAATATTACATTTATTTAGCTTTTTCTGTTTGTTTTTTAAAAAGCACACTGAAAAAATATGATAGTCTATTCGGCTGCCTCCGCTGCCTCTCCTGCTCCACCCGGATTCTTCCCATCATTCTGGATCATTCGAACAATGTGTGTCAGGTCCAGGCTACGGGTGAGGATGCCAAGTAGAACCTCATCCTTCTGTACTCCATCCATGAATTCTTCCAGAGACAGCTCACCTATAGAAGCACACAAAAGGAGTCCATTCATGTACAACCTGAAATAATGTTGGGCATCTGATTTTATGAGTAATGCAAGGCATGGAACTCCAGCTAGTGATTTCTACATCATGCCTACCATTTCTAATTGCAACCGATCACATTTGTGAAAATTCTGCAAGATTTTGTTTCTCCAAACAACAGAGAATCAGTGGTTGATCTACAGATCTAATTTTAATCTATCTTCTTCTCTCCATTATATTCTGCTTTACATTTCTCTACCCACTTACAGATTTATCTGTCATGTAAAATCTCTTTTTCACTTATTTATAAATCCTGATCAAATTACTGAATAAACTAGACGTCTTAGCATCTAACATCAGTAACCACTCTTTGCTGGTTTTTCCTTGGCACATACTGATGTCAATTGAAATCTTCGTATGAGATTGCTATGATAATTCACCCAGCCTATACCTTGGCTCTACTAATTTAAGGTAACACCTCAGAGAAGACAAAGAAGCTGTTCTTACCATCTCCATTTATGTCGATTTTATCAAACACCATGTTTGTGAATTCCTCAGCTGACATTAATTCTTGACATGGATTAATGGTACGAATTGCCTGCAAAAAATTAAGATGGAGATGACTGAATGAACACAATATTCAGATGTATCTGTCGGTGAACAGTAGAAAGGTCTCCCCTCCACCCTTCAACAAATAATCAGCAAACTACCATGCAACCATTCCCATCAGTAATTACACACTTGTTTCTAATTTTAAGTGTTATAATCACATCAGAATATAATATATACTGGTCATAAAGTACCATCAGAACATCTAATTAGTTTTTTTTTCTAGATTCAGTTTTACTTGGAATTCAGATTGCTGACTTGACCAAATCTTAGATGTTCAGGCTAAGTATATTTGGGAGGAATCAAGAGTAGCTGAGGGGAGCAAATAATTGTTCACATTCTCTAGGGATCCCCTTCCAACAGAAAGACCAGGCAGATTCATGTTTTCCCACTGTGATGGATATTACAGGAGGTTCAGGATGGAAAGATTACTGCACTGGTGTTAATTTCAGTTGCCTGCTCACAGTTATATTGATGGACATCCTATGAACTATTAGTGTATGTGCACAATCTTAAATCAGCACTGACTGTGTTTGAATGCAGCATTATGTTTGTTTATGCCCAAGGAGCTTGTAGCATGGGGTGTTCTCATGATAATTTGCCACTGGAACAGCTACACTGAATTAAAAGGATTCTTGTTTCAAGGGACTTAAAGAGTTGTTCCCTGGCCATCATTAAAATTCCAGTTTAAAGGCATTTTGAGACATTGACCTATTCCTAAAACTGTCAGCAATGTGAATGTAACTTATTCTGCATTGTGTGTACATTCAGTTTCTCTTCATTATATCCTACACAGCGTGACAGGTTCAAACATTTTCCTTTAGCCATGCTTTATATGAAAATAGTTGATGGCAGCTGTCTTATGGGATTTCCTGTTATGTCTGCCAGGTGCTGTTAGGAATTGCCTGAGGATGATACTGAGAAAAATAACTTACCTTAATGATGTTTAGTAACTCATCCCTGTCAATGCAGCCATTTCCATCCACATCATAGAGTTTGAAATACCACCTCAGCTTCTGTTCTACTTTCCCCTTCAGGACCAAGCTTAGAGCTGCCACATACTCCATAAAATCAATGTAGCCATCCTGTTGAAGAAGAAGATGTTGTATGTCAACTGAGTAAGCCACAACCTTGTTCATTGAACACATTTCTTAGAACTTGTAACAGCTACCGCTATGCTTTAAATATACCCTATATCTGAGTAAATATTCTTCCAGAAGAAATTTTCAGAGGGAATCATCAAACACAACTGCACTTGCTAGCATGGATTCTTGACTATTTCATCATCATTTTTCTGTATTGCAATTTCCCACAGCTACAGTTGCCATCATACTAGAGCTTCTCAGCTTTTTCAAAGAAGCACCATCCCAATTATATCTGTAGAGCTCTACAGATATATTAATATACCCAACATTGCATATGCTAGTTACAGGAGAAAAAGAAATTGAGAGCTGATGTTTGAAGCACGTGTGCCCCCATTGTTCAGTAGATTTAGGCAAATAGCCAATATAGTGCATTACAGGCCACTTCCTTCCAGAGTTCCTTTGAAAAGTAAAGAAAGGAAATTGCAGCCTGGGACAGCATACTGTTCTGTAATGTTTTGTATTTGCAACACCAGAAGAGAAGATTGTGAGAGTTCTGCCGGCTTAGCTGTCTATATGAACCCCCTTTCTTTACTGTGTCTTAGTACTTAAGAAGAAGGCCCTCTACAAGGTAAACCCCTTTCACAGGCTCACTATCCACACACCTCTGTGACTCTCAGCCAACTGTCTTGAAGTAATGTAAAGACCAATGGTGGTAAGGTGACCTGTGCAATCGCATGATGTCTACTGAGAAGTAAGCCCCACAGAGTTCAGTAGGGTTTATTCCGAAGTAGGTGGGCATTTGATTGCACCCTGGAAATATGATTGTAATTCTATTTTATATATTTTAATTTTCCTTTAAGACCCCTTCGATCTCTTTTGAGAAAGGCAAATGATGATAATCATTATCTTCAAGCCAGCAGAAAGTGCTGCCAGAAAGACAGAGGGAGAGAGAAATGAAAAACACCTCCGAAAATAACAAATAGATGATATACAGAACTCTTCAAGTACAAAGAAATTTCTCAATGGATTTTTACATCTGTTAGTCTCATGTGATCTCCTGTGTTTTGAGCTTTGTGTGCTTTATGGACCAGTTCACTGTTAAATAGGATCTTTTGATGGAATAAAGTGGCATTTCAGATCACAAAGCAGGTAAACACAGATGAACTCTAATGATACATTTGTGATTACTTTGGCTTCCAATGGAATTGTTGTGCAACTCCTAAGGGAGAAGAGGGACTCTAATTTTATCCAGAGTGAAATGGATATTATTTTGTTAAGCTGCATTCTTTGTCCAGATTTGTCCCCACAGGAGATACTCAGTTTTACTATCAGTCTTGACGATTTGTACTTTTGTCCTTGCACTATAATTTGTTCTGACGCTATACCATCAACATGCGTTGCTATGATACCTAAATAGACTCAGGTCTTGGCCAAGACTTTCAAGGTGCTTTTAAAGAAGTAACACTCAGGATTAAGGCGTATTTGCATGTATTATATGTCTTAAGGTTTCTGTGTACTGATTCAGACTTCCTGGAAAAGTTCATATTATACATTACCGATCTAATAAAAAAGTAAAAATGAAAATATATTTTCATGCTTCCATCTCTGTGTTTCCAATATAAAAGTAGCATAGTCTGAAATTCAGTATATTACAAATTCCCATGCAATGTACTTTTATGCCAACTCAACCTTTTGCCCTCCGGATCACAAAGAGCTAATCTGCTTTATTCTACAGTCTTCCTTCTAAAGCCAAGTTAGCTTTTAACAATGCTGAACTCAGTTACCAGACTGGATTTACTGTATGCTGATTTATTCATCTAGGCTGGGATTCAAATAATAATGTGGCTTGTTCCACGTGCTCAGGTGGACTTTCAATTTGTGCTGCTCAAAAGATAATCTGCCAAGACACATGGGAAAATATTTTGGAACCAGGGCTATTTTTAACAATAATAAAAATTAAAAACCTCATTGGCCAAAAATAGATACTTGTATATACTTAAAGTAGCTCCTTGAATTTCTGTACAACAACATCTCTTTTACTGTTTAGCACAACACTTTAATTCTTGTTTGAGGTAATTCATAGGGCAAAATAACATTTTCTGACGGGAACTTAAATATGTTAAAATCTAAACAATGTACTGTTTATGTTGGGCTATGCATGTTACTTGGTTTTCAAAACCTCTCTTTAATTCTACCTCCATTAATTATTTGATCTTGAGAATTCTTATCCAGACATGGTGTTTTACCTGACATAGGATTTTTACTTGCGCGAGCTCTGAAGATTAAGAGATCTGATAACTATAAATGTGAGTGGCAAAGTTGGTGATTATTCCTATGACATCATGAGTAGGAGGTTAGATTTATTTTCTATGTAAACTCTGGGTGAAACTGCCCCATGCAGTAGAATAATTAAATTACTACATATGGCAAATGTATGCAGAGCACAAATATCTAAATCATTAAGCTCAATAATTGGAAAGTGTCACTGCATGGGGAAACATCCATAATGAGGAACTGGTCCTTTTTTAAATACTAATTTCAACTGACGCAATTCATTCATTAAGTCATAAGCAAGGACAGAAAATAAATGCTCAAGTTGCTTGATTCTCTGTATCAATTCTGTGCACAAAAGGCTTCTCAAAATTCTCCACCTTTGTGGAATTTCTCTTGTGAACAGAGAAATCAAGGGTGGAGGGAAACATTTGAAGTGGGAGGATACATTCAACATTTTTTCATAGGTAGTGTTCGTCATTACCGGGAATTGTAATACAACTTCTTTCTTTTTCCTAAGGTTTGTTTTTGCACCATTTTCCAGCCTCCAAAATACTCACTAACATAATTCAGGGAATTTGGGGGGGATGCAGCCACCCCCCACCAAAAAAAGTGAAATAGTTTTGGAAGAAATTTTGCAAATTCTGGAAATTCTGAGATTATATCATCCTGTGTCCAATTGCACAGTTTTAGGTCCCATTGATTTCAAGGGGCTTTAGGAACATGATAAAGGTTTTTAAGCAACGTAATGATGCAGTGAGGGTTGCAAACTAAGAAATTTGCCCAACATACTTCTTTCCTTATTCCCTCAAAATCTAGGAGTTTGTTAAATAAAGACTGTTTCAGCTAAAGCAAGAATGGCGATGCAGTCCCATGCTTGTTCAAGCCCCAAACATCCCAGTATCTACAGAGACTAAGTCCTGTTGGAATTAGTGTGACTATCTGGGCTGTACATAGATCCCTAGTTTGACTCATTATGCAATGAGATTAAGCAAAAAGTCGTACAGATTTGTGCTCAGTTTCATTTCTGTGTTGGTAACTGTGTGATTGTATCTGAGTGATTGTATCTAATGAACATTTTGGCATATGTTGTTAATCCTAAATACTCAAGTGAAGTGCATAAACAAATATTCATATATACAGAAAAAAAGAGCAGGAGAGGAAGTAATACTGAGCATTTTCAAATTATTTTAAAACATGCCTATTTAAAGTTGTTTAAAAACATGACCCTTCTCTACATGCTTTTGTTAATAAGAAACAATCACTAGAATAAGCCAGATATACTTGGATCAACAACCAATTGTTGCATAATAAAATTTAATGTTTATCACTGATGTCTGCAAATTAACTGTTGCTGCTGTAACTGTGAGCTCAGAAAAAGAGCAATATGCCTGTACTTTAATAAAGTTATTATGGCTCAACAAGCATTTCTGGACTGATCATAAACAGTCAAAGAGTGAAAAAACTGCTTTCAAATGCTATTAAAACATTATACTAATAGGATTTCTATAGTTGTCTTTGATGGAAACAACAGTGTGAATCCACTGAATGTCATTTTAAAAAGGAAGATTGCTTTTCACTGAAGATATAAGCAGCCAAGATTCACCTGTATTTGCACTCAATGGCTGTGCACTGTACAGAAGGAAATGCATAAATCAAATGTTCCAATTTGAAATATACGTATTTACAAGTGTTGCTTGAAAACTTCTTGTGGTTATAAAATGGAGAAATATCTCTTTCAATCATCCTGTCTGCAGAAATTTTCTGATTTGGAACTAAAACTCAAATAGTAATGCAAAGAGAAAATCTGGAATAATTTGAATTTTGGAGAACTGGCTTTTTAATGGAAGGCAGATGGAACACAATATTGCCTTCCTGGGTTATTCCCGCAGAATATAAAAATTCTGAACAAAGTTCTTGTTGGAGAATATAGGGGCTCACAGGCAGCTCTTGCTAATCATAAATCAACTTTGTCCTATAGACTTAAGTAAAAATAAGACTCAGATCCCACTACTTTTGCTGTAATTGACCGTGTCCACCAAAAATTCAAGATCTGTAAGATAACTGTTACTTCTCACTTATATCAAAGTGCAAGTGTACCTCAATATATGGAAACCCTCAAAGTGAAGGTATCTGAAATTCCTATGCTATCCCAGGCTCAAGTTGGCTAGGTAAGAGGAGGGCTCCCCAGCTCAATCCTCAATTTTTTGCTGGATGGGTCTTCCCAGATGGCTCCCCTTCCTAGTGAAGGTTTTTTTGAGTGGAAGGGAAGCAGTCTGGAGCAAGCTTCTCTAGCCTGCTCCGATCCTCACCCATCAGAATGAGCCCTTCACCCCCTCCCAGGGGATGATTTTTTGACCTCAGAGAGATGGCCAATGTTATTTTATCTGTACTGGTGGAACAGAGGCAGGAAAGGGGATCTGTTCTCTGACTCCACTTTCCAAGGGCAGAGCTCCAAGCTTGGAGTAGGGAACATGGGCTCTTTTTGTGGACCCCTTCCATGTCTATTGTATTTGCTTCTAATTCAGCTATGAAGAGCTTATAGGCGCCATTCATTCCATGAGAAGAAAACCTAGATTATGTTAGTGGATTACATAAACCCCATGCAAACTTATTTCAAGGACTTAAGGAAACAGGGAAGAAGAAATCTTCGAAAAACATGGAGGTAGAATATTGACATTGACACTGTAAGTTCATCTAAAACACTGTGGGGGGGGGGGGTGATTAACCCTGGATATGGCTCCATTTTTTCTTACTGTATGTATATATACACTGCATAGGTAAGTAGAGAATCCTTTGTATTAACCCACTTTGAGAAGAATCTGTCCCTGCCAAGAGAGGAGGAGAGTGAGATCTAAACCATTTGGACTTCTTTAAGGACTTGACTAGAACAGCCTTCAGTGATGTTCTGAACTGTATTTGTAACTCTTCTGAATTTCATTGTTATTGTTATTTTATTTTGGCCATGCGGGATTGGGATGAATGCTTTCAACAAATACAAGTTCCAAGCATTCAGTTGCACAACTTGAGCAGACTGAATGCTGTCCAGAGTCCTGTTAGATTAGGTAAATTCCTCCACTGTCTCCAATAGTAGCTTTCAGGCAACAGTGTGTCTCAGTCTGTATTATCACCCAAAGATACAACATCCTCAAATTATGACATACTCTTTAATAGTTTTGTGACCTTTTGGAAGAATTTTAATTTAATTCACATTTATTTAAACTATTGGCAATTTTGTCTGACCTCTCACTGTGAAACCCATGGACGCCTTTCAGTTTCTAAACTAACTACTGGGAGAAGTATAGGAAATGCTCAGTTGACTCAGTTGAGTTCTATACAATACCTGTTGTATAGAATTTATTGTATCATTAACAAGCAGGCCTTATGAATACCACCCATAAGTTTCATCTTTGTAATTAGCCTTTACTTCTCTGTCTCAGTGTTTGGCTACTTTGTCGACATTTTGCCTCTGACAACTGAAAAAGCCTCCTTAGAGACGATGCATTAAGTCCAGCAGCCCCCTTGAAAGGATTTTGCAGCAGCTCAGTTTAGCACAGGTGCAGAGGTACGTGAGAGGAAATGGCTCTAGCGCAAGGCTGATGCAAAGATAAAGCCAGCCCTACTGCTTTGACGTCAACAGACCAATTCTATATTTATATCCTTGTTATTTGACAGGAGGATTTGACCCTAGAATCTTAGGCCTACAAAATAATCCTTGCAGGCCCCTTGTCCTGAAAGCTCCTTATGGAGAGCTCTAAATCTGGTTCACCACACATGCAGTGACACTAAATAAGTTATCCTATGGTGGGAGGCACAGTATTGTAAGAGTGATCAGAATTGTATGTTTAAATGTATATGTTTTTATTTTAGTTGTAAGTGTTGTTTGGTTGCATTATAGATTGAAAAAAAAATAAGAGGTAAATTTACAGTTGTCTCAAGAAGAGTTAAATGACCAGAATGTTTTCTGATGGAGCTTCAGCAATGATATTGCATTGCAACTATATTCAGTGGATACTTTGCTACAATTTTTTTAAAAAAAACTTCATGTGAGATACTTTTATTATGTGAGAATGTTTATTTTATTTACTATTGTTATTTTGTAAAATGAAGGTATGCTTTTGTAATAAGAAAAGAGAGCCAGTGTGGTGTAGTGGTTAAGAGTATGGGACTGGGACTCAGACGATCTGGGTTCTAGTCCCCGCTCAGCCATGGAGCCAACTGGGTGCCTTTGGATCAGTCACAGACTCTCAGCCCAACCTACCTCACAGGGTTGTTGTTGTGGGGATAAGAAGGAGGAGGAGAATGATGTAAGCTGCCTTGAGCCCTTTGTAGGAAAAAGGCAGGATATGAATAAAAAAATAAATAATAATAATAAATACAAGAAAACTGGGTTAAAAAGCTGGGTTGAAAGTGATCTGTGATTGTATGAAAAACAAGTTTTTAGTAGTCCATGTTATTAGAAATTATTCAGGAAAAATTTTTTAAAATTAGTAAAAGAAGCAATAACTTGCAGTGTATATCAAGCACTCCATACCTCCTGATTTGTCATTTAGTTGAGCAGACCTAGACAAAGAACAGTAGGTATAACCTTTCACATATTCATCTAACTTTTCATCCAGCTTTTCCCAAACCAGTGCAACCCAAATAAGTGGAACTATGACCCCCATCATCCACAGCCAGCATGGCCAGTGGAGATGATGGAAGTTGTAGTATTATACATCTGGAAGGTACCAGATGGAGGAATGCTGATCTAAGTCAACACTTAAATGGTTGAACTAACCACTGTAACCACAGTATTTCTGAAAAGATTCATAAAATACATGTGTAATAGTAGAAAAGTGCAAAATACTGGATATGTTTTGCAAATCACAATGCTAGCAAAATGTTAGCATAGTTTGAGTGGAAGCACCTGTTATAGTTCATTTTCCCAGACACAAATTGAAGTTCTATACATCAAAGTAAACAATGCAAACAGCACGTGCAGATCATTCATTTAGCTATTTGTACTATATATATTTGTATAATGGCCACATAGGTAATATGTATTTGTATTAGTTATATACAAACAGAACTCACCTTATTAAAGTCAAAGGTCTCAAACATTTGCTCAATGTATTCGTTTGATGATGGACTCAGGTTTTTCAAGCCAAAAAACTGTTTGAACTCATGCAGGGTAAGTTGCCCTGAGGGACACTCTGTCATAAACTTCTTGTACCATTGATGGCACTCAGTTGCACTCAGCTCCTCAACAGCTTTTCCATCCATGTTCCCCATTTTCAAACAAAGGAAGTGAGCACAAACCTCAAAAACAGCAGAGTTCTTATAAAGGGTTTTCCTTCTAAAGCACACAAGTAGGCAGTTTGAAATGTTCAGCACCAAGGGATGGAGCAAGCTTCCTAAGGTCTGCTAAATACCATGGATGATGGGTAACTGCAAAAAAGTTTGCTCCGGAGACTATTTCATTCTTCCAGGCAAATGTTAAAATGGCAAATGTCTCTTCAGAGAAGCACCTGATATTTAAGTATCCATTAAATCCTCCCCCAGCCAATGAGGGACGAGTTCCATGATGGGATCTTAAAAAGGGCAAGGGAAGTTCAAGGCAAAAATAGAAAAATGGTAAAATGGGAAAGCGTCATGCAGATTATGTGCCCCAGGAGATTGAAAGGGTAAGATTTACCTGAAGATAGAATAAGCTTCTAATCCACTTCACTTTTGATTCTATCAGCCTTATGAATGGTTATGGCAACCAGGGTAGAGGGCGGGAAACACGTCTATTGTCTTTTCACTGTTGCCTGTCATTCCCTTGTATAATCATAGAGTAGGAAGGGATCCAAGACTGTTTACTCAAATCATCAGCTTTGAAGCAGGACCCTTCTCCTCATCCCATTTCCCAATCTGGTTTGCAGAAACCAGAACTGAATATTGTAATTTTGGCAGAGATCTGATGCATGGCAGAAACATCTTAGAAGAGCAATAGTTATAAAGATGTTTCCATCAAAAACAGTAACAAATCACACATTTAGGTCAAGAGCAAAAGCAAAGCAAACCCATAGCCAAAGGATTTTCAATAACTATCGGGAACTTGGGCTTGAAAAGTCAATGGAAGGCATTTGTGAATTTTGTTAAAGGCAGGCAATACAGACGAGTCAAGTCATGGAGGGAAGGTGGAATAAATAGTGTAATCCAAATATTGCATATTCTTATGATAAATGTTTCTTAAATTAGCAGAAAGTATATCATATCATTATAGTGGTGATGGAACTAAGGAAATCATTAGCATCTCCCTTTCTGCCTCTTCATTAGTCCCATATGTGTGCAAGCTATTATTTATTTCATTTATCTACCACCCCTTAGCCATAAAGGTTCTATGGGTGACTTACAAAGTTAAAACATATAAGCAAAGATAAAAAAATAAATGTATCACAATAACAGCAGTATAACAACCAATAAGAGCAACAATAACAACAATCCCAAAACAACTAGTCAAATTGGTATACTAGTACAGCAGCAGCATCTAATAAAACCCTATTAAAATGCCTGGAATTTTTTAAAAAAGTTTTCAGTTCATGCTAAACGGAAAAAGAGAGGATGCCAGGCAAACCTCTCTGGGAAGCTTATTCCAAAGATGGGGCTCCACCAACTGAGCAGGACTTTCCCCTAGTCATCCCTTTCTCCCTGGAGGAGGGGAGTGCTCCTTCAGAAGGATGATCTTAAGGCCCAAGGTAGGTACATATGGGAAAAGGCATTCCTTCAGATAACCTGGCCCCAAGCCATGTAGGGCTTTCAATATTAGTGCAAGCACTTTGAACTGGGCCTGGACTTCAGCTGGCAGCCAGTGCAGCTGAAAGAGGACTGGCATGATATGATCTCATGGACCATTCCCCAACAACAGTCACATTGCCCTATTTTGAATTGGTTGAAGTTTCTAGACCACAGCCTCAGCTAATTTTGATGAAAAAGTGAGACAGAGCTAAGAGTCATCTGCATATTGATGGCATCTCAGCCCAAGCGCCCAGATTATCTCCCCAGCAGTGACATGTAGAACTTAAATAGAGAGGGGATTAAATGGGGAATAAAACAGAACCCTGTGGTTCTCCATGGCATAACTGTCATGGCCAGAGCAATAATCCCCCAGCACCACCTTCTGGAATCAGTCAGCCAGGTGAGAATGGAACCACCACAAAGCAGTGACACCTACTCCTAACCCAGCCAGCCTATCCAGAAGGATACCCATGGCTGATGGTATAGAAAGCTGCTGAGAAGTCCAAGCGAATCAGCAGGGCTGCACTCCCTGTGTCTTTCTCCCAGCAAAGGTCATCCCACAGGGCAACCAAGGCAGTTTTCTAATCTAATGGAAATAAATAATGTACCACAGGATGTCAGAGTGCAAATACAGGTGCTGTACAACTACCGAGAGCAGAGAAATTAAACTGTTATTGTTCTTCCCAATTTTGCTGTGCTGGTTTTTCCAGATTGCTTTTATTCTTCAACTGATTCGAAGGAAGTCACTGGGCGCTAGACAATACTGCTGTAGATCTTGTACCACACTTTGTAATATATGCTACTGTGCAGTATTTAGAGATTTTTCAAATATGAAAAGTGGTATATAAAGCTATATGCTGAATCTATAACTGCTGCTGCTATTATTAATATGCTGGCATGCTGGGTTCCCCTGGAAAACCAGCATATGCTGTTGGCATTGTTGCTTCCATGGGGTAGAGGGGCAGCATTAGATGCTGCCCTTTGTATCCCTGTTAGATCAGCAACTGTGAATAATATTCATTCCTCAGCGCAGTTTGGATCCTTCCTGACTCATCCAAGATGAACACTCAACGGCACAGGGCCATCTTAGAAGAGCCGTCTGCTTTCCTCCACCTAGTATGAGAGGCAGATGTCTCTCCTTGTGCTATTCCTCCCCTTTGGCTGCCTGTCCGCCGCAGACGAAACCTGCTCAGCTTTTCTCACCATTTCTGTATTTTCCTTTCTTCCCACAATCTTCATTATCACCATTGAATTTTTCAGAAACTTTCTCAATGTGACCACATGTTATGAAGATTTAGTAAAACACCAAAATATTAACTTGAAGAGGAAATTGCATAGCGTCAAACTGTTCCTTTCCAGAGCCTGGTCACAGGAGCTTTCTCAAAACCGTTCACTAGGGAATGGCTCCAGTATATGACGGAGAAGGAAATCTTATATGAATATTTTTCTGCTTTTGCACATCACTGTTCATTGGAACTTATCTACATGAAGCATCTTATTCATGGTTTTTGTAGTTGCATTTGAGAATGTTGTAATCCTCCAAGTTTACTCCTGTTTTATTAGAAGCTCTTTCCTACATTTAAAAAAACCCACACACACACAAGGAAAATGGGGTATTATTTTTGAAAATGAAGGAAAATAATTTTTCCTACTTGGGTAACTGCAAGTATTCCACTGTAAGTGAGCTGATGTGCAAAGGGAAAGCAGGAAAAATAAAGGTAAAATCTCAATTCTGCAACCAAACTGAAAATGGATACAGTAATGTGTAGAAAAGCTCTCATTCTCTTATACTTTCTAGTAATCACAGCACTTCATTTGTCATCACACATGCCCACTTATTTTTTCACTTAGTGGGATGCTTTCCTAGCAAAATTCCACAGTATTGCAGTATCCTTCCAGGCACATTAACCCTTCTCTGCTCCACATTAATTTTGAAGATAATAGCAGATCCTGCAAGAATTCATGTGGTCTGGCAGACAGAGAAATGGATCCTACTCACCAAGAAGTTGCCATGTGGCCTGAGCTAAACTCTATATGATGCTAGGTTGTGCCCACACCCCTCCCAACCTGGATCTGGGGTTTGTTCAGCAAGTATGTCCCCTGTGCTGTTACCTTTGGAGGGAAATGTCAGATGCAATAAAGTGCAGGATAGTTCATGGCACACTTCTGTAGGTTGTGTTATAAGCAGATTAAGCACAAGGAGGAAATACCTGTTTATAGCAGAGGACTTACCATGTCCACTAGAAACTAGGCCAGCCCTTACGCCATTGGAGGATTTCAGGAGATTCCCTCGTATCTGCCAAAGACCTGCTGAGTCAAAATTCAGCCCTTGGTTATCCCGCACTGAACCTGGCTTTTGCTAGAAGTTACTGTGCATCCAAGGATTTACCCCTTCAATTCTTGCTATCCCCTTCACTCCACCAAGGGCTGCCTCTATCCCTCTGAGATCCTCTTCGCATTTAGTCTGTTTCTTGCAGATGGGGATAATTTAAATTTTGCTTAGTCTAATTGGGGCCAGATTGTATTTTTATATTTTTCTGTGATGATTTCCGTTCAAGAGCTGTATCTTAGCTTGAATGGTTATTTTTGCATTTTATGTTACTGTAACAGGGACAAGCCTGGCAAATGTTTAATAAAATGTCTAAGCTTATGCAAGATCCTTTTCAATGTATGAATGACCTCACAAAATTTACCTTGCCTCTGTTCATGAGAGTGGGATGTCAAGTGAACTGAAATACACACTGTACAGGCAGTGAGGCAGTTACAGCAGCTTTGTGGAACTGCTTAATGTACTTGCTACTGCAGCAAATGCATGTAAGCAATTTTGGGTGCCGTTCTGATGCACACACCATGTCCTCCTTGTGGCGATAGATTTGTTTATTTAAAATATTTCTGGGCCACCTTTCAGGAAGCAGCCCTCCCAAAGGCATACAACATTAAAATACATATGAAAAACCCATGTGGCATTCAAAATGGTAAAAACACACACACACACACACAAACCACAGTAGTAAATATCCCATAAAATAAATACAATGGAATAAAATATTCCATAAAAACAGCAAATGCCAGCATAAAACTTACAACAGACAACTACAGCCACAATGTGGTCCGATGAAGCATAACCAGAAGACGACGAGGGGGGATTAGTATGTCTTTTAAGAGCTTTCTTAAAAGCCTGCATTGATGGAGCTTGGCAGACCCCTGGTACCAACTTATTCCAGAGGTGCGGGGCCATGGCAGAAAAAAGCCCTCTGTTATTTGGTTGCCAGTGGAGCTGGAACATTGCAGCAGTCATGATCGCTCATCGCCACCAGCTCTTGGGCAGCCACCTTTTGCACCAGCTGGAATTTCTGGACCATCTTCAGAGGCAGACCCACATACAGCAAATCATAGTCGTCCAGCCTGAATGTCACTAGTGCATGGATGACCAAGGTAAGGTCTATCTTCTCCAGACTGGGTTGCAGCTAGAATACCAGGCTAAGCTTGTAAAACGCACTCCTTGATATTTCACCTACCTGGGCTTCCTCAGTTAGGGCAGAGTCCAGAAGAACTCCCAGAGTGCACACTTAGGGCAGAATCCATCCACTTAGGGCAGAATCCATGCGTGCTTGGATCCATCTTTTTTTGCCCCACTGATTCCCTCTTGCAAGCAATGGATCTTGTCATTCAATTGGGAAGGAACCCACCACTTATGCAAGAGATAATTAGTGCTTTTTACTGGAAGTGCCAAAACAAGTAGAAATGGTCATTTCTGGAAGGAAGCAGGTTGGCAGATCTCCACCAACCTGCCTCCTTCCAGAAACAAGCATTTCCAATTGTTCCAGGTTTATCCCAGAAACACTAAATTGCTGTTGTGTAAGTTGAGGGGGTGGCACTTGTGCAATGAAATTGGCCAGGCAGAAGAGAATAGGTGGGGGTGGAAGCACCCCATTGGATTTTGCCTCTTGTCTTTCAAGGGATCACAACCTCATTTAATATCAGTTTTAAGCTTCCATTCAGAGTAATTGGTGTCCCACCCTGAGTGCCTCCCTCTTGTCTAGATTCAATTTCAGCTTGCTGGGCACTTGTAAACCTAAAATATGTGGGAAATTCTATTAAAAGAGATGCAAAAAGAAATGTTGGAACAAACTGAAGCTCATGGCACTCCTGATAATAAGATGAAACTGGCGTAAGCAACAACTCTTCTTATCATTTCCCCAGCAGGACATACCTCCATCTCACTCCAGTCCCACCCTTACAAAGTGAACTGGTACTAGCAGTATTAGGCAATCAGCCTGTCCTCCACCTCTCAGCAATTAAATAACCTACTGCTGAAGTCTTCCTTCTGGGCCTTCAAAGATCCTGTAGCAGATCCTGCCACTTCAGTATCTGTATTAATGGTCCCTACAATATAGATGCTTCAGATGCCGAAACAGCTGTTGTGATATCCAATGCTATCAGCATGTCAATAGCTGCTTGAAGGCACAGTTCACAGTTTTTTAGACAGAAAAACATCCTACCTCTTCTAGTAACAGTGTTTTCCTGCCTTCTTGCACTATGCTGGGTGGAAATGATGGGGGCTTAAATGACTGTCATCTTTAACATACTTGTCCTACACTAAACTCCCAGCAATGCTACTCCTCCAGTGTCTTCAGCAACAAACTGTCTTTTACTGATTGATTGTAAGCTGCTCCAGAAGTCTTCTTTAGGCCTGAGAAACAATGTAAAGTAAAAATGTGTATCTGATTCACTATTCACTTGCCCTGTCATAAATTGCCATACCTTCAATTTTCAAATATAAAAGCCCACTCATGTGTCATACAAAAGTGGGGATAACACTACGGTGTTCTTCTGCCTTCCCTGCAGTAGCTACAATATCTGGAAGTCCAGGCATTGCATGATCTTAAGACCCTTGCTGGATCAGATGAAGGATTCATCTCATCCAGCATCCTATTCACAAAGTGGCCAACGTGCTGCCCATGAGAAACCCGCAAGAAGGACATGCATGCAATAGCAGCATCCCAGTCATGCTCCTCAGCAACTGGCTGACATCAGTGCACTGACTCTGGTACTGGAGGTAAAATACAGACATCAGGACAGCATTATCCATCATGAATTTGTCAAAGCCTCTTTAAAGCCACTCAGACTAGTGGCCATCACTACCTCTTGCACCAAGTCATCTATGGCTTATAGACAGAACTTACCATCAGAACCACAAGCCCGTCTGACTTCAGAAACTGGGAAAGCAACGCATAAACAGCTGCTGCTTTTATTCTGCCCATTTCATTTTCATTGGAAAAGGAAGTAATGCAGACAAAAGGCATCACCATGTTCGTTTTGCATTTTGGTGCTTTCATCACTATTTTGAGCACATACCTCTCTTCCTCAACCCCCCCAGTTTTTGCATTCTGCTGACTCATGTAAAGAGATGAAAAGCCAGTCCTTTTAATGGTTTTCCTTCAGCATGATTTAACATCCCAGCCAAAGCCTGGCTATTGTACCCTGAGCTGTTGCACTTGAATTGTTCTGTTGCAATTCAATCCGGAAGCTCTTGCTGAGAGGAAGATCTGCTCCTTCTAATATGTCTGCAACACATCCTTCTCGATAGTCTTGAAGAACTCCACTTTGGGATGCACTTATAGATGAGAGTTTTAGGCTAGCTGCGTGGCAGATTCAATGTTTTGAGCCTTCTGCAGACAAACCTGGCTTTTTCCCTACAATGTTCCTCCACTTTGGAATATTCACTCTCTCAACATCCATCACCTTCCTTTTGTGATCTGTGTCTCGGCAATAAAGATAACCACAGGTGGGCTTTTGTAACGTGTAAAATGGAGTGTACGAATTAGAGTAGTTAGGGTTGTAGAAAGCATAGCTGAGAGACTCAGGCTTATGGCCCCCTGGATGTATGACCACAGGAGCATATTCAGAAACTAACGCCTGCTCCATCTTGTAGCCCAGAGCTACTGGGAACTGCTTCTTAGGTTTGTCTGCAGCGGCTGCTTTGGCCGCTTTCTCCTTCTGCGACATCTTGCAGCCATTGATGCGCTTTTTGGCTTTCAGAGATGGTTTGGTCTGTAAAGACAAAAGCCAGTTGGAGAGGAAGACTGAATCTTTCTTTTCTATAGCAAGCTATGTAAGTGGCATCTGGAACTCTGGGCTGAATTAGTGTGATGGCAGAGCACGTGAATGCTGGCTCCTGAATTCTTAAAAAGCAGCAGGTGCGGGAATTTCAGGTGCATCACTAGTGAATGGGGAAAGATGCTGAGCTCACACCTTCCAGAGCTTTAAATGCCACTTCTTTCCCACTGGGACTCTATGATAGAAAATAGCCCCTGAAGTAAAAAATCAGGGTGGGAAACATTTTGGCTTCCCCTCCTACAGTATCTACCTATGTTCTATTATAAATCACCCACCTGGACTTCCCAGGGAATAGGCAGGCCTCAGTTGGGTGTAGTTACATCTACTTACACCCAGAGATGTACCGCTGAAGCCATGAAAAGGACAGAGGAGTGATGTTTTCCTAGGAATAATAGAAGTTTGGGGGAAAATTAATAAATGTGTAATATTTTTTAGTGCTCTTTACCATCTAAGGTCACTTTGTGACTTTAGAAACCTAACATGTATTATGTATAGATTTGTTCATACATTTTTCATTAAAATTTAAAAAAATTAAAAAATCTGCATAAATTTATAATTATTGTTTGAATACATTTTAAATGTGATATACCAAGTATAACTAATTTATCTACAGTACATCTTAAGGGCCTATTTTATGTCTAATCAACTTCAAATTTCAATATTTGAGTCATTTTAGAAGGCAGAAGAGGCAGAAGAGCTGAAGGCAAATGAAGGCTGCTCTACAGAATGTCATTTTGTTTGTGAGGTTGTTTAGAGACAATAATACAATGTGATCTGCTCTGTTAGTCTGTGACCAGGTCTGCATGACTTCTCGTGGCTTGTTTTAGCCATGAAAAACTGTGGCACCTTCCTGGATATTCAGACTGCAGCTTTTCATGTCATATGAATCCAGGCACTTTGCTTAAACAGCCTTCACAGAGCACATGGTCTGTTGTTTAATCATCGCAAAACCCATGATCCTCTAGTATGGACGACATGTCAAGCTGTGGCTTGAATATTCATAATGGGCATCCACATGTACCAAACCCACTGTGGCTTAAATAAGCCAAGATGGTGTGTTTGATCATGTGAAATGGCCCAATGAGTTTATTGGGGTTCCTTTGCTGCGGCACTTTCCTTTTACTTCTCTTTATTACCCCATTTCCCTTGTTCTTCTATTTCTTCTTTGCTCAGTCTTTTGACTTTCTTGTCTTTTACTCTGATTGTTCTAGCATCTTTTAAAAGCAAAGCAAAAAGCCAAAACATTTCTCCTCTTCTTTGGGTAGGATAGAGTGGGAAAGAATGGGTAAGTTGTTATTGGGCTATCGCTCTTATTTGTTTGCTTATCTTTCAATACAACCAATACAAATCTTAGGAAGAGTAAGCCAAGCCATGTGACAAAATTTGCTGTTCAGACACTTGAGCGTGGATTAGAGGAAGGGGATTTGCACTGATAGTGATAGCCATTGATGGAGGTGGAAGGATGAAAATTAGAATGCCAAACATCAAATTTTATTTTGAAGGATATTTAAAACAAACAAACAAACAAACAAGTAATCTCAAACTAAAAGATCTTGAGTGAGTGGTGGTTGACCAGCTCCAGGCCCTCTAGAAGAGACAAATTATTTGGATCATTTCAGTCAGGAACAGTTTTAGTTACTCTGTATGTGCTGGGAGAGAGACAGGCAGATATTTTTGGATCACTCAGTGGTTTTCATTACCATGAACCATGGTATTCTAGGGCAACTGATTAAGTTGGGGACAGTACTGTGTTGAAGTGGCTCCACTCTTATTAGCAGGGCCAGCTCCAGAAGGTGGTGCTTGGAGAATATTATTTAACCCCATGGATGTTCCAGTGTGGAATTCACCGGGGTGAACCCCCATGGATTTGACATTGAAATGAAACTAGTGAGTGGAGTCATCCAGAGTTTTGGAATGTGCTGCCATCAGTACGTAGACAACACACAGCTGTACTTCTCTGAAAATGTGTTCTCATTTTCATCTCCCTCAGGTGAGGCTGCAGACGTGCTAAGCTGGGGCCTGCCTGCAATAATGGACTGAATGAGGGCTAGCAAACTGAAACTCAGTCCAGACAAGACAGCAATTCTCTTTGTGTGTGGTTCCTCAGATAGGATGATATGGATGAGGGTCCCCAACCTGTTCTTGTTGGGGCTGTACTCCTCTTGAAGGAACCGATTCATAGCATGGAGACCCTCTTTGAACCATATTTGTCACTACCTGCTCTGCCTGACAATCCAGCTATTCCCCTATCTAGACAGAAATGATCCGATTTCAATCATCTCCCCCATGGTAAGCTCTAAATTAGATTACTGCAATTCACTTTATACAGGAATGCCCTTGAAGACTGTTCAGAAGCTGCAGCTTGTGCAAAATATGTTAGCCAGAGTAATAACCAGGGCAGGTACATCTGAACATATGACCAGTTCTGGTTCACTTGCATTAGCTGTCTATATGCTCCCAAATCCAATTCAAGGTACTGGCTTTAACCTATAAAAGTTTATACATCTTGGGACCTCAATACTTCCTGAAGTGCCTCTCCTGGCTGCAATCTACCTATATGGTATGGTCAACAGCATCCAAGACCTTCCTTTGAGTGTCAACTCTGATAGAGGCTTGGAGGTGGCAAAGAAGTGGATGGTCTTCTCAGTCGCAGCTCCCCAAATATAGCATGCTTTCCCCATTAGTGCCTGACACTAATTTTGTCATCCTTTCAACATTAGGCTTTATACCAAGACATTTAAAGCTACATGAAGATATTCAAGAGCTTGAGCTGACTTTCCAGTCTAGATGTTTTTAAGATCTACCCTTTATCATACACTGTTTTATCTGTTTTTGTTTTAAAATTTTTGCATTTGGAAAATTAGATGTTGATTTATTGTACTTTCTATTTTATGAACTGCAGTAAACTGCCCAGAAAGTTTTGGCTCTTGGGCAGTATAGAAATGAATGTCATGATACATGACAACGGCTATGCTTATATTTTGAGGCACTAATTCCAAGGATTATTATCTAACTCAACTTTCTAGCTTTTTTGCCTAAAACCCTAGCTGCCAAAAGATTCATAACTGGATGAAGTTTATAAAACATTCTGAACATTTGTTTAAAAACAATACTAGTGAGCATGGAAATAATTTATTACACTAAAGCCAACAAAAATACCCAGAGATTCTATGATGCAGTCATTGCTTTCTTCAATCTAGGGGCCAGCTTTATTAATTTTGCATTTGTTAATGCCAATGATTAGAAAACTTTGTCCAAGAACTATTTTTCCTAGTTATTTAACAGGCTAATACTGAATCAGACATTTCATCCACCTGCCGCCCCACACCCCAAAGATGCCTACACTCCATGCAATTGTCAAATGGAAAAGTTTCTTGCTACTGTTGATTATCTAATGTATTTCTGCATCTTAAACTCTGACAGCACCCGACATTATTTTAAAACCTTGTTAACGGGTTTTCTACTTTCCATGACGTGCTGAGCTTATTAGGCTACATTATTTTAGGCCTCTAGATCTGGCTCTACTTGCTGACTTGTAAAGCTACTAATCCTGTAACAAGGGAACTCGGGGAGTGTTTATGTAAAGTAGTGAATGCCCATGAAGGAAAGAGGGTTGGTGGAATAGCCTTTTCTTCAAAGTGAGAGACAGAAACTTAGACCTGTTTTTCCAAGTGACAGAAACATGGGATCCCAATCCTAACCCTGCCTCTCACTTGTTCCTGAAAGTGCACACAAGAGAAAACAACATAATTAGCATCACTTTTAGTTTGGCCCTGTCTGGTCATACAGATTGGCTCCACACTTGAGTGGACCTTTAGCACTTCCCTGGCATTGCTTTCTGTAACTACCTGGGACTGGAATTAAAATGGTTAGCTACCATTCAGCAAAGCTCCTATTTTCCCTGCCACTTGATTAGTAGCTGCTTCTTTCCCTTTCTCTTTCTTTTAAACAGACTAATTAGCTTCTTTCATTCTTTGATCATGGCTGTCCTTTTCCTGAATGGCTCTGAATTAATCACTTCCTGTGACTTGGGGGAAGCTTATTGGTGACTCTGCAACAAGAATAATTGCTTTATTTTATGAGTGAAATTTAGGAAATTGGTAATTAAAGTCCCTTACACAAGCCCCCTACACACACACGCGCGCGCGCGCGCGAACAAGAACTGATTAAATACAAATGAGGAGCACTAGATCCACAACATGCTACCAAGAAGCAACTAGTTTGCTGTTGTGGTGGAAGGACAGTGGAAAGAAAGATTTTAGTTATGAGCTCAGAATCCCTGAAAGTTCTAGTTGCACTGTGACAGGTTGATACTATGCTCTCCTTCCTTCTTTCTCTCCCAGACCACATCTGGTTCTAGATCAGGCCTTTATCATTCAGTTCTGGACTGTGTGTTGTCCTGCCTCAATCAGAAAATGTCTGTAAGGGAGGGTTGAGTGGGGCAAAGAGGAAAAAATAGAAATACTTTCACATTGTCTTTCAGCTAGTAAAAACAGGCCTGAAGCATCAGGAGAGCGTAGGAAAAATGGAATGCAAAGATTTGCCAATGGAATCAGCTGCTTCCAGACATAACTCTCCCAGTCCTATTAACAAGAAAACGAGTAGATATTTTGTCTTTCCACCTTAAGGTTTGTTTTGTTTTGTTTTGTTTTGTTTTGTTTTGTTTGTGGAAAGAGAAAAATCAGAAGAAGCAGTGGGACAATACAGGAGAGTTCTGAATGGAAGACAGAAATTTCCAAAACCATGATAAAGTTCCTTGAACTAGTAGAACCATGGCATGCCAAAAGGCTGATCTAGGAGTACCCATCCTTTCGATTCTCCATAAAACTGAGTGAACAAAGGATATACATTCCAGAATAAATAGCCAGTGTGGAAATATCCAAATTACTAACAGAAAAAAATCTGCCTTTCTATTCCCTTGAATCACTTTGATTCTCTCATGGAAAGCTTCCATTCCTACAGATTAGCATTCCACAGTGTTTTATTAACTGCAGGTGTTGATATTAATGTCCACAAGTTGAGTGGTATGCAATATGCCTCCTTCACATGCACCCAGCTGGAAACATGCTTAAATACCAAAGACAAACCTGACCAAAGCCACAGTCTTATAAGTAGTGGCATGCCATCAGTTAAGAAAGGAGATGAAAACAGCAACAGCAGACATTCTAAAAAATAAAATCCAAATATATCAACTTGTGTGCTGAAATATATTTATCCCTTCCATCTATGTTCAAAGCACTCCATAGAATGTTCTCAGCATTTCCATAGCCATTAGAGCAGCTTACAGAGCAGCAAAATATTGGGTGTTCCCTACCACAACATTAACTACCAAGAATCCAGCCAACCCCTTTAAGCGCCTGGGGGCATTGGTAAAATGCCCATGAGGAATGACATACACAACAAACCTCCCAGAAACACACATACATACACACACACTTTTGGAGTGAAGTCATGGGAACCAAGAAATTATCCCTAGCATTCAAATAATTAGGGTTGCTACCTTTCCTTTCCCTGCTGCAGGGCTGACATGCTTTTAACAGCGCATTTTCTTCCAAGCCTGAAAGTAAATTTTAAGCAGGTATTTCATGTAGGTATTTAAGTGGGTATTTCATAAACAGAGCCAGCTGGAGCCGGGGGTCAGACTAGATGGCCCAGGAGGTCTCTTCTCACTCCCTCTGTTTAAAATATCTTTTAACTTTAGGAACATAAAAAAAAACACCAAGTCAGGCCATTGGTCCATTCACTGCTGGCAGTTCTCCAGGCCTCAGCCAGAACACTTTCCCAGCTCTGCCTGGAGATGCCAGGAATTGAACTGAGGGCATTTTGCTTGAAAGCATGTGCCGTGCCACACAGCTAGGGAGTCACATCCTGACAGACACACATCTGCGAGGGCAATAAAGAGGGAGCAGGCAGCAGCAACCGCTCCGCTTGATGTTAGAAGGGGTTGTTCTAAAGATTATTTTGTACAGATTAACGCCCACAAGGGAACAAATGTGAAGAAAGAATAAATTAAATGGATTTTATTATCATATCAACTCCTACTTGCATTTGTTACTCACAAAGACCCTGCAGAGTTTGTAGTTCATTACAACATTTCCCCTTATATTCTGCTATACAGGAATTCCACAGGAAATTCTGGACCAAAAAATAAGAGTCCTGTGATATTTTAAAGCTTGACAGATTTTTCATGGCATAAATGTATGGCAGCATATTCCTCTACTGTGGAGGAACCTGCTAGTATTGGACTCACATCCAATTTAGCATCTAGCAAAGGTTTCCAAAGATTTTTAGATTTCCTACAGTGTTAATGCATACTAAACAATTTTAATACTTTGCAACTGAAATATGTGGTAAGGAAGAAGTAATGGGAAGTAGCTGAGGGGTGGAACTCTTGCTATCATTTGCCACTTCTTGGAGTTATTCGTGATCCCAAGATTCTGGTAGATTCTGGCATGACCATAACACATGCACTGGGATGGGTTTAGTCAAATGAAGAAGCAGAGCTGTAAGGATGGAAGTATACTTGCCTAGTAACACCCATTAAGTTTGGGGAAACCATCTCCCTCTCAGTGGCTTTTGATACCATTGACCATGGTATCCTTCTGGCTGGGTTGGGAGTTGGAGGTTCTGCTTTGCAGTGCTTCCACTCCTACTTGGCCGGCTGATTTCAGGAGGTGGTGCTGGGGCAGTATAGCTCTGTGCCATGGGTATTACAGGGAGTACCACAGCGTTCTATCTTATCCCCATGCTATTTAACATCTGCATGAAACCACTGTATTAGCCCTCATCCAGTACTCTGATGACACTCCGCGCTACCTCTCTTATTCATCTGATCCAGCTGTAGCAGTACTATTCTGAGCCAGTGTCTAAGCAACGTGATGGACTGGATGAGGGCTAATACAATGAAGCTTAACCCAGATGGAGATGCTGTTGGTGGGTGTCCAGATAGATGACACCCGCTCTGTCCTGGACAGGGTTGCACTCCCTCTAAAGGACAAAATAGGGAGTTTGGGGGTGCTTCTGGACCTAGAGCTGCCTCTGGAGCCCCAGTTGAGCTCTGTGGCTAGGAGCACCTTTCATCAACTTCAGTTGATCTATTGACTTATTGACTTATTTATTTAGTTGGGAAACTTATATGCCGCCCCATTCGCATAAGCCTCGGGCAGAACCTCGCAACAGTGATCTGCACCCTGGCAACCTCTTGTCTAAACTATTGTAATGCACTTTACACAGGGCTGCCCTTAAAAATGGTCTGAAAACTTCAACTGGTCCAGAATAAAGCTGCTTGCCTCCAAACAAGAACTGCAAGGAATGAGCACATAACCCCAGACTTATACCATCTGCACTAGCTGCCAACTGAATTCCGAGCCCGCTTTAAGTGCTTACCCTGACACATAAAGCCCTAAAGATGAAAACTACCAGGGCTCATCAGGTGGTAGTTCCACAAACTGTTTCAGTGCCAAAGTTTGACCTTAGAACAGGTTTCTCCAGGCTACTGCCCTCCAGATATGTTTGATTAAAACATCCTTCTCCCCCAGCCTATACAAGTATCCACAGTCTTTTTGTACACAAAGAGATTAGAGGGTGAGTCTTCAAGTAGGTTTGTACGCAGGCACTCTTTGTTATAAAAACAAAGCATGAAACAAAGGCATTGTTGTGATGGCCGGATCCATGTTGCAAAAGGTGTGGGAATCCTGTGTAATACTTGAATGCAAGTGAAGAAACTGATTTAGTAGCTGTGATGAGAATGATAGAAAAGGAACTTACACAGGTTATTGTGACTGATGGGGTAGGGGGTCATCCAGTTGATGCCTTAGGGATTTATTATGTACTTAATACTCCCTTTTCCTGTGAAAAATATGGTGGATCTAGCAATAAAATACAGATTATAAACAAATTATTAATTAAAAAATGACATAAAATACATCAAAACATAACAATAAAAGAAATAACCAGTCATAAAGAGGAATCAGACCTTTTTAGAGTACAGTTTTTAAATGTTCACATTTTATTTTTGTTTCAAGTATCTCTGAAGGTGCCTTTCCAAAACTCTCTTCATGTGCATGTTGACAGATCGGTGGATGGGAAATGAATTGTACCCAATGTTGAATTTTTGCTAGGGGAAAATGCTTCAAATCACACAAATCTGGTTTTGCCCAATCTCTGCTACACACTACCCCTTCCCACATCTCCCAAAGTTGTGCTCCTGGGCAGTGGAACCACTGGAAGACTGTAATGTGTGTGAGTGATTATTAAATCGGAAGGCACTGCCTTGCACAAGATCAAGCACAAAGCCAGCAGAGGATATAACCCACAGATATACCTACCACACTTGCCACCCTAGCACTAATACTCTGTGTATTCTACTTCTATCAAACTTGGGACTCTTTTTATTATTGGCTAAAGAAATGGGACTTAGCATAGATTTAAATATGTTTTTAAGTTATCATAAATGGAAAAAGAAGGGTGTGGGGGCTGACCCAGCGGGCTCGATATTTTTGATGATGGATATTGTTTGTAGTTTTCTTTTTGTTTTTAGGATTATAATTTCAAATAAAACTTATTTTAAAAAATACCATGTGTATTCTTTGAACAGACATGCTACGAGTCACTTGACATGATATTTGATGGTAAGTTGGCTATTTGGCTCAGGAAACTTGTTTTAGTCTCATTTTTCCCTCTGTTCAGATGGCCTGACCAGATTATCTTGTGAAAGGGATATAATCTGTATTCTTAATTTCTGTCTAGAGCTTTAGCCTTGAGTTCTAGTAACTTTCAGTAAGACCTCTAATAAATAGTTGTTTATAAACACACACTGCGATCCTATGCATGCCTACTCAGCTACTTCTGTGTTATCTGTATCTAGAAGAGAGTTTGCAGAGTTACGCCTATGGCACACTCTAGTCAATTAACCAGGCACTCTGGTTATATCTTAGGGATGCTTTAGCGCCCTGACACATTAACTTAGTTTAGAAGGTTCTGTATACTACGCTGCACTCCTATGTATACTCTTATGTGTGACTAAAGTGAACTTAGTTGGACTCACTTCTAAGGAAACATGCATCACTTTGGTAGTGAAATATACCGAGACTGTAATATCCGTTATCATCATCTGGCCTACAGTGATCTTCTTAAGGAGGTGAAGCTAAGGAACAACAACTTATTCAAGGTAGGTGGCTTATGAGCTAGTGAATTTACACTAAAACACACCTTAAACCCAGTCCTACAGGCAGGTTGACCAAAAACGGTCCTGCAACTCCCAGCAATTCCCAGCCATGTGGAACTTTGGTCAAAACATGCAGAGGGCTGCAGTCTAAGGGTGCTATCTTATGCACGTTTAGAAAGGGGAAAAAGAAACTTACAATTCCTACTATATCCCAGCCAGCCATGCTGGATGCCGCATAATGGAGAGCGGAGGGCTTTTGTCTGTCTAAGCATGCAAAAGGTTGCGCCCTAACTCTCCTAAATACAGAGTCCTGTCGCTTATTCGCTGCCGGTGAAAGCAGCTGTCCTTCAAATATAATGCACGGCATCTTTCCCGCCGTGCGATGGGGGCTTCCTAATCCCAAAGCCAAGCTGGCCACACTGCAGCAACGACTTTCGATGACCTGTCGGACGCATTCAAAAGGGGTCAGGGTTGGATCCTGGCTCCTAGAGGGCAGCGGCGGCTGCAGGGGCGAAGAAGGAACTCCCTCCGGCTCCGCCCTCTCCTCCTAAACCCATTAGGCCAGCCGGCTCGTACCTGCGAGGGAATCCTCCCTACAGGGCTCTCCTCCTGCGTCACCCTGCAGCTCCTCCCTGCGTGGGCGGCCGCGCTCCGCCTCCTCCTCTCCTCTGGCCTATGCGCCTGGGGAAACGCGGGCGGGCGGCTAGGACGAGGCCTCTGCTGCTGCGGGGCGCATGGTGGCCAGCGCCGTCTGGCGCCGCTTGCTCGCGGCGGCGGGGGAGGGCGCTGGGCCCCGCGGCCTGCAGGCCGAGCCATTGTGACTGGGGAGCGCGTCAGCCGGGGATGTGGCGGCAGATCTCTAAAACGGGAAGCCGGCGACCCGGCGACCTCGGCTTCGCTTGGCAAGCAAGCCGATTATGGATCGCGGCGTCGGACGAGAAGCTGCCTTCCTCCCGCCGCGTTGTATGGCGCCCCAACTCCTAATTCCTTCCGTAAGAACTCACAGGCTCAGGTTATGCGGCGTTAGGCACTCCACGCATGCTCAGAGGCCCTCTCGTTTTTCACGTACTTTACAGCAGGGACGCGGTTCAAATGAGACCAGTTCGTCCGCATCTGCCCCATGGAGACTGCGGAAGCCGAATCCTACGCCGGCTCGCTTTCCCGGCGCTGTGAATTTCTTCGGGGCATTCATAAATACAGCAATTGATCGGTGGCAGCCAGAAAGTTAATGAATTTTTTAAAACTTGTGTGCTTGTTTGCCCCCTTTCCCTCACCGGAAGCCCTACTTACAGTTTGTGATACCATACTCGATGCACATATAAAACAATTAGTTTCTTGGCTGATTGGCTGTGACAGCCTATAAACATCTTAAAAATCCTAAAAGAGGACTACACCCCTCTTGGGTATGCACAATTTAATGTATATGCACAGCTGAGTTTCATTTGAGTTAACACCATGAATAACTTGTGTCGTGTTATGACAGATACTTGCAGGAAAGGGAGTGTTCTGTTTTTATTACATAACCTCCCTGCTGCATTCTTACCAACTTCTGAAAGACAAAGTTCAGAGAACACCATGTGTTTGTCACGACTGTGCACCAACACTGCTGCCTTCAAAGGTAACAAAGATCTGTCAGTCAACAGACACTTTTTCTCTGTTGTGTTCACTTGAACCAATGATTTCAAACCAAGATGCTTATATATATAGTTCCAGATGTGTTGATTTTGAATGGACAAATCTTTGATTTAAATCCATCCTTTCTGGTCAACTCTTCCTGGCTAACTGCTTTTGCAAAGTCATCATCTTTCATTTATAACCCACTCATTTTTCTACCAATTCCATCTATTTTCTTACTAGAAAAAATTCACTGGTCCACTGAAAAAAGCTAGAATAGTTGGCACAAATGGTAGTGAGAAGAACAACATTTTCATTTGAATGGGCAATCCTTGTATATTATGGGATGAGTCCAGAATGACTTAGTTTTGCTTTAGTTGCACTGATTTCAGCGGGATTAAACAGTAAGCAATTTAAGTTAGGATCAAATCTGATACACTGTATTTCATAGTTTCCCAGAAAAGTTTTGAGCATCATAATCATGTTGCCAGATTCATGTGGGAGAATTCTTTTGCACATTTATTCCTAAGGAACAGTAAATTCATACTAATCGAAAAGAAAAATGAGGACACTTTCATTTAAAAGATACTTTCCCTCACTTCTGTTGAGTACTGCTTTCTTTTGAAAAGGAACATTAATCATATACTGCTATTTGCTTATTGTCAATACTCTTCCAACTACAAAATGATTTAGAGTTTACCTACATAAGTTATTTTTTATTACATATCCACAGTTGTTTATGCATTCTTTAGAATATGTTGTAGTCCTGTTTTGTTTTTCTTTTTAAAAAAACAATGTCCTTCAGGATTTTTAGATCAGGGAAAATGAGGTATTATTTCTGATGATGGGAGAAAGTATCCTTTCCTCTTTGCATTTACACTAATATTTATTTTATGTATGGATGCATGCATGCATTTAATTTCTATACCCCTACCCCAATGGCTGAATCTCTGTATAGCACAGTACCACCTAGAGGGTACACAGTGGAAAAACAGGAATCTTTGCATAAAGCCTGGCTCTCACTTCCATAGTAAAACTGAAAGCAGATACAACAATTAGAAGCTTCATGTAGAAAAGCTTCAGCTCTCCATTTTGCAATGAAACTTAAAGTAGATGCAGTGATTAACAGCCTCGTGTAGAAACATCCCTATCACTTTTACATAGATCGCAGTTCAATCTAAAATACAGTGATTGCAAAAATATTTCTATTCCATTAGAATTAATTAGTGCTTTCCCACTGTATCCTTTGAAATTTAATTCAGTATGCAGGAAATGAATTCAGTGAAACCTGATTTACTACAAAATGCTGAGTTGGGAAATGGTAACTAAATTTTCTTTACCTCAAAAGCTGGTAAATATTGTCAGCTGGTTAAAAAAATATTTTTAAAAATGGAAGTTTGTTTTATAGGTGTCCATTTGTTTTTAAAGTGCTAAACTAGGTGTCCATTTGTTTTTAAAGTGCTAAACATATAAGCTTTGTGCTATCATTTCGAGATTTCACCCCACCTCTCCATTACACTAAACAGTATACACAAATTGGAATAAATCATATATGTTTAGCACTGAATTCTCTTTCTGTTGACACAAGAGCAAATGAAAGACTAATTCCATGGCACAGCCTGTGGCAGGTGATTTCAAAGAGCCAAGCAAACAGCTCGTAACTGTTGGATGAGGGAGAATGTCAGTCGGCAGAATGTCAACAGGTAACGCCTCAAAGAATGACGACCCCTGATTGGTCAGTGGCATTCATCTCTTCACCATATGAGACTGTTAATCCCTATATTTGCTTTTGCTTTGCTCACAAAACTCAGCTTTGCACAAGAACCTTTCCTTTCCTGCAACACGGCTATGTTAGAGTAGAAGTGTGCAAATGGACAAGCAGGAAACTACCTTTTCTTTTACTTTCAGATACCCCATTTCCCCAGGAATGTGCTTTTATAAAATAGAAGTGAAAATGGAACATCACAATGTCATTGAAAGAACCCATAAACAACACAGTAATGAATAATAAGTGTACAAAAAGTCTTCTGTGGAAGAGCTCCTGAAGGTTCAATCCTGTGCAGGGCCGTCTTAACAGCATTATGGGTCCCGGGCAAAGCAGTGTACTGGGGCCCCTGTGACAACTACAACTACTGTTAATTTTGGAAGGTTTCCATTTTTCCAAGGGTTAACACATATTAGTATGAGGCCTACAGGCAAGTGCCCATCAGGCCCATGCGTTAAGACGGCCCTGATCCTGTGCATGCTTAGAGAGAAAGGGGCTGATAATTGCCAGCATGCTCCAGCCACGGTGCATTTGAAGTGTGAAAGGAGAAGGGGAGAAAAAATGATAAGCATTATGAATTCTATGGTAGGCAAAGGTGGGGAGGGAAAACAATATAAAATAAATTTTGTTTCTTCTTAGAGCCTCTGGATCAGCAAATTCTGCCTGAAACAGAGAGGCTGAGTCATGATAACTCCAGGGCCAGTGTCTGTCCTTCAGTTTAGAAAAGTAGATCCATAGATCTCCCTGACAAAGGACATAGTTGTGGCAAGGAACTGGAGACCAGTCTAAAATGGTACTGACAGTTGATTATGACAACCTCCTCCTCCATTTGCCACCACTTTATGACTGGCTCCCACCCAACTATCTTTTGGTTACAGGTAAGCATCAGTTATTTTCAGCTAACAGCGGAGGTCAGGAGTAGAAAGACTGAGAATGCCTGGCCACCTGAGAGCCAAATTCTAGGGAACAGTTAAATCAGCCACCCAGCCACCCATCATAGCAAAGATGACAGGTCAAACTATCAGCTTTAGTGAGGAGCTGGTATCACTACCAGCCTCTGAGGGCACTTTGCTTCATGCAGATCTAATCAGGAAGTTAATATCACTGGTAGGGTTGGAAATAGCCAGATGGTGGAAACCCTCAGCAGATCTAACTGTATCAGGTTGGATGTGTAAGGTCACATGCTCTGGAAGCTAACACAGAAATTGAGAATAGCTGGAGGAGTAGAAAAACATGTTGAAAGTATGTGGTATTCCTTTATTATCTTTGTGAACAAGATATTGGCACAGTACAGTCTGCCTACTGCCCAACCCAGATTTTGGAAGGATGCTTTTTGACTGTTTGTAAAAGACAAAAGTAAGCCTGACTGTTCATGGAAAACCAAAATATGTTTTGAACTGATGATTCTAAAATCATTTCTTGACATTGTTCTGTTTTATATGCATTGTATATTTTATATTAATTGTTTGACAATGGAAATGCTTTTTTAAAAACCTTAAATGCCAAGTTCTCCAGTTTGAAGGTCAAGATTTTCTCCCTCTGACTCAGATATATGGGAAATCTTTTTTTGTTTGTTCATTTAAGTTTTCCTTATCAGTGTTCAGATTGCTTGATTATAATTTTCATAGATTTTCTGCTCCAGCTTCATAACATTCAGTGCGTACCAACCAATTAATCTGAAAGCTACTGGTACCAGCAGCATTTTGAAACAGACTTGTTATTGTCAAAAACAAACGTGTTCATTTCCATTCAATGATATGCACTTCTGTTTTGTTAAAATATTTTCAATACTGTTTTTTTGTTTTTAGGTCTGATGGCAGATTTACTTTTTCAACAAGGAAGTTTGGAAGAAGCAGGTTCTGAGCAATGGTCTAACCTAAAGTAATCACAACATCTTTTGAAATGGCAACATGGCATCCAAGATAAGGGGCTACCTTTTGGATCAAATTCAGTTGTTGCAAATGTTGACTGCTAAGTTACACAAAACTCTTTGTTCAGGAGGAACAGAGAGATGGTTTAGTGATTTGCACAAGAGTTCTATTTGGTTTGTGCACATCTGGGCTGTATAGTCTAAATTTTGTAGAACTGGAAATGGAAAATGAACAGAATCTCCTGCCTTGGTTTACTTTGCTTCAGACATATGCCATTTTATTTCTTAACTGCATTTCTATATAGCCCAATAGCCAAACAATATAGGTGGTTTACCTATATTACTATCCTAAAATACAGTATAACAACATAATGAAACAATTGACATACCAAATATAAAACAATTTTAAATAATCAGCAGCAAAATCCTTGCAACACTGCATCATAGGCTATCAAAGGCCTGACAGTAGAAGAATCTTAACCCAGAGCTGAGAACATAACACTATTGGTGGACCTCACTGGGGAGAGCATGCCATAACTGGGGGGACAGTCATCTGTTTCATTTCTATTACATTCATGTCCTTATTCAAGGAGTCCAGAGCAGCGAGCATGGTCTCCACTGCCACATTTTATCCTCACAACAACTCTGTGAAGAAGGTTAGGCATAAGGCTGAACTAGATGTTCACTTGAACCATATAATGCAGCTGTACATGCCTTGTTTTTTCTGAAGTAATTGCAAACACGCAAGATGGGTACAATCCTCATGGAGAAGACAATGTGAAGGGACAGAAGGCTCATCTCTTCAGCTCCCCTGCCCCCCTAAAATGGAAATGATGAGGCACAAAGCTAGGAGTCTTGGGTAAAACATTCCAGTTGGCACCAGTGAATGTTTTTCAGGGTTTCTAGCAATTAAGAGCTCCATAACTCTGGAATAAGTTGGAGTCCACCATCATTGTAGACTTTTAGGAAGGCCCCAAAAACCTTCTATTTTAGCTTTTCTCTAGTTATAGTTATTGGACTGGGCTATAGCTGTAGCTGTAGCTTTATATGTACTCTTGTTTGATTTGTTTGCTGTTGCAGTTTTTACCATTTTTAATACTTTATCAGTTTTTATTATCTGAGTTCTGTTTCACTCCACTTTGGGAGGAGTTCTGTCCTGAAAGAAAGCCAAGAAGTATTTTAAATAAAAAGTGGGAGGTGGGGGGAGATTTTCCCCTGTGATTGTGGCAGGACAATCAAGAAGTAAGCCTCCCTCCCCCTTGCACCCCCATATTAGCAGATAGGAGGACCTGGGCAGAAAGTGAGCACCCCATTTTGTACTGAGAAAGAGCATGACCCCCAAGGATGCAATCCTATACGTGTTTAGGCAGGGAAAAGGCCTATGACATTTCCTGAATGCTAGAAGTCATAGATTTTTTTCTTCTGTCTAAACATACACAATGAAATAGTCAATTTCATTCCATGACTTTGTGTGGATTCAGATCAGTCCTAATCTGAGACTATTATGCAAATGAAGTATTATGCCCCATTCTGATTTTTTAAAGGGGAAAAGTATAATGTGCAGCACACGTGGAAATGGCATCCTCTGGTATGGATGCCATGTTCCTAAACCAACATGTGGAAGGGAAGAAACTATAGTTTCATGAAGGGCTCAGATGCACTGTCCTCCCTGTGCTGCATCCTATTTTCTGGGGCTGGGGCTTAGCATTGGCATTAGATCACATTCTGAGCTCTCTCAGTTTCTGGCTGCTATTCCTAAACCTTGTTTCAAGTTGCTGACTGTGGAAACAGCTTATGCTTTCACTTCTGGACGCCAGATCATAGGACTTCCCTTGCTTCAAAGGTTCATAATTTCAGGGATCATGGGCAAGGGAGAACTTGATCGCACAAGCACAATCACTAACTAAGACTCTATGAATGGGAAGTGAAAAGGCACAGAGCAGATGTTCATTTAAAAGCATCACAATTATTATATCCAAAGGAGTACTTCTGGCATTTAAAGAGGAAAAAGAAGAGTCCCTAAGAGGACAATGGAATCTAAATCACACCTTTATGGGTAGCCCAATTATGTGCAAATACAGAGTGCAATTTTAAGGACATATTTCAGAGCAGATGATCATGCAGCTGGCTAGGTATGCCCAACTAGAATACTGCAACTGACCCTTTAATGTGCAGGTAAACCACCCAGAGAGCCCTCTGGGCTACTAGGGTGGTATATAAATGCAAATAATAAATAAATAAAATCGCTTCCTCCCTGATGTGACTCTTCACCAAGAGGAGCTGAAAGCAAGAAATACAAACTGCAGAGCCCATATTAGGTTGGAACTGATGGGGATCTACTGCAGTTAGAAGCCCCTGATGCATTTTATGTGCTTTATTTTAATTCATTTTAAATTGTTTCCTAAGCTGCTGTAAAAGAAGGATATGGGTTGCACTACAGGGACAGACAATTTCCAAAGTAAGTTGCTGCCACCCCTTAATCTAAGCCTGTGCCAGACGACTTTCCAAATTTACACCCCAACCCTACGTTTTAAGGAATAACAATCGAAGCTGAGACCCCCTATTGTAAACCATAGTCTCTAAACTTTAAATAGTAGCCACTAAGCAAACAGAAGCCTCTGCAATCAGCATCAAAGTTTACTTTGAAGGAAGCACACACAACTCTTGAGGTAGGTGTTAGGTATATTTCCAGGGGGAAAGGAGATTTAAAAGGCACACAAAAATGAGAGTAACCTTTGGAAACACTTAAGGACTCCCCCCTCCCCCCACCCCTGGGCTGCCTTAGACTTATCTGAGTACAGGTCTTTAGATAGGATATGGCCCAGTCCATGATCCAGAGAGACATACAGCCAAAGGAAAACTAAAGCAGGAAGGCAAAGAAAATCATTGTGAATCCTCTTTCTTTGCTCAAACCCTCCAAAATGCTCGAAGGAGATCTATATTAAGCAGAGAGAGGCTGGCTGAAGCAGTACTCTCACACCTAAGTGGAGCAGAGGTTCCTACAGGAATACAGTTGAAACAGTTGATCCAATTTACTAGTCTGACTCTGACCTTGGAACTAGAAACTTGTAGGTAGGCATATCACTAGATACAACTCAAGGCTGGCCAAGATAATCTTACAGGCAGAACACAAAACTTAAATGGAGTTCTTGATGGCCGCCTTGAATTTTGCTGCTGCTGCTGCTTTGGTAGAAAGGGTACAAATCAAATAAATAGTATCTCTGGGCTAAGATGAGATTTGGAAGCATTTCATGGACTATAATCCTCTAAATAAGCACCATGAAAGTATCACTTTATCTGATCTCTCCCTCCCTCCCTCCCTCCTAATGCTCGTACTTGGGGTTATGTCATAATGCTGCATAGTGGAGCAAATTAAAAGAAATTATTTCTCACAGCTCAAACTCTCTCTCACTCTCCTATCTCTATCTGTATCTGTATATCTGTATCTGAATCTGTATCATCTGCATATCTGTATATACCAAGATGTAGTGATGGCCAGAAACTTGGAAATTGTAAAAGGAGATTAGACACATTTATGGAGGATAAGGCTATAAAGGACTAAAGGGCTTTTATTTATGATGTTATCATAAATAAGTCATTTAAATAATCATTTAAGTCATGATGGTTATATATTTCCTGCATTATTGGATGATGTATGAACTCATGTGATGAGTAAAGTGAATATCCACCTGTTCTGCGAACTTTACCATGGGTGCTCCCTGGAAAAGCATGTTTCTCCAGTTTGAAATGAGGTATGTGGCAAAGTCAATATGTTTGAACTTGAGCAGATGAATATTCATATCCTACAAATAAGTTACTTATTTAGGAAAACTGAAAATAATCAGGAATATTTTATGGAGCATTGTCAATATTGTACCCATCTACTGGTCATATGACCTAGCATTCAAAACATAAGAGATCATTCCTAGTTCTTTGGACATCAAATGTTTTCTAGTTCTCCATCTGAGTACTAGTATTGCAGAAAACAATGGTTACATATTATCTCCAGATAGGAGGCAGTATCCCTCTTTATACCAGTTTCTACATACACAAGAAGGAAGGTGTTTCTGTACTTAAGTCCTGCTTGTGAACTGCCTGTGGACATCGGCTGGCCAGTGTGGGAACAGAATGTTAGACTTGGATTTGGCCTTTGCACTGATCTTGCATGGCTCTTCTTGAGTTCTTGACACATGTGCACAGATGCATGCAACAGAGAGCAAAAACCATTAGGTATAGTTAATATTATCATTTATGTAATAATAATAATATAATTTATCATATATCAGTGGTCAGAGTGCTAGACTAGAGATCTGGGATATCTGGGTTCTAGTCCCCACTTGTCATGAAGCACATTGGGTGACTTCGACTCAGTCACTGAGTGTCAGCCTACCCCGTCTCACAGGGTTGTTGTGAGGATGAAATGAAGAGGATTGGGGGGTTTTTTGCAGGAAAAAAGATGGGCAATATAAGAAACAGACAAACTGGCATGTGAACCAAAAGGTATTTTGAAATTCAGTGGGGTGGGGTGGGGCAGGGTGCAGGATAGAGAAAGCACAAAGTTAATTATCGACTTCTTCCCAGCAGTAAAAACTTGGTTATAGCCCTATGGGTTAAATAGAACCCCCCTCCCACCAAATAAGAGTAATGCTTTTTTTCTGGCCATCCAAAACTGTCCTAAAGCAGTGAGCAAGTTCTACAATCCTGGTGAATGCAAGCGTTGGCTGACTTCTTCGTAAGTCCTTGTTTTAAATCTGTGTGTCTCTTTCTAACAATCTCTCAATATATTACTCTTTTAGAAAACTCCTTCCATTCTTGTTCTTTCCTTTGCTTTATCTATGTCACTTGCTAAACAGGTTTGATTAAAGGGGGTGAAAACCAGCTGATACATCTTGCATATTTTTCATAGGCACTGTGTACTGCTCACATGTATCTACATACCTTCTCTGCTTGGTGAGAATATTACTAAGAGGACGTCATTTTATTTGGATGTTTACACAGAGAAGCCACAGAGCCAGTAAAATGCAAATCTGCTCTGGTTGCCTGCATATTTGAATAGTGATAAGGCAGAATTCTGGGCTGAAGTCCACAAGATGGCTGCAATGTGGATGGGAAAGAAGCCATTATGCAATTCCCATTGTGCACTGCAGCATGACATTATTAGGATAGAGGTATGACTGCATCTTCAAGCCTAAGAAGACATTTAGATAGAAGGAATTACAAGCACACCTGGCATCTGCCATCCAAACAGGGATTGTGCTGACCTGCAAACTCAGCTTCAAGTCCAGATAAGCACAGGACACAACAGCCTGGCATAAGAATGGTGAGGCAAAGCCATTCCAAAGAGTGCCAGCCTGTCCCAAGTTAATATGTATTTCCTTTTTCCTCTTCCTGGTTTGATGCGATTGGTTACACATAAGCTGCCAACGGGAGGCCCACACTTTTGGAGGTCCTTTCAGGAGTTCTGTGAACACTGGCAAAAGGAAAGCAACATCTTTTTCCCAGTAGTTTCTTGAGGAAAGTCTTCTAGATTCTTATGAGAGCCTCTCAAAAGTCTTTTTCAGTTCAATCTGTGAATTCATAAAGCATATTCAAGCCTTTTCCTTCTAAATGTTTTGAACAACAACTACCAGCATTTCATTAACAATCATTGGCCATGCTGGCTAGGGCAGATGGGAATTTAAGTCCAAAACATCTAGACAGTGCTTAATTGTGGAAGGATGCAACAGATTTCTGAAGAATGTCAAGGTATACTCAGCTCCATTAACAGCACTATTCAGAAATGAGTTGGCCATAACCTAACTCGTAGCTGTGAACAGAGCTGAAACTGACAGTCCTTATAAAAGAAACACACATAATTATACCCATAAGAATCTCAGTTTCAGCATCATTGACATTTGTATCCCACTGTTCACTCCAAAAGGAAACTCAACGTGGATAACAAAATTTTATAAATATCAAATAAAATATAAAAACACTATAAATGATCTAAGAATAAGCAATATTTCAATGTTACTATCAGCTAATAAATGTACAGTTCATAAATATGTTAAACAAAATACATTTAACAAATAACTTTTATTAACCCATCCTTCATCTAAAAATACACACATTTACTCCACTCCAGCACCCAATATATTAAACTGCTTGGATGTACCATTAGAAGACACAAATGCACCCTGAAAAAATCTCGGCATAACAAGATAATACAATAATTCTACATAATAACAGCAACTATGTGATATTAGCCTAATAATAAATAACCCAAAACCCCTCATGTCAAAACTACTCAATCACCACAGTTTAGTACTGAGGAAGAAAATGGAAAGATCACTAAGCAGTTAACACTTAACTTGAGAAACACTAGCATATGCACATCTGTCTTTCTTTTTAAAGTTTTTGCTCAAATCTGCTTGGAACTCTCAAAACCTCAATAGAAAACTTATTTCTGAGTAGTTATGATTGGGGTCACCATTTAAATGCCCCTCTCCCCCAGCAAGCATGATACCAGTACCCATGTGCAGCCTCTCTGTTAGGGACTACTGAAACTACTTCCTGCCTGGTTATCCTACACCTGGTGGCTGGAATTGTGATCTACCATTTTGATTTCCACTGTAATTCAGAGCACTGCTACATAGGGGGATTCTGGGAAATTTGAATGACAGTTCCCTCTTCACTGCTGGTTGGAGCATTTTTGCTACTGGGTGGTCCTGCCAGGTGAACCAGCGGATGTAAGAAGGTGCCCCCCAGAATGCCCCCTCAAACATGAAAAATAGACATTTTTTCATTTCTTCATGATGTGTTATAAAATTCACAAGGTACCTAAATAATATATATACTTCATTCACATTAATCCCTCATAACAAATTACAAGTTTACAATAATTCCAGCCTGCAGAGGCAAGACACTCCTCTTTGACATGAATCTGTACAATGGGGATAATGATTCTGGACTACTGTACATGGTTGTTTTAATTATTACTGAGCTCATATAGGTGAAATGCTTTGAAAATTTTCATTGTTGTAACCCACCCAGGGAGCCGTATGGCTAATGGGGTGGGTTAGAAATCTAATACATAAACAAATAAAAATGCAGAGTGTGCTATACAGAATAAGAATACAGAATACAGTAAGTTTGAATTGTCTTCCATTGACAAAATTAAATTCAAGTCTTTCAAGGAACCTTTTGAGATAGAAATGAAACATGTAAGGTAATAGGGGAAAAGCTTAAAATGAAGTTTATACATTTATTAATGTTGCTTACCTGGAAGTAATTCCCACAAAATTCAGCTGGTGCTTAACCCCTTAACTATAAATATTTTAGTTAGTTTTGGCAAACTATGTCTTACAAAAAACCTTAAGCAGTCCAAAGATCCCTCATCATGGCTTAAACAACAGGTAGAATGTTTTATAAACTGACAGTGGCTCAAGATGTTATGGTACAACCTTCTATTTTCTTTCTTTTTTTTTAAATCCAGTATGACTGCATATTTTAGTTAACAGACATGTCTTTCAAACAGGTTTATTTTCTGATGATGGATTAAAGCAGAGAAGTGTTGACCTTGCTGAGCAAAAATTACTTTAAAAAAAGAAATAAAACCTTCGTGGTGGTATGCATTTTTAATTTACAAAGTACAGTTGCGTGGAGGCTGTTACATGCTCAGCCAAATTTGTCACTAAAATTTGTCTCTAGATAACATTCCTTATAAGGAATTTTCCTTAAGAGATGTTTTTTCCCAGAGAAAATTACTGAATTTTTTCTTCTCATCTCCTAGGGAAAAAAAGCCATTTTGCAGAATAGGATTGCTTTAGCTGTATTAAACCAAGGATGTGGAATTTCTGGCCTGGGGAATAAATGTGGCCCTCCGGTGTTCTGCTGCAGCCCACACCCCCTTTCCTCTGACAACCCATCATTTGGTGGCTTCCCAACTTTTGTGCAATTTTTCTTCATCCTAGAATGGTTGAAATGCCTCTCCTGAGGCTCAGTACTTACAGTAAGAGCTTTAAAGCTACAATATGCTGGTATTTCGAACCCAGCCTTTTGTTTTCAACCCCATATCCTTTCTCACCCACTGCTGGTACCAGGCTCCAGGAGCTTCTCTGAAATAGAATTTGGCCCTTGGACTGAAAGAAGTCCCCTACACCCATGTTAAACATTATATCAAAGTAAGAATGAGGGAACAAGTCTTGTCTTTGATTCACAGTGATTTCTGTCATTTATTATGTCTTCCTAGTTGCATCTTGAAGGGGATAGAAATGATAAGGCTGAATTCATAGAGAGAAATTCCCAGCAGTTGCTTCATGTGGAAGTTCACCAAAGGTTTAGCCTGAACTCACAAGGATATTATAGGGTCAAAAATGAAACAGCTTTGAATAAGTATGGAATTATTATAGTTGCATTTTTCTACATTATACCTTCATTTAAATAAACCCCAAATATCATTGTTTGAAATATATATTTACAAATTCTGAGCCTTGACAGAAAGTTATAAGCTGAAATATATAGTGGCCTGGTAAACTGGGGAATTGATGCATTACCAACCAATGCTCTCTGGACTCTCAGCTTTTTCACTGAAAATCTGGACTTCTCTCTTTTTACCAGGAATTATTGTAAGCCATAAAGTGTCATTGGATGTGGCAATGCTCTGGGGAAGACCTTCACAAACTCAGGGGCTAAAGAGCTGCCTCGCGTTTAACAATGGCTTATTGTGACAGGCTGGAAAGAATGTGACCCAAGGAGCTGGTATGGGGTGTGGCCAGGTAACAGCAGCCAGCCCTCTCTTGCTTCTACCTGCTCAGGTGGTTTGGCTTTAAAGCAGCTGTAAAGGTAGTTCAGGAGACTAGCACCTGTTGGAGCTGTGCACACTAGGTGGTAACTGAGAAAACTGGAAATATGTCTTGCTAGAGGGAACATTTGGAAACGCAGCAGAGACGACAGAAGTAAGGATGAAGAAGCATAACTCTGTGCAGGGAACTTTTAGCCGACTCTTCGGAAAAAAACATGCCAGCAACAATTCCACCAGCTCCCTCTACGCCACCAACCCCCCTTGGATCTTCACACAGGAGGTGAACTCTGACAACCTGACACGTTCCGGTCAGTATATCCTCTCTCAGCATGTAGCAAGCGTGCTCTTTCCCTTCCCCATTTCTGGAACTTTCAAGGGAGGGAGGGCACTGCTAGGGGACCGGTTTTACACTCTCCCTGTACAATCTCACCTGATCAGGCTCCAAGTTGTAGATTGTAGCCAAGGGGTCTCCAGCAAATGTAAAAGCGGGGTGAGTGACATTGGTTTGGGTACATAATTTGTGCTGCCATGGAGAAAGAGAGAAAAGGCACATTACGTAGCAGTTGCCCTTTAGCTGGGAAACTACAGGGAGCATTTGATAGGAATGACTGGATTAAAGAGAAACATGTTGGAACTTGGAACCTGTGAAACTAAACAAGCAGCCTGTGATCAGCCCTCTGAAAACACACACATACCACAAAAACAACAACCAAGAAGAAGGGTAGATTTCCAGGGGTCCCGGTAAAGTGAGGAAAGGGAGCTGATCACCAGACAATTGTAAATAAATCTCTGACATTGTTTGCAAGAGATTTCCTTTGCACTGATTACAGCCACAAGGAAACCTTTGAGGGATTGCCTTTATAAGCGTGGCAGTGGATCAGACTGTTCTGGATATATTATTTCTCTCTTTTATTTTGTAATTGAGTTGCAACAGCCTGGAGGCTCAGGTGGGAAGGTGCCAGTTACAAGAGGCACTGAAGCACTGTTGAGTGTCAGCTAAGAGAACAGGTATCAGTCTGCCACATTGCATTGCAACATTTTGCTACAACAGAGGATTGTGCAAAAATGGCAAGTGCCATAGGAAGCAGTGAAGGTTGTGCAGAGAAGTTTTACAGAAGTTGCAACTTTGGAGTTTACCAGAGTTATATAACTTGTACCTGCATGTAGGTTCAAGATAGGCAGTAGTGCTGCTTCTATATCAAAGACAGTGATATTTGGATGAAAGGGAGAACCAAACAACAGGAAAATAATTCTTTTAATGAGATTGAAAGAATGTGAAACTTTGCCCTTTGGCTTCTTGCTAGTTCAAAGAATGAGTCAGTTCTTTGTTCTGTGGGAAAAAGCCTTTCTCAGGTTTAATGATCAGGCTATGCTTTTCTAGGCATTAAATTTAGAAGACCTTCTGAGGCTCAGTTTTACATAGGACGCTTTGCAGCACTGGGCTTCTGTGTTGAGAATTCTCATGCAGGGTGGCAAGATGTACTGATAGTGGCAATAGTCTGGCCTAAGGATTTAAGGGCATAATTTGCAAAGAACATCTCTGTTGCTGTTCTTCATAATCCCTACTGCTTTTCTTGTTCCCCATCTACATGTGTTCTCTTTTGTCAATTCTGGGGGGCAACTTCAGGTTGAGCAATACATTTATTTGTTGAATCAACATATGTAGCTTTACTATATGAAGCAATGCAAAGGGAAATCTTTCTACTGAGAGAATCACATTGCCTGCTCTTTAAAGTGAAGAACTTTCCATCTTCTTTGAACTGGGGGACATGGGCAAGAGCGTGTGGTCGCATTCGTGTTCAGCTTATGCGTTTCCCATGAGCAACTGGTTGACCACAGTTTGCACTGGATGCTGGACCAGATGGCCATTGTCATGCACTGATGGGACAAATCTGTATAACTTTCCCACATGTCCATTATTGCCTTCCTTGAGAAAGCAGCCATTCTGAAGTGAACCAATGAATAAGGTTCAATGCCAAAATTACCCCATGCCAAAATTTTATGCAGTCCACTTGAATTTAATGTTCGCTTCATATTTTTCATGCTGTGTAGACTAAAAGAGATGGAATGTTTAAGTTAATCTCCACTTTATTTTCCATCGGATGAATTGCAAAGTAAACACGGGTTACCCAACTTGAGATGGGTGTGGGCATATGGGAGTCACTGACTCAGAGATTCCTGAATTGAGATTTGGCCCTTCCCGCTGCCCTACACCTCCCTTAAAGCTATGGGTGCACTCAGCATAGAGATGGCCACACCTCTCATGTGATGTAGTGAATGACAGGACATAATTACACTGGTCATAGCAATAGCCCCTACCAAGTTGTGTTGATTAATTATATAGCTGTTAGGGAGGTCAGGCTCAGGATTCCTCTGAAGTGAAGAGATGCCCCTCCCAGAGATATATCCAGAACATGGGAAGTGGCCCATTCTGGAACAGTCCTTCTTCATACCTTTCAACTATAGCCTTCTGTGCTATTCTGTCTCTAAGTGATAAATCTGACATCATGTTTGATCAATTAAACACTGCTCAGATATTCCTTTCTGGGGCACATCATTGAAGAGGTTTTGTCTTTCATCTGACTGAACACTGGTCAAAAGCGGTGGTGGCAGCGGTGGCTGCTGCTGCTTTCAGGTTTTCCATTGCTATCAAGAAACTCACTTGAAAAAAATCTGATTTTTATGTAGCAATGAGAGTCTAGGAAGTTTTTAACCATATACTGGGCATGCTTCCAGATGTGCCAACAGTCATCATGCAGCCATTCCATCTTTTCCACTTAGTAGATTTTCCATGGTAAGACAAAAGAAATGGTGGAAAAATTGGAAGTTTACATGAGAGAAGCATTGGCATCTGGCATACCCACAAAATTCCATAAGTGAAGCAAGGAAACAATACATCTGGAAGCACACTTAGAAATATTGCAAGGGTCGTTTCTTCTTGAGAAGCAAGGTCTACCAACCCTTGAACCATACACAGTGTTTCTGAGTCACATGCAAGCTGGTTTTGTCTGTATGGTGCAGGGGGTGTGGACAGGGGAGATGGGTTTGCAAAGGTCCCACATCTCTCAAGATCGTAATAGGTTTGCAGCTAGCATTTTCCATCTGCAAGGCAAGTTTGCATCCTGCGCACCCCTCATGGTTCTAGTGCTGCTAGAACAGTGTGCTAAAAAGATATTTCTATTAGAAGTGTGGGTTATATCTCTTATAAAAAAGATATAAATAAATGAATGTGCCCCACAGTTTTGGTTCAGTTCTTGTGCACAAAAATAGAATATGAAGAGTCAGTGAAGTCTGTCTCTACCAAATACCTAGAGCATAGAAACACATATATTTCCAAAATATATGCCTTGCATGTCCAGTGCCAGCTAGCATTCTCAGGTAGGGCAAACATGTCTTCTTTTACAGAGGGAAGTCCTCTGTTTAAAGAATTGTCCTGCCCAGAAGTGCTTTAAAGACCAAAGATCTGCTCACCCATCAACAGTGAGCCCCTGAACAGCATCCTAGGCAGGCACACAGGTCACCTGGTCAAAATTATGGTGAGATGCAATTATTTCAATTATAGTTATTTCTAAATTTGCATCCATTGTTATAAATTACTATAAATTTATTATTTATTAAATTCATTATTATAATTTATTATTATATTATAAATCATTAATTTATAAATATAAATTAGCATATGCAATTACTATGCAAATTTTATCCTCTTACACTGGCAGTTTGTAAGCAGCCATTCTCTTTCCCGAGCAGTTAATCAATCAAAATCTTCACCATTTTCAAAGGTGGAATCTTCTTAAGCAAACTCACACAGCTTACAAACTCACCCCTTCCCCTTGCCTACTTGACTGTTGTACCAGCTTCATTTCTTATTTAGCAGATGGCAGAAGCTAAACTTATCTACTGCAGTGTGGACTGAAGTGTGACTGAAGACCTCCAGAAGGCCACTTTTTGAATAGGTCCTTTGATTGGTTTGGGTCTCCTCTGGGAGTGTTTTGGAGCAGTTCGTGTTAGCACAAACGTCTTTTCCTGTCTAATTTCATATCTGACAATGGAGAGATGAGGGTTAGGTGTGGACCTATAATCTCAGTCTGTCTCAAAAAGGTTTTATTATGTTTTTCTTGACTCAGGAAGGCTTAGTTTGCAAAGCCTCAGTTTAAGCTAAGTTTGTTTGGCTTTGCATTGAGAGGAATTGGCCTGACTCAATCCATGGTGGATTTTTTCTTCGCTGCTGTACAGCTTCTGTCCATTTTAGTGGTGTTCCATAAATGTTCATAATTGATGCCTCCCTGACTTTTTGGCATTGTTACTGTCTTCAAGAGTTTTAGCTTCATTGCTGAAAGCAGGGTTGAGAAGAAGCATAGTGCTCCAATTGTTGTTGGAGTGCAATACCCATCAGCACTAGCCAGTATAGCTAGTGGTTAGGGATAATAGGGGTTACGTCCAACAACATCTGAAGAACCACATGCTTTCTGGCCCAGTTCTAAGGGCTAGGTAGGTGATTAAACTCAAAGCCTGTGGTCTCAACTGTGGGATCTGGAGTTTATTATTAGTGTTAAGGCTGACAGAAACACCAGCTTTTTGCATTGTTCAGGGATGAGAACCTCACAGGTCTTTTTACTGCCAAAACCAGGGATGGTGTGAGCAATCTGTGGACTGTCAGCATTCTCTAAGGTGTAGACTTCAGTCAAATATACCTAAGCCAGGAACAAGCTGGCTGAGTTCTGTCATGTTATTCAGGTTGCCTTTTGCTGCTGACTCACTTGCTGAATGCAGACATGCCCATACGGGCGTCAGGGTAGGTACATCTCTTAGCTTGGTTTGCTGGAGTGCCTTAATTTGGTCTCTCAGCTATTCAGCTTTCCTCTCATTCCACTCTAGCTGCCGTGTGCAGGTTCTGCTCATTAGGAGGATGTGTGTCTGAAAGCATTAATGTAATAAAGGACTACAGGGAATGGGTGAGTTTAATCCTGCAAAAGGAATAGGGAAATGGATCTCAGAAAGGTTATCAGGAGTTCCAGTTCTTTCCAATGCGTGTGTGTGTGGGGGGGGGGGTGATGGAAGGGAAAGCGTTAAGTTCTCCTTCCCACCCTCTGCCCCTCCCATCCCCCCCCCCCTTTTGCAGCTCCAAATCAGCTCCTTTCAATGTAGTTTTGCTTTATGAAAAAAGGCACTGGGCATAAACAAACATATCATCATGATTTACCTCCTTCATGTTGAGTTCCTTTTTTTCCACGTTCCATTGTCCACTCATCAAGCGCTATCTTTAACAGAGATTCCCTGTCTCCAAGGGGACACAGATTTGACAACACATAGATTTATACACCACAGAACGTATTTAGAAGTGTATCTAATCTCTTCCCAGACCACATGGCACCTGTCCTGCTTCGACCACAGCAAACTGAGTAACCAGGCAGTGCAGAAAGCAAGCTCACAATACAGGCAAATGGTACAGTAACCAGGTTTCAGTCAGGTGAGGTAGGCAGGACTGGTCAGATTACAAGCGGAAGTCAAAAACTTGGTTGAACAGTCAAGTACATACCTGATTCTGGAATATGGTTGAGTAGGCATTTGTGGGTCAGGAGCCCAGAAATCAATAAGTCAGACATGGTCAGAGTATCAACTACTGGAACTGAAGAGCAGCATCTGTGCCCATCACTAGCTAGGCATACTCTGAGGATTTTAACATCACAATCTACTGCACCTCTACTCCTGAGGACTCACTTGTGCTTGAATAGTCCTTTTCAGCAAGCAAACACTCCTTCTCACAGAAGATCCACTTGTGTGCCACTTGAGCCAACAATATTCTCAGGGATCGGGGAAGTACTCACCCTCTGCCTCCAAGACAGAGTCCCCTCTCCCAGCCTTGGCTGGACCAGTAGTCCCCTTCCCCAAGCAGCCCAGGTCCTCCTGGTGTGCACCATGGATGGTACAGTGACATCTGCCTCTAGGAGCTCAAGTTCATCCCCAGAAGATGACCTCCATCAGGGTTATGACAATAAACTTGCTAAAACTTTACATAACATTAATTTAAGCAACAGCATTTTTAGAAACAGACAAGTATAAAGAATGCATGAGACCATTTGTGGATGTCTGTGTACCCATCTTTAAAAGCAGTCTCTTTTCAAAGAATGGGATGACAGTTTATATTTTGCTATAAATAGGAAGGGCTTTATAGATGCGTTTTTTTCAGCCAAGAGAAGGATATGTACTCAATGACACTTTGAAACTAAGCTATTGTAAAATGGCATATGGTGCCACAGGTGACAAGCCACTTCGTCAGATGCTAGACAACACAAGGAAGCTGAAAGCTAATTGGGAAGACACATTATAAATTTCTTATCAGGACAGTGATAATATAACTTATTATTATTATTATAGTATGCAGATAAGTAATGTCTCTGCTAAGCCCCCAATTGATGCAGTTATATTTCTGCATAAACTATTTTTCTGCAGAGTAGTTTGCCATTGGTGCTATGCTGATGCAGTTCAGCTCACACATCCCGAAAAGAGGTCATAGCAGGGTTTTTTAAAGTGAGACACTTGATCTTAGAGAGGGAGCATGGAATGGGGACAGGCTGTGGGTATTGTAGCAGCTTGGCTTTCTCACAGTGCTATAAACCTGCCTGTGGCAAGCTGTTGCAACATTGAAAAGGCAGTCGGGCCATTTGAACAGACTTTGTATGGACAGAGCCTACTGCAGGATGACTGGGAAAAAAGGATACTTTGCAGGGAATCTTAAGGAAAGGCTGGGCAAAGTTTTGGAGCTTCTAGATTGCATAAACAAATAAGGAATAAGAGTCTGTGGAGTGCATTTTGCAGCCTTCTTCAACTCAGTGCACTCCATGTGGGTTGCAGTACAGCTCCCACCATCCCCAGCCACCAGGGGGTAAATGATGGGGGCTATAATACAATTCATCTGGAAGGTACCAGGTTAGAGAAAGTTGCATTAGGATGTAAGGCCAATGCACTTAATAAGCAAAATGTGAAACTTGTTTAGAGAAGTTGTGGTTGGACAGCAGATTGCACAATGTCTGGCTTTGGGGAAGCCACTTTGTCTCTGTTTTGACATGCCCTCTGTCAAATGAATTGTTAAGGCGATGCTGATCTGACCCAGGCAGGAGAATCCAGTGCATGTTTAATCAGAAGTACTGTATTCTATAGTCTGATAGGTGCATTCTCAGTATAGTGGCCTTAATAATGTTATGAAGGAATACTTGGGATGTATAAGGGACAGGTTCCAACTTAACCAGAGAGACTGAACTCTTCTATATGAGACATTTATTGTGCGCTTGCCATTCCCTTCACATGGATGATTACTAGTTCTTTAGATGACATTGTAACCCTCCAGTTTTATATTGTTTTTAAACAGCACTTTCTATGAGGTTTTTAGGGAAAGGAGAATGCAGTATTTTTTTAAAATAAAATGCAATCCTATATCCATCAGTGGATGTGGACTATTTGACTATTTCACTGTGCAACATAGAGGTTATGTACAGGAAAGGAAAGCAGGAAAGGAACATATACCATGTAGTGCTTGGTTCTCAGTTCACAACAGAACCAAAAGGAGACACAGCAGATTGACAGTCTCATGTAGAAGAGCCCAGTTGCCCTGGCACAATTCTGCCTCCACGCTGCAGTGCCGTTCTTTCCCCATGGGAACCCATCCAAATAGCCACATTCTGATCTGACTGAGTCAACCCCAGTCATCTCTCTGTCTCAAATAGGTAATGTGAATGGTGCAACCCTAACTCATATGTGCTGTTTTGCACATCCTGGATGTAATCCATATATGACAGATGAGCATCCAAATTATATCTTGTCACCTCCTCAAAAAGGTTCCAAAAATAGAAGATCAGTTCCAATTGCAAGATGCATGGAAATAATTATACAGCTGGCTAATGAGATGTCACAGATGCAGTTCTGAGAGTGTGTTTGTGTTTTGATGTGGATATTTGTTGAAGAATGGCAACATGAAACCTAAGCAGCTGCTCTCCCTGCAGAGAGCGAGAGCTAGAGCGAGAGAGCGAGAGAGAGAGAGAGAGAGAGAGGCAAACTAAAAGGCAAACTGGCTACACAAGTAAAACATTATAAGAATGGATGGATTTGGGTGTCAGTGACACCTATCACCAGGACAGAACAGGCAAAAAGGTAATTGAGGAATTTCAGCTACAAGTTTGTAGGTAAGAGGAAAGCATAATCAGAAATAGGTATTTACCTCAGAAATTATACTGTGTTCTCTTTCCTGGACAGTCCACTGACTGCAAAGAAGAACAAAGGTATCAAGCTGCCTGGTTCAATATTTGTGTGCATGTGTAAAGGGAACTCCTTTAATTAAGGTGAATCAAAAGAAAGAAAAAAGTGGAAGGGTTCTGCTATTGTAATCCTCCAGAAGGAACTCTCCCAACTGGGAAATGGGCATCAAAATCATTCATCATAAGCAAGTATAAATGATGCAAATTGGAGCAAGAAACCCCAAGTTCAAGTAAAGGATGATGGAATCTTAATGAACAACCAAGAAAGAGAACTCGGTGTTGTAGTGGAAATCTCAACAAAAGATGTCAAGCCCATAGGCAGCTTCTGTAAGAATGGCAAACCTCATGTTAGGCAAAACTGGGAAAGGAATTAAAAATAGAACTGCTGATATTATACTAGTTTTATATAAACTAATGATGCAATAACACTTTGAATACTCTGCATAGTTCTGGGCATGGCACCTAAGAAAAGATATTGTAGAATTAGAAAAAAGTACACAAAAGTACACCTACCATCCAGAGGGCCTTAGGATTTCTTTAGATTCCCAGATCTGAGGTTGGAAAAGAGCTTCAGCCTTGGATCCCATTCCCCATACTGAGTGTTTCTCTGATATCAGAAAAGGAAGGGAATCTTGGAAAGGGGACTGGAGTATTCCAGGGGAAGGGAGGAAACAAGGTAGAAAATGAGAATGTAGCCTCATGCCCACACCTGCAAAGTGCTGAGTTGGTTCATATCAGCTGCTTTGCAGTGTGCGAGCAGCATGGAAGTCACCTTCACCTTCACCTCCACCATTCCCCACCCTACACAGGAGTTTGGAGGGTTCCCAGTATCTGCATTAGGTTGTGCCTGAACATGATTGAAGGATAGGAAGAATTCCCCTATGAAGAAAGGTCATAACAGGATTGTTTCACTTAGGAAATAGGTAACTATCTATTTAATTATTGTTAAATTGTTGGATTGTTGCTTTGATTTTTGTAAGCTGCCCTGAGATGTTTTTGTGTATAGAGCAGGGTATAAATTTTTTAAATAAATAAATAAGGTAACTAAGGGGAGATGTGATAAAGGTGTGCAAAATTATGCAGAGTGTGGAAAAGGAGATGTTTTTCTCCCTCTTGCAAAATATTAAAACCCAAGATGATCCCATGAAACTGATTGGTGGGAGATCCAAGACTGATAAAAGGAAATACTTCTTCACCCAGTGCATGATTAAATATGGAATTCATTTCCATGAGATGTGGTAACCACCAGTTTGGATGCCTGCTTTCAAAATTAAGAAATTCATGGAAGAGATGGCCATCAATGGCTACCAATCCTGACTGCTTTATGCGGCCTCTGTATCAGGCAGTATGCCCATGTAGTAGAGCAGTTGCTGAGGAACATGGGCAGGAAGATGATCTTCCACTCATGTCGTGCTTGTGGGTTTTCTATGGGCAACAGTTGTTTGGCCATACTGTGAGAACAGAATGTTGGACTACAAGGCCCTGGTCTGATCCAGCATGACTCTTTTCTTATAAGAGCACTTCCTTGATCAATAAGCTGAAACTTGGGCTTTCTCTACATGAAACATTTGTTGTGTGCTCAGGATTCCTCTTTCACAGTAATTTGCCGGTGCTTTACGCCACATCCTCCTTTTCCAGGACCTCTCCCATTTGTTGCATCTATTTCAGCAGGTTTTTCAAAATTAAACAACTTATGTTCCTTCTACTATTTGGACATGATAGAATAAGTAGGAATCAGACTGTTACATATTTGCACAATTTCACTACACTGCAGTGCCATTTAGTGGCTGCATAGTAGGATATAGAAAAGTATACACATGTAACAAGGAAAAAATGTAAACTAGAACTAATTTTACTCCTGAAAAAAATCTGGAAGCAGAAGTGTTAATAAAATGGTGGGTTAAAAGCCTCAAGTAGAGGTGCCCCGGCATTCATAATCTAGTTCATGTGTTCTGCAATCATGGAACATTTCCAACTAATCTGATATAAACTACCACACATAGTGCAAGTTAAAAAGTGCTGAAAAGGGACACATTTGTACTTAAACTGCAGCTCTGTCTATCATGTATTTCTTTTAAATTACTGATGCTCTTTTTCAGGCATTTTGAGGAGATTGGCTGGTAAATTCTGAGTAGTGGTTTAAAGCAGTGGTTTTCAACCTTTCCACAGCTGGGGACTGGTGAGGAAACAGGAAAGCCACCTTGGGGACCGCTGAGGCAGACAGAAAAAGCACCATGTCCATAATACAGTATTCTGTGTATTAGTGTCGAAACACAATACCAAAATAAAAAATGAAAAATCCAAAACAACCAGAAACTGGGCAACAAAAAATACCAACCAAGGAATAAAATTCTGGAATTGTTATGGTGTGGCTCTCAGCAATGCCAACCGAGGAAAAGGTGGTGGAACACAGCCAGCCGCTGCGCTGGTCCATGGCAAGTGAGATGCAGTCCACCAAATGCCCAGCAAGGAACCTCGTGTGGACTGGCACCAGGCCATGGACTGGTGGTTGAAAACCACTGGTTTAAAGTTAAAAAGGCTTTTCTGCTCCACAAAAGAGTATGCCAGGCATACCCCATTTCTCTCCAAAAGCTAGGATACTGCCAGTCCTCCAGTGTTTTTGGAGTACTGAGAATACCAATCTCCTTGTCAGCATTCTGACACTGGGGAAGGAGCAGCGGGAAATTGCCAACTAAGCCAGGAGTGAGGTAAATCTGAGGGAGGAGTCATTCTGCATAATAAATTATAAAGATGGATCCATCCAGGTGTCAGTGACACATATCAGCATGACAAACCAGAGAAACAGATAATTGAAGAGGTATCGCCCTGAGAAGTGGGTGCCCAGCCCTTTCCACTGTAGTGCTGAGGTTTATCCATTGCCTTTCCTAGACAATCCACTCACTGCAAGGAAAAGTGAATCTCCCTACTTGAACTATGTGTGTGTGTGTGTGTGTGTGTGTGTGTGTGTGTGTGTAATCACTGATCATGTGGCACACTTGTCAAGGTATTAGGCTAAACTTCCCATTTTCAGTCTTTGTGAAGCTTGAGCCAACACAAGATCCTATTAATTCTGATTTTAAAGGTACAGGATTTTTATAATTGTGTGTGTGAGAAATATTTAATCCTTTAGTGAAACTCTCTTTTCACTTTCACACTAAGCTTGGATCAATCATGAAAAGTAATTGATTGGGATGGGAGTGGACCTCTTCATGTGGGAATTCATCCTTTTTTATTGCTGATGATGCATTTTCTGTGTGTTTCCCTTCTTCCTCCTTCCTTTAATGTTTGCTTTCTCTGTAGAAAATTGCTACAGAGCAGCCCTTCAAGCAGAGGTTGGGCTTATAGACTTGGAGTGTCTCTGCTGATCATGGCTGTTAATTCAGTCTCTTATTAAAATAAATTATGGGCTGTTCTCACTACTAGAAAGAACAGCTCAGAGAGGTGTGGTCTGTGCAAGAACATAGGGCTGGAAGCTAAGAACTCCCCAAATTCTATTCCCAGCTCTGAAACCAACACGACTATCAGGTTTATTTCCCTGTCATCTTTACAAGGGGGGTAATTATCTTTCACACAAGGTTTAGAAGGAATGTTTGCACCCATAAAGGCAGCACAGCAGCAGAAAGCAATTTGGTGCCTTTCAGAACTACACCTCACACAGTCCCTGATCATCGGCCATGCTGGCTCGGGTGTATGGGCACCGGTGTTCAGAAACATCTGTCCAGCAGCAGGATATCTCTTACCACAGACAAATACCTTCTTTCTTCAAACGGGCTTGTTCTAGAAGGTATAAAAGTCAGGCATTTACTGACATTCCACTGTAACAATAAAAATTCAGTCTGGATATAGTCTGAATGAGTTGTGCTGCTTGGGAGAAACCAGGAAACAGCCACTGCTTCTGGCCAGAGGAGAAAGTGGCCACAACCAAAAAGAGCTCTGTACAGAAGCCAATATTTAAAATAAAACATGGAAATGAATTTGCAAAGCAGTTTGTTTTGCTCTGTAGGGTGTGCCTGTGAAGCATTCATGACTGCAAAACATTTTTATTATCACTTTGCATACTGCCTGAACATTCAAGAAATAACTTGTATTGGGGGTGGGGGGCATTTCCAGCCAAGATATATGGGCACGGGGAGGAGAGAAGGTTACTCTCATTGACTTGTCTGGCTCCCAAATCATGGGCATTTGGAGTTAAAGAACTAAACTTTTTAAAATATTTTGGTAATCAAGAGGCCCCATACCTCTTTATTATAATTTTCTGAAAATGCTGGTTATCTTAGTGAATTTGTAAATGCCTTGTAAGAACTGCAAAATGACAGTATATCATAGGAAGTGAAGTGATGGAGAACAATTGTTCCATCATGCAGTTGTATATGCAAAGTGGACTATATGCTAGGAGTGGTTTTTGGGTTGTTGGGTTTTTGTTTGATTGTTGGTTTGTTTGCTTTTAGATTTTTTATTTCTTCAAATCTCAGGATTGCAGTAAGCTTATGGATAACTGCCTCTTTTGTGTGTATGATGCCATTTTGGCTAAATAACAGCAGCCTGAATTATTTGAGAAGTGGAATCTTCAACAAAAAACTGCAGTGTGGAGAGTTCCTGTTTAATCAATCAATCAATAAGTGACTATTGACACTTTCCTTTCCTGTTTCCATTCCATTCTCCTCTGCCTTAGAGTTTTCCATTTCTTTTCCCCAACAGTCAATCAGCATTCCATGCTGTTTTGGTTTCTCCTTGCAAGTTTTCTTAAAAATATTGTTTGTATTTCCAAAAACAGTTGAATCCTCCCCATAATCTCTCCCTTGTGTTCATGGATGGTGCTATTTTGACTAAATAAGAACCAGCACTAGAACAATTGAGATTGCTCTTAGTCTCTACAATGAGGATGAATAAGGCCTGTTTAATATTCAAGTATGTCTGGTGTCCCTTCAACACTGGTTCCCCTTGGAAATGACAACTCAGAACTTCCAATGACCACTGATTTTCTCTGGTTGCCCTTTTTGATGTGGTTTGTTATTTTTAGAGTCCACATTGCTAGTTTTTAAGAAGCTTGTGCAAAGGATAGACTTCTTACCCAGCTTGGGATCCCAGTAAGATGATGCAATTTAAAAATAAAATCTGAATTGCCAGTGATGGGGAAATGCAAATTCTAGACATAGAGATGGGCTACTGGTGTTGCCTTAAAGAGGTTTAAGGTGTTTGCTAGTTGTTGTCTTAACCTGTGCAGTGAGATGTCCTGTCTCAGAAACCAGATTTGGAGTGGCATTTAAGTAGCCATTGCCAATTATTTGGTTTATTGTTAGATTTTTACCACTTAGGATATAATGTCTGAATTGTCTGTTCAAGGTGCCAAAATGTCTTAACCACCCCTGGCTTACACACTCTGAGTGTTTTGTGTTGTCCCCCGCTGGATTTGTACCCTTCCTATATCACCCTCCCTCCTTTTGTACTTTTCTTGGCTACTGGAGTAGAGGGGAGGAGGACCCCTTGCAGTTATTTTTCACATTCATTCTGGGGTTGGTACCGAAAGACTGGGTTTGCCCAGCGAGTGGGTCAAACTGGGACATTTCCAGTTCAGCTGTGATTGTTTCCATTTTTCCCATTCTTTGGTGCCTTTTCCATTCTTTGGTGCCTTGCTTAGCCAACAATAAAGCAGTGAGGTCATGGAAAACATAATTGCTTGTTTCAGCGTGGCCCTCTTGACCTGCTTTGGCCCCCTACCACCCACCACCCACCATTCCATGGAACCCTCTGCTGTAATGTGGTTCAGCTGCGGCAGAGAAGAAAAGCCACCTCTTTTTAAACCCCCAGAGTCATGATTCACTGCTGAAATGTGATGGTGCTTCAGGAAAAAGGGGCTGTTTTAAATTTCAATTTGCCCCATGAGCAGGCTGTACCAGGGTATTTCCAGGTAATTATGTAGCTATGGCCACAAGGATTGTTTCCTAATTCTTTCCATTCCTGATGTTTTGTTTAGGCAAGAATGAAGCAGCATGGTAAGGGGGGGGGGGGAGTTGCCATTTCTTTCAGCCAAGCCTCACCCTGTACCTGTCACTCTAGAGTCTATTCACTCGCTGTATGGAGGAATTCATTCGCTCACTCACTTGTCCTTTGCTCTGTGCAGTGTTTCTTGCAAAGCTGCCACCAGACAAAAGGTGCTGTGGGTGCTGGCTGCAACACTGAAAGAGCAATGATAGTCTTGAGCAACAACACTGAGGGCTTATTGTCCTTGTATGTGATTAAATGGCCAAGATCTGCAGGAGTGATAAACTTTTCATACACTCCTGTATGAAAGCAGACTCCCTGCCCATGGGGCTTTGCAGCTGGCATGCTAGGACCTAAAGAAAAGGATGTAGCTTGGAATTCAGCAGAGATTTCTGGGCAGTGCGGTATGGTTGGCAATGGGCCATTACCTGCACCATGATGCCAGAGACAGGCCTGCCTGCCAGCCAGCCAAAACCTGCATCAGTAGACATAGCCACTTGCTTTCTGTGGGGGTATAGCAAGAGAGCAAGGGGGATCAAAAGCATGGGCTTTCTCACCAAACCTGAAAATGCTTGCTTGTTTAATTCCTTTCTCCTTGCCATGAGTGACTCATCAGAGTTTCAAAACTATGGAGCTGTGCTGCCAGGACTCACTACAGATCTGCTCTCTGTGTCTGCTGTAGAACCTGCCAGGGTTGAACAGTAGATAAGCTTGTTGTGTTTCAATGGGAAATAGCCCAATCATCTAGGTGATTTCACTAGGTCAGAGGTGGGTAACCTGCTCCCCCAGGGCCACATGCAGCTCTTGGTCTAATTTCATGTGGCCCTTAGCCTAATTTTGAAAGCCCTCTGCAGGGAATCAGCAATATGTCCCTTCCCTGACAGTCCATTGCATGTGAAAGCAAAGGGAGACAGGTATGTGAGCACAGAGAGAGAAAGCAAAAATAGCTACAAAAAGAGAAGAGGGGCGTCCTGCTGCTCACCATGGCTCTGGACAGATTACCTGTGAGAGAATTAACCCCCTGACACAAGGTTTCCTGTCCATGCGCTGTGTTGTTTTAAAAAAGTCACTTTACCTTCCTTCGAAAAGGATTGTTTTGAGGATAACATGGTTTAACTTATTTGGAGGAAGTTTTTTATTGGAATGCCAATATGACAGTTGGGAATGGATGGAAAACAAAGAAATAGAATCATGTATTAATTATAGAAATTGTTCACCCCATATGTAGAAATTATGGCTGCTGTTGGTAATATAATCAACGATGGACTGCTATTGGCATATAAGCAGTAGTCCCAAACTGTCCTTGGGAAAATGATTGATAAATGACTATTACAATTATTAAGACTACTTCAGAAAGTATATGTATTTAAACCCACTTCACACATTATATATATTTTAGGCATACACCACCTAAGATGTTTTAAGCACACACCTACAAATGTAAGTGTGACAGTTGCAACTACATGTTTGCTAACCAATGCCCCCTCTGCATCTCTTTGCTGGGTTTGCAGTTGGTAGCAAACCTGAATGTGCTTCTGTGTAATATCCCTCATAGCCTCCAGGCCCTATATTAAAAAATAACACATGAAGTGAGGTGGGGATCATCTTTTAGCCCAAGGGTTAAATTCCATTTTGGAGAAAATGTGAAGGGCTGCATTTCAGTGGTGGTGGACTTCATGGAAGGCAAAGGAGAAAAATTAGAAAGAGAAAAAACAGCACAGAAAAACACTGAATTATTCTTGGTTGGGGGAAAGGGAGTGTAGTCAGGGAACAGGGTTTGGCTGTCTGAGAAACCTGGCAGGCCAGGCTTGGTCCCCCACAAAGAGGGCCAAATTTGGATCCTTGCTTGAAGCTCCTCATCCTCATTATCTCTAGAGTGCTGCTGAAATCATGTGCCCAGCTATGTGGCTGTTGTTCTAATGGCCAACAGTTCATTCAAGGTCAAGGTATTCACCCAAACAAATCTTGAACATCATTGGACACATGCAGGCATGGAAAATATCAGAAGCTCTTTACGCTGCACAGCCAGTTTGACAAAGGAAATTCAACTAGATAGAGAAAACCTGACTAACTTAGATGATCCTGTCGATATATATCAGATTCATATTACAAGGTTTAAAAAGTGACTCAGGAATTTCTTCATAAACCTTTGGAGTTCTACCCATCACCCTGGAGGAAATATTATAAACAATGTCTGAACATGGTTGCCTTCTTACTTGTTTTTCTTTTGGTTTAGGTCAAGTGGATGGCATTTATTATGGTGACAATCACTTTGGTTCAATGACAGATTCGGGAACAGCAACGCTTAAAGCACGCCCAAGAGTCCGGCCTTTATTGACTTTCCTACCCCTTGTGAGTATTTGTTATGTGCTCTGAACTGACAGGGTTCATTTGCATGATATCTATCAAATGCTGCTGCTATATTGCACTTATAAAAAATAAGGAAGTTCATAATGTTTTGGCTTGGTTTTGGTTAGGAACACCAAGATTTTCAGTTTCACTGGCTTATTTTCCAGGCAGTATCTCAGAGATGGTGGAGAGGGAGGGACAATGAAAAAGTTCATGAGCTTTAACATTCAGGGCATAATTAGAATAATGAGCTCCAATACTGTACAAATTTAGGTGACACTCAAAAGTATATGCAAAGGAGTTGTGTGTTCCCTATAGCCAATTCTAGTCAATAGTCTGGCAGAAGCTCTCTGAGCCATTTGGAGTTTCCCAACACACTTCACAGGTAACCCTGTGTAGAGCACATTACAGTAATCCAAATGGGATATAATTAAGGCATGTGGCCCTGTGGTCAAATCAGACATCTCTAGGTATGGAGGCAGCTGGTATACTAATTATAATTGTGCAAGTGCACTTCTGGCCACCCCCAAAACTTGGGCATTCAGGCTCAGGGTTAAGTTCAGAAGTACACCCAAGCTGTGACCTATGTGTTCAGGGGGAGTGTAACCCCAACCAGTACAGGCTGAATCCCTATTCCTTGATTTGCCTTTCAACTGACCAGAAGCATCTTTGTCTTGGTCAGATTAAGCATCAGTTTGTTTGCCCTCAACCAGTCCATTACTGTCAACTGCCCTGATTCAGCCACAAATATTCCTTGGCAGGAAATGAAAAGAAGTGTTGGGTGTTACCATACTTTATGAACTCCAGAATAATGTTCCAATAAAGCTTGTGGAATGTATCCCTCTAACCTTTGTGGACTTCCTCTTGTGCTCAACTGCATCTGAAAAAATGAGCCAAGCTGAGAAGTCCACTTGCAGAATGAAGGTTATGTAACCAACAGCCTCCTTGTCTGCCACATGGTGCTGCACGTGCAGTAGACACAAAGGCTGCTGCATATGAAATGGAAGAGAGATGTCACTTGCACAATGGCTGCTCAGGGTTTAATTCCTGGCACGTGCCACAGGAATGCTGGGTGCACTCACCAGAACTTGGACTCACAGCTGCAGCGAAGCAGAATGGAGTCCAGGGAGCTGAGCCCAGGGAATCTGATGGATTCCAACCCTCAAATGGATTCCTAACAGATCCCTACCCCAAAACCCCAGACAAAAGAACCCTGAGGCACTCCGCAAGTCAATGGCCAGGGACTTGAACAGGAGTCTCCGCACACAGCCTTCTGGGTCTACCTCTCCAGGAAAGAATGGAGACACTTTAAGACAGTGCTTTCAGTTCTGTAATCAAGCGAGGTGACGAAGAAGGATATCATGGTTAATGGTATCAAAAGGTGGAAAGGTTCAGCAGAACCAATAAGGACATACTTCACCTGTCTAGTTCCTGGTGTTGGCCCCCTACCAAGGCAACCAAATCTGTTTCCATCCCATGATCAGGCCTGAAGCCAGATTTAATGGGCCTAGACACTCCATCTCATCTAGGAGCCCCTGGAATTGGGAAACTGTCCTACACTCTAAGATTTTGCCCACAAATGGAATACTGGAGACTGGTTGATAATTACTGCAGTGGGATTCAGGGAGAGCTGTTCAATTGTGGGTGTCATCACCACTTCCTTCAGGCAGACTGGGGCCCTGCTTTGACTACAGGAGGCATTAGTCACACCACATACCCATTTCTGCTTTTATGAGCCAGAACTGCAAGCATCCAGAACAAGTTGTGGCTCTCACTTCTCCAATAATCCTATCCACATACTCAGACTGTACAAACTAAGAGTATCCAATAAAATTGGACAAATAGGAGCCAAAGTTTGCATCCACTGGGATTGTATCAGCTACAGCATCCAAGTTGGAGCAGATCTGAGTGACTTTGTCTACAAAGTGCTGAGCAAATTGTTCACAGTTGGATGTCAAGAGATCTGAGTCCTACTGTTGCAGGTCAGTGTATAAAAAAACCTTAACCACCCAAAACATCTCTGCAGAACAACTCTTTGCAGGAGCAGCAACAGCAGAAAAGAATCTCTTCTTTGCTGCTTACAACATCACAAAGCAGGCCTTCAGTTAGGCTCTAGTCAATTTTCAGTAGGATTCATTTTAAGTTTTCTGACAATGTCTCTTTAACTCTCATCACCACCAGCAACACCAACAACTCTCATTGTTTCATCACCACCAGTCTGCTAGAAAACCAGAATGCTGTGGTGTGTCTGCTTTGTAGGAGAAGGCACACAGGAGTAATTGAGTTCTCCATTGGTCATTTCTCCATTCCAGAGACTGGTTAGGGCTTTGACAGAATCGCCTATCAACGTAACTGGAAAATTCCTAAGAGCCATCAGGAAATCAGTCATTTCCATCAGCCTTCTTGAGTGGACTATCTTAATCAGCCCTCCATCCCTGTAGAGGTTCTTAGCACCAGTGAGTCTAAGACCTACCAGGAAATGATCCGTCCATAACAAGAGTTCCTCTCTCTTAGATCACTAACAACCCACCCAGCACAGAAAACAAGATCCAGAGTGTGCCCAGCAATAGGGTGGGGAGCAAATACCATTCAGGACAGACCCATAGTTGTCAAGGTGGATGTGAAGTCCTGAGCCACTCCAAACAGGGTGGAACATGGTTGTTGAAATCCCTAGCAAAGCTGAGAAGTCTCCAGCCTCAGTCCTGACACTACCCAGGGGATTGTCAGGGCCATCCAGGTTATTCGAAATGTAGGACAAAGTGGGGATGGCCGATACCCTATTATTGTACCATCTCTCATTACAGCATAGCTTTCGCCCTCACCACACACACACACACACACACTTTCATACCTCCTTCTGCCCTACATAACTGTGATGGCTGCCCCTGACTCCCAAACAACAACTATCATACACATGGCAGGTTGTTGTGCCATCCAGACCAGGGCAACCAACCCTATCATGTGTGCAGGGAATTGGCTACAGAACCCCAAGCAAAGGCTGGCGGAAACATCCTCGCTGCTCTTCCCATGGGGTCCCTGCTGCTTGCCAGGGCCAGATGATCTCCTAGTGTCCATGCTGTATTTGGAGGTAGCTGGCACACTACTGCAGCCAAGACTGCAAAGCTCACAGTTACATGACTGCAGCTTTTAAAAAATGTCCAAGAAGTAACAAATTTAAAAAGGCTCAGCAACCTTGGGCCATTTCTGCAAGGTGTCCTGGACACTGTGAAGGGATTGCCCGTAGCTGACAAAATAGGGATTATGAAAGTCCGCTTTTGGAACTTCTGAGAAAAGAAGTGTAAAAAGAAAAAAGAAAAAAAAGCCATGGGGAGCCTAAAATAGCTTGCAATCATGGCAGTGAGTGAGAAAATGGCACATTTCTTCTGTGGTGCCCCTGAGATTCCTGTGAAAGGACCACAGGGGCAATAATAACTCATGGTGAGTCCAATAGTACATTGGGCTCACTGAGGATTGTTTACTTGGTAACCAATCCACCATGGTTTATCGCCAACACAGGTCAGTGTGACATGCAAATCCATCACTTCTGTGTAGTATTTTTGGGAGACAGGAAAGCCTGGCATGCAAAGGAAGGGGTGCATATAGTCATTTCTGTCACTGAAGTTTATCTGGCATAAATCTGGATCCAGGGGACCTTTGTGTATGATGAAGTATTTAAACTTTCCCAACACACATGCAAGGCAAGGAAGAACTCTAAAAGAACTTCCTGGTAGATTTAATAGGCAGTAAAGGTCTAGGTTAGGTATGGTTTAGCAAAAATTATTCTGGATGTCAACTTGGTTGACAGGATCAACATCCTTCAGGCAAGCAAAAATGCAAATTATTCTAGTTCATGTGGTTCCTCAATATGTTGAAGTGATCCCTGTTGTGTCATAGCCTGTTAATTTCATCTTCAGCAATAACTCAAATTAATCAAATTAATGACTAATTGAAGATGTGTGGGAAGAAGGAAAAGCAGCAAACATGTGGGCAGAATTGGTAAGGCTATAGTTTAATGACAGCTTAGATTAGAATGTGCCACATGCTATTATTCTAGTGATTATATGTACAATCTAGGAGTGAATGTGTTGGATGATTCCAAAATGGTGAGAGTGAAGCTTTCAGTAGAATCTGCTACTCTGAGATGCCAACACTTACCCAAGTATGGAAAGGAGAATCCTTATTGACCAGATTCTTTCAGCTTGAGGGCCAGATTCCACTTTGGAGAAACTCTTGGAAACCACACTGCAGTGGTAGGTGGGGCTCAAGGCAAAGAGGATGCAGTCAAAAATACAACCCCTCCTCCAGCATATTCACCAGGTTAGATACAGAATAAAATGCATCAGCTGAAAACTCTTACTGCCAGTAACTAAGCTTCAAGAGAGGCAATTCACTCTTTTAGAATGGATTTGATGTTGTCATTAGTCGCGAAGTCGTGTCCGACCCATCGCGACCCCATGGACAACATTCCTCCAGGCCTTCCTGTCCTCCACCATCCCCTGGAGTCCACTTAAGCTGTATAAAACTAGGGAACCAGCAAATGATTATTGGTTGGAGGAAAGTTGGGGGGCCAAGCTGAAGGAGGTTTGGTCATCTGTGGAATGCAGATTTAGTCCCATGTCTAAGGTCTTCTGCCTTTATAGAAACAGTATAATGGGAGCTATTTGGATTCTGGGATCATTCAAAAGTTCAGAAGATGGAGAATTCAGCTTTGTGAGAATGTCTGTTTTTATTTTTCTACTAGGTAGTAGTGTTAGATTTTTAAGAGCACAGTATTCATAGCCAAGATTATAACAGGGTTTTCTGGGGAACCGCTCTACTTCCTTGGCTCCCTCTTGTTCATAAGGCACAGTATGGTGGTTTGTGGGCTTGCTGGGTGAAATTTCTATTCATTTTCACTAGGCAGTTGTGTTAGATTTGTTACTTCTGGATTCTGGGTCAGCAAGCTGGAGCCAGAAAACAAGTTAAAAACACCAAACATTTCCTTTCAAATATATACATTAATATAAGGAATCCATAGATCTGCATAAGCATCCACATGACTTGACAGTTGTAGGAGGTATGTTCAAGATCTTCAATCCATTGAGCAATGGGTTGTGGGTGTTTTTCCTTCCAAACTTGTAGTATAAGCCTCTGTGTAATGGTAAAGGTCCTCAATGCTTCTGCTGTTCATCTGGTAACCTCCAATGCAAACCCCAGATTTCAGAGTGACAAGCCAAATCTCTGGATAAGTGTTTGGTAAGCCTACCCCTAAGTGAATGGGCAGTATGTTTAACATAAAATCTCTGCTACATGTGTAGTAACAGTCAAGATAAATAATTTGTGGTGATTTGTGGTAAGTTCAGAAGATGAAGAATTCAGTTTTGTGAGAATGTCTGTTTTTCTCTTTCAGTAATAGGTAATTACAAATTACAGATAGGTAATTTGTGGTTCAGTGTATGTTATCCATTGGGTAACGTTCAGATCTGGAAAAAGTGTCAAGATCTAAATCAGGGCAGCTTCATATGCTGCTTTGAATTCCTTTTGCCCTTTGCAGTGTTACTTTCTATGCAGAGAGAAGTATATATGCAAAAATGTATTTTGCATATTGCATCACATATCTGACACTTTGGGTAGTGGGCTTACCTTTTCTATTATGAGAATCTCATTCAATGAATCTTGCTACAGATGCAAAGGCTGAGTTAGGTATGTTCACAACTTTATGACTACAGTATCGAGTTGCTTGTAAGAATGATCTAGGACAGATTAAATATCTCCACATGGTCTTCCATATCATCTCTTCCACAATGCTTTCCCAAGTGACAAGTGATACATAGCCAGTACATATGAAAATTAAGTTTGATCCATGTAGAATCATACTTTAGATTAAACCCATTGAAAACTATCTCCTTGATTTTGGTAGGTCTTCTCTAAGTATGACTCTAGTCTGAAACCAACCAACCAACCAACCAACCACTGAATATTGACTTCCAGTCTCATATGCCTTCTGGAAATCCATGTTTTTAAGTTAAATCTGTTCCTTCATGTGTTTCCTTTGACCTCCTGCTTACACAAGGAAATCATGCTAATTAAAGAAATGTCAAGGGGAGTAACATTAGAAGCCAGTAAGGGAGAAAATGATATGGGTCAGGTGTTATTAAGGAAATACTTAAGTCAGTAGGGTTGGAGTGGTATCTCTGAGCCTGTCAGTATCACATACAGTGTCACTGAATGAAACAGGAAGAATGTAGCTTATACTGCAACTTAAATTTCATGCCTGTATTTTATTCTGGGACAATCAACATGCTATACTGTGTCTTGGAGAGAAGCCACAAATGCACCCCCCACCCTGCTCTTCAAAGACCCTCCACTGTATCAAAGTAGGTCCATCTCTTCCATGACTTATCACCTGACTGAATTCTTCCAATGAGTGACTCAGTCGAAAGAGCTGCAGAAATGATAAGTCCAAACTGGCTAACAAGAGGACTAATTGCGAAATGAGGTTTTACGTCTACAAAAATGTGCTATCAGTTCCTGGATTTGCCATTTCCTTCTGACTCACCTATGCCCCAGTCTCATTCGCACCATTCCTCTCCATCATCCTGCATTCTGTGCTGTTGCAACAAAGGTCAGGAGCACAAAATTTTTCCTCTTCTTTTTGTGCTTCCACTACTATAGCAAGGGGCTGACTGCCTCCCCGCTAGTCTCATCTCTTCTCTCCTTGTTCTAATTGTTTTAATAAAATGCAGCCTGCAATTGTTCTTCCCACCAAACAAACAAACAAAACCCCCACAGACAACAAAACAAACACAAAAACAACCCTTCTTGTCCAGCTCCTTCTGCCCTTGCATGTTTCCAGTTAAATATGTTCGCATTTAGTGCTCAACAACTGGAGGCAGAATGTGGAACAAGAAATTGACTGTGGCAAAATAGCTAAGTTTTCCCTCCATTAGTTCTCTGCTCAAAAATAACAATGCTCCTGACTACTTTTCACTTAAAAATGGTTAAAGCTTCATTATGGATGTAGTGCATTACTTTGCTGCTCATGCTAATTTGTCTTACTGTGTGGACAGCGTGCAATTTTAACATTAAACAGCAAGTGTAAAGCCTTCTATCTCTCTCTCCTTGTGTGCAGTGTATAAGTTGTCCTGAGAATCAATGCCACATAGTTGAGTATTGTAAATGAGCAGGGGTATTGTGGGTGTTTTTGGCATTCCTGCATCATTTAAATTGACCTGACATAGTGTGATTTAGACATACTAACTTAAGTCCAGCTGACTTCAGTGTGTCTATGCTTATGAATAAGTCCTGATCAAACAGTTGCACTAGGGAGAACCAGCAGATTCATGTATCTCTTTCTCAGCCTTTCTAAACAGATGGATTTCCATTCCCAAAGGCTTCCAGACAGAGGGAATCTAGTCTTCCTATCAGAAGGCATTGGGCACCAATTCTGTTCCCTTCCCTTCTACCCAGTGGATTTTCCCTGCCCTCTACCTCTGGTGTCATTAGGATGAAATGTACTCTTGTGAGCATGTATTTGAAGCACACTAATAATAATACAGCTGGGAAGAGAAAGAAATACAAATGGAGGGGAGAGGATTAACATACACTTCTCTGCTCTGCAATTTCCAGAAGATGCTTTTATTTAGAAAGACCAGCTGTAAGGCTTCATTTCATGCATTTTTATGTAAAGTATGGCCAGGCCCTTAACTATTGGGTTATATAGGGAAATGGAGCTAAAATATGTACATAAGACTAAGCCCATGCCTTTGATCGTGTGTGTGTGTATGAAATTCTTGACATCAAGCCTTTCTCTTACTCAGCTATTAACTCCTCTGCGATTCTGCATCAGAAAGGGGTTGAGCAGCTGTCATGGGAATAGGTGTGAGTCAATATTTGAAATGGCTTGAGAACTATGTACATCCAATACTGGATAAAAGCCCATTCATATTCCTTTGCTTTGAAAAAAAATCACCCTGTGAGACCAAAACCTTCTTGCCACACCCTGCACTGAACACAGCATTTGTCTTGCTTGCTGGCAGCATAACATCCAGGAAGAACTTTCCATATTTCACAGAGAACGGAAATATGTACTGTAAGCAATTCTTAGCAGAGCGTGTCAGAACCAGCAGCTGCAGATTTGTACATGGCCCATGTGCTATGGAAACATGCTCTGGCAGTGCATCTGCCACTGCGGATCTGTATGGCCTATCTGAACAGTACCAAGCACCTCCCTCCTCTCCCTGTCTAATCAAACTGCCTAGCAGGCAGGATGAAATTCACTACTGTTACACTGATTTTGGCTGTTTGAATAGGAATCGTGTTTCACATTTATTATTCACACTTTGTAAGAGCAGGACCTCTTCTGTGTTGGCCCTGAAGTTCTGGAATTCAGTCCCCTGAGAAGTCTTTCTTGGTTTCTTTTTGGAGACAGATGAAGATATATCATTTTGCTTTTTACCTTGCCAGTTATCTGAGAATTTAGTTGGTACTTTTATTGCTTCTGTGCAATTTTAATCATTATATAGTGTTTTAATTTGATGCATTTTATTCTAAAATTTTAATGCTTTTGTAAATCACCTAGGCACCAGTTTCATTGAAAGGCAGCCTAGAAATATTGTAAATAAGTAAGCAATAAATGTGTAGCTCAGATGCCATCTGCACAGCACACATTTCGAGTTTCTATGATGATCACCACTTCTTTGGAAGAGGAGAAAACTATGATTGGAAGAGGGAAGTATCTGGGGAAGAACCAATAATTTTTAAATTAGTATGGAATTCACTAGAATATTTCTACAACCAGACATGGGAACAGGTAGTTTCTTAAACTGATCTTCTGGGGGAGGGGATTATTTATCACAGGAGTGACATTGGAAGCTGCCTTATGTGAAGTCAGACCTCTGGTCCATCTAACACTGTATTGTCCATATTGGTATGAATGGAGACTTTTAAAAGCCCAAATGCCGCACATTCTGAGGGTGGGACAGGGAAGAAATTCCTTATTTCCTGTTGGTGACTGAAAGGGTCTGGGGAGAAGGCTGGATGGAAACTCCAGTTCCATTCCCATATCTGGCCTTTGGACCAGAGATTTGCCATCCCTGGGCAACATTCATTGGCAGTGACTGTTCTAGGTTTCAGACAAGAAGTCTTTCCCAGTCTTACCTGGGAGAAGCCAAAGACTGAAATTGGGAACTTCTTCAGCAATATATGTGCTGTGTCACAGAACAACAGACCTTCCCCTGGGCTTCTGATGACCTAATGGTGATGGCTCAGATATCTGCTTGGAGCAATGCTATTTTAAGGGATACTGGTAAAGTACTGTATGGTGCAAAGGCCGTATTCCAGCATTCTCTGTAACCTAGCAAAGGAGAATGTGCGTTGGCCAAGCAGAAAAAGCAAAATGACTTTGGATCAGTTTGTCACAGGTGTGGGACATCTTGTTTGCTTTATTCCTGTGCAGCTTTCCCATTGCTGAAGGGATACTCAAAAGAGAGAAGAAAAAGCTCATAAAATGCAGACAAATAGCATTTACCCACTACAACAACGTTCCCCAACTTGTAGGACATTATAGGAGAACAACACTATTATCCCTGACTATTGGCCATGCTGGCTGAGGCTTGTAATCTAAGTCATGGGAATGTAATCGAAACACTTGGAATTTAGAGGGGGCTGCTGTACAGCTCTAGCAAACCAATGCCATGTGTTAAAAAGACATTTCCATAAGTGTGGAATAAATATGTTTTCACTGATGCCCACTGAAAGGAATACAAAAATAAAGCCATATGAGTCTCATGTGCGTGCACTTGGACAGCAAGCAGGAGTCCATCATCTTGGCACCAGACAGAAAAGCCTCTGTCTGTTCAATCCTCCTACCTTACCTCCGAGTGAGGAAGGGGTGTGGAGCAGGAGCTCCTGTGGTTCACCCAGGTTGTAGGGCTTATTCTATCCCACAGCATCATCACAGGGACTTTCACTATTGCAATGAAGGATTGTCCCACCAAAGATGATTGATGATGCATGCATGAGGTGTCGAATGCGTCAGATTCTCTGAGCCTGAAAGGCTGGTTCCTTAAGCCACCTGAAGAGCTGAAAGTGGCTCTTGATGAACCAGGTAAATGTAGGGACAAGACTATTCCTCCTCCTATGGCTGAACCAGTAATGCACAGCAACAGTGAACCAGGCATTCTGCAGAATACAGATGTGACACATAATTGACGAAAGACTAAGCTGCATACTCTAAAAATACTACCAGTTTTCAGGAGCTCCCCTGAGAAACTGGTCAGTGCAGCTGGTCATGCTTTTCATTGAATTATCTACAAACAAAATACTAAAAATAGCACTTCATTACTGTATCATTGCTTGCTATGTCTTTATATGTACGTACCAGAGAGAAATGAGAGTGCCAGAATAGTAGTGAGGGTAGGATAACAGATTTGTAAGATCATAGGGAACTACATTATACAAAATGCTGCAGAATAAAGAAGAACCATCTGCTGACCTCTGTTTTCTCATTCTGTTGCATTCCCTCCACTACCGTGAGGATTAGACCATACCAAAAGGAAAAAAGAGGGGTGGGAGGAGATAGCAGCCTGAAATTCCCTAACTTCTAGAAGACCCAAGGGCTTGGATTCAACATCCTCAATGCACCTGTAGAAGAGAAGTGGTAGAACAGGATTTCTACACCCTCTCCTCCTCCCTGCAGCCTATGTGTGTGCCTTCTGCTCCAGATGATGATGGATCCCCCACAGGAGATGTACAGGGTTCATGGGAGCTGCAGCAGGGAGAGGAGGAAGTGGAAGTCTCATTCCACTCGCTGTATCTCTTCGGCAGGAGCAACAAAAAACTTGGATCCAACTCCAGTTTTTTTGTAATTTCACACTGAAGAACACATTTTGTGTTTACTGTGACATACATGACAACACCTAGATTAATTCTGTTTTGTGTGACTTAGGCGTACGGTCCAAAGGCACAGCTTTGCAGAAGCTGTACATATTTGGGTCTGGGCAATACATAGATGGGAGCGCCATGTTCCCTTCCTTGAGTTCCTTCATGGAAAAAAGGCAGGTCATAAATAAAATAAGGGGAAAGACCCTTAATCTTCAGTGAGCACCCTTCTCTGGCACAGAACAGTTATGTGATGGAGCCAAATTAATTGTTCCCAGTTCAGTACAAAATAAAATTCCATCCTTCAAACAAACTTAAGGCTTGGCCGGGAATCCTGCCTGTTAAATATTAACAGAATCCCTTAGTTACCTTGAGAATTCTAAATATTTGAGTGTCTGAAGATGTGTGCAACATTTGGAATTGAAAGATCAAGGGTGATATTTCACAATAAAATCAACATTTTGGATGCAGCTGCAGCTTATTTTTAGCAACTCTGTTTAATTGTCCTCCCTATTGCAAACTTGTGATTGAAGCAGGACTTCCCTTACTTGGTGCTTTGAGTGAATGTAAAATTATCAGTGTGTAAAAATATATCTTGTCAATTTCTGGGTTAGCAGAAGAAAAATTAATAATCACCAAGGAATATTTCAGATTTGTGACAGTTTGAGATGAAAGTGACACCCACAGTGATAAATAGGAAGGGCTTCTGTAAGATCTTAAGCAGTAACAAATAAATTGTGACAAACAGTTTCATGCGGCAGAGCCACTTCAGCGACTGTGTGACATGATCTCTCTGGTTCTGGGTGGAGGAACTTTATGTTCTAAAACAAAGGTTAGTTCTTTAAAATAATCCATATCAGAGGTCTGTGTAAACCATCCAGAGAACCATGTGACTATTGTGATGATCTACAAAAGCATAAAATAAATAAAAATAAAATATCTGTGCTTAACCCAAATAACTCTACAATGTTTCTAGAATTCTAGATTCCTGAAAATGGAAACTTGCTTAACTGCATGTGTAAAGCAACATTCCCCAAACAGAACAATAATTTACAGCAAAAGTGATCCAAGTGCTAATTCAAATGCAGATCACTGCTATTCAAAAACCAAGCAGCATTTCAGAGAAGAGATTAAAGGAAGAAAAATGGCCTTGCATTGTCTAAGGCTGCATCCAGAGGACAGCTTTCTCTGTTCATGCTCATACTAACTCTGAAGTGAGTTAAGGCACTGACTAGGGCATGGCTGTGGTACTACATTCCTTGCTTTGAATGGTGTGACCTGCCATGTTGATTCTGCCGAGCTCTGAGGTTTAAGAATGCAATAATGGCTGCATGGAGATCAGCAGACCATTTGGATAACCAGTGTGAGGGGCTCCGATTTGGTGAACCTGACCTCCATAGACACATTTACATGGAAAATGAGTGTCTGGAGCTGCAAGAAAGTAACTGAACCTCCTGGAGAACTTTGGATATTAAGTGATAATAGCAATTAAATACAAAATTTAAAAACTAGCAGCAGAAGATTATCATGAACCAAAGAATTTGGAGGGTGAGGATGTGGCTCAAAGCAATACAGACAGCCAGGCACTGGACATGTAGTGAGCCAGTACAAGGATGGAATTGGTCTTGAAGGTTCGGAGGAAGGGATGATTTTAGGATTAATGAAGGAGAGAATCAGACTGTGACTTTACGTGCACATTCCTGCGTCCCTGAGCAGAATCCACTAGAGTTTTATTATGAGATTAGTAAGTGTTTTCAAATTGCTCCCATGTCCTTTGTAAGATTATATGCAATACACATTAAAAGGAAATGTTTCCTGCGTTCAGGATCTTTTGCCATTCCTTTTAACATACAGCTCTTTGAGTAATTATTCAGCTGTTTAGCCAACCGAAGCAGGACGCAGGACCAGAGTCAGGCTAGTTTCTTGGTCCATCCGAACAGGTGGTGGTTTAAGTCCCTTTTGTCATTTTGTCCTAAGTTGTACTCAATGGCATGCATTCCATTAAGTTTTGAAGAATTTGACCTGTTGCTGCAGTCTCTCTAGCAGATGATAAGTGCTCAGTAAAACGTGCAGGGCTCTGGCTTAATCATTAGCAAAGGGTGTGTTCATAGAGCACTTAAAACCATTGAAATGAGGCAAAGCACCAATTCCCCAGTTATTGGTTGAAGCACTGTGAAGTGTTCCTGCCCTGAAGTGCCAGGCAAAATGGTGCAGAGCAAAGCACGTTCAATGAAAAACTCCATACGTTTGAAACAGCCAACACACTTGCATGTGTAAGTTTGCTTTCATCTCTTGGTCCCTCTCCAATTGAGATGGCTGTCAAGGAAGCAGGGTACAGTGTGTAAGACTGGTTTTCTGTGGCAATGAACCACACACACAGCTTCTTCCCTACCTCTTTTCCCAGAGCTGTCTTTAAATCAAAAGAGTCTCTAATTAACCATGGGTTCCTGTTTCCTATCGTTAAACAGTGGTTTAAGATCCTGGCTTGTTCCAAAACTGGTAACCATAGAAAATTAATTAAGGGGTTCTTGGTTTATTGTTTGTGATATAAAGAGGTGGGGGAGAATAGGGGCTGTATGTTTAGAGGTATAGATAGGTACTTTTAGACCGAGAACCTAATGGTTTTATAAGGATCCCCATTAGATGACAGTATGCATTATTTCAATTGTGAAACACACACCTAACATTTTACCACAAACTGCTATTGATCCTCTGCAACCACATCAATAGTCCTGATAGGTTGGAACAAAAAAGTCTCCTAAGCTTGATTAAAATAAAATGAAATGGAATGCAGTTTTGTACTTTAACCTCACTTAAGTCATATCAGTGTCATGAATGCAAGAATGAAATGGAGTTAGCTTCTGCAGCTCTTGTCACCTGCCATTCCTGGGGTGGTCCTTTGATGGTCCCCTGGATTCTGGGACCCTGAGCGTTGCCCACGTGGGCCCGCCCTCGCTGTCTGGCTGCATGTGTTGGCAAAAGTTCTGTTCATCTCTGTTTATTAAGCAAAATTTTCCCAGTGGGGTCCCTGATGAATCTCAGAGTTTTCAGAGTTGGCATTTTGCATATATACTTCCCATTCCCAGCTGTATGTGCAAGTGCTGATAGAAGCAAAAAAATGGACCATGTTTCTAGAGCTGGAGACAGAAATGTTTTCTTTAATGCAAGTGTTGAACCTGGGGCAGTGGAAGCTACTTTGTCTAAGCATACTGAATAGGGGAGGGACACTGAAAGGTCAGCAAAATGATGTTTGCACCTCAGAGTGATTCATTTAATCAACCCAGTGTATCAGTCTAAGCAGTATGCAAATAATAAAACAAGGCTCATGTAATTAGATTTCATATTTACAGAAATGATGGCATATGATGCCCCACAGTTAGTAGTGAAGCATGGCAAAATATTTGAATTATGACTATGAAGTGTTCAGCTCTGATGTGGATCGGCTGAACTTGGGTGAGGCAGAAACTCAGTGTTGTTAAATAAACTCCTATCCCAGGAAGTAGGAAGCATGAGCTTGACTTCTGGCAACGATGTCCCTATAATTTAGATGCATTAAAGTATGTTCAGAGGGCAGCAGCAGGAATATTAAAGGTCTTTTTGTGGAATGATCTCAACAGTAAGTCAAGGCAAGCTGAGTTCTTTCCTTTGAGACTAAATTACAGCAGAAGCCCTTGTTCAGCATCCTGGGCTGCAAAGACTGCTTCACAATGAAATACAAACTAGATCTAGGCAAATAGGAGAAACTGGGCATCAAAAATAACTTGGAATTGCTTTGACAAGCATGAAATCGAGGCATCTGAGGCCTTGGGCTAAGCCACAGGTGTACTGCACAGTCACAGAAAGGATCTCAAATATCTTCTAGAAGACCTCACCCAGCCAGCCAATGCAGAAGATCCCTGATTCATGGCCATATCTCTCTGCTTAAAAAGCTCTAACAAAGGAATCTACCACCTTCCTTAGACAGATTGTTACACTGTTGAATGACTTGGTCGATAAGGAAGTTATTCCTAATGTTTAGCTGAAATCATCTTTCTTATACTTCTAACCAATTGCTTCAGGTCCTGTTCCCTAAAACAACAGAAAACAAACCTGCTGCTTAATGCATGCCATTCTGTTCAAGATCGCTCTTGATTATGCTGCCTCTTAATTGTCTTAATTGCCTCTCCTACAGAATAAATATACTTACCTCCTCTAATAATTGCCCATACTATTATCATAAGACTAATGCTATTACTATTATCAATACTATATTATTATGTTTATTACTATTAATAATGAATTTACGTTACCAGCCTTTAGTGAGGAGGAGGAAGTGCTGGCAAAAAAACAAACTGTAAAAACAGCTTTGAGCCCTGCAAAGCATCAGTAGGTAAAAAGGAATCTTTTCAGTGGTTTTTGTCTTATTAGGCAACCCACTGTATAACAATATAAAAAGGCAGGTCCTCTGAGGACAGAATTCACAGCAGTGCTCCTGGGAATAATGTGGTTCAAGACCCAAAGAGCTGCTTCAGATGTTCCCAAGGACCTGGACAAGCCCAGGTTTTCTGCTCTAAGCAGCATCTTAGCATGCCATATCACATGCTTTAGAACAGGGGTCTCAAACTCAACTTACCTGGGGGCCGCTGGAAGTAAAGTCAGGGTGAGGCTGGGCCGCATCAAGTACTCCACCCCCGTGGTGGTGGTGGGCCGCTCATCCTGCCGCCTGCCCGGGTGCCGCCGGCGCTTTGAAGGCCGCAGGACCCCTCTCCCGGGCCCCACCTGTCCCAGCAATTGGCCCGCGGGCCGCGAGTTTGACACCCCTGCTTTAGAAAGTTCCCCCACCAACACACATGCACGCTAACACACACACCACAAAAGCCAGTTGGAGATGATGAAGTGCCAGTACAATAGGTGCATGTGGCTGGAAGGGGACACTGTGCTTTTTTAAATTTATATGCCACTGAATAGCCTGATGGGGCTTAGGTCTTTCTATGCAAATACTAGAAGCCCTAGGGCCAAAATGGGAGAGCTGAAGTACCCCGTAATAGCGGAGAAGCTAGATATAGCAGGCATTACAGAAACCTGGTACAGAGGAGATAACCAATGGGATACTGTCATGTCTGGATATAATTTGTATCGGAAAGCCTAGGAAGGGTGTACCGGAGAAGGTGTTGCCCTCTATGTTGCCTAAGGAGGGCACAGAGTCCTGTAATCTGTGCATTAAATGTCTAAATCTGTGCATTAAATCAAAGTGTGAAGACTCTGTGATGAGAAAGTCATCGATAATCTATTCTTTCATAGGATGTCAGTGTTGTGAGGTCTTCAGTCCATGGTTGATGAAGGTGATTTGTCTTTTGACCCCATTCTATGAGTCTCTTAGCCACCACGAGGGCTTGCATAGTCCACTTGCGGTGGCCAGATAATTGCTTCCAGGATGTGGGAATGTCATTCAGCCGTACATTGACTTCTTTAAACATGAAGGATGTATTTCAATGAATTTGATGTGTCTAAAATTTCTGCCCAGAAGGGAGCCACCACTGAGCATTTCCATACCATGTGCACTAATAAGGCTTCTGCCATCCCACATTGCCAACGTTTATTAGAGAATAACACTTCTTGATATACCAGTAAGCAATTTACAAGTATTCTAGGCAAACATTCAATAAAGAACACATGCCAAATAAATAATACAACATCAAAAGCCTGAGAATGTCATCTACCTCACAAGGTGGGGTTCTTCACAATGTTCAAGATTTGATATATATTTAAAAATATAATTCTGATTGGCTTAGCAACTGAAACTTGACATCTTCTGCTTGTACTTTTTTTCTGAATATTTCTGATGTCTACCACTTGTCATTCATGATCTTAAAGTCTACTTTTCAAACCTTTTCAGAATGCTCAAGAGGCACATGGAGTGGCTGTCCCGACACCATCAGTGCCTGAAGGGTTTGAGGACAACCCATCTCTGGGTAAGATGAGTTTGTAACAAGGTCACTCTGTAGACGTGCAAAACATTCAGTAGAGCCCTTATCTCGTACCTAAGTATGATATACCTATTTCAACATCAGTATATCATTGTTGTAAAACCAGTGCAATTGCATATTTTGTGGTTAAGTTTGCTCCATCTTGGACATTTATTTAAAGGCTAAACAGACTTCACTACTGAGCTATAAGGCAGCATCTTTAGCTGCTTCAGCACAAATATGAGATGAACAATCCTACATGCTTGTTTAAAGTAGGACTACATAGCAAAAGACAGTCGAACAGCACCATTCCTGAAACAGTGCTAGTAGTGACTGGGTGATCATGTAAATGATTTTACTCATCTGCAGTGCAGATAGTTCATTTAAAGCACAACTTTGGGGAAAAGGGCCAGGGCCACATTCAGCAGAATAAATAGCTGCCTTTGCTACTCTGCAATGCAGCAGGGCTGGTTTAATAGCAAGTAAAACACATTGCCACTGCACAAGAATGCATAGTTCAGAGTCTAAATTTGCTGCACCAATAATCACCGTGCCACCATGTTCAATCAACCACTGGCATAACATATATTATGCACCTTTGCATTTAATTTACCACTGGCATTTGCCCTGCTGTCTGGGGATGATGGGCACTGTAATTCAAATACATCTTGGGGACAGCAAGTTGAAGAAGACTGTCCTAATCATATCATTTATTTAATTTCTATAGCATCCATAAGTCCAAAATGGCCACATGTTTGGTTCTGAAGATATCTAGCTAACAATGAACACTTTTAATGTGTAATCCAATTATTCTTTAGCACTCTGATATTGTTATTAGGATTGTTTGTGAATGTTTACACTGATTTTAAAATATTCAGCTTTTAATCATTAGTTTTCTTATTTGTGCTGTCCCATTTTCTGGCTGTCCTACGTGAAACCCTTCTAAAATTCACTATGAATTCAAAATGTTTAACAGTGCTAACAGAAAGGCTTGGCACAGGGTTATGGACAAAGATCATTAAAGCTGAATCAACCTCTTCAAAAGCACGTTCAGCTAGTTTCTGCAGTGAGGCCACCATGGCAATTATCAGACATTTTTTTAAAAAAATATTTAGTTACTTCCCTGTTAATAAGTAAGACTTGTTTGCTACAGCCCCTCATTCACTGGGAAGCTGGAAAGCAAATTAATCTTGTTTGTCCTCCTCCTCTGATAGTGACTCTTGATAGGATTACCAGACTTGCAGACTCCGGTATGTTTCTCCAATGGGAGGAACATTTCCTGGGCACTAACTAAGTGGGGTGGCTGTCTGTGGTTTCACAAAATAACTACTGGGAAAAAGCATGCTATTCTCACTGAGATTTGCTGTTAATTACAGAAGGGCCAGAATAAATATTATTACAGTGACAAACCTAACTGTATGAGTTAGTGTCCACTGAACATGTGCGCAGTGGTAGGTTGAAGGACACTTAAAGCATAGGAAAGGAGGGGAGGATGAAGGGCTTAACCCTTTGTCCACCTGTGTTTATCAACACAAAACTGCTTTGCTCCAGGCAGCTGTTGCCATTGTGTGGTTCTACAGGTGGTAGTTGTGAAGTGCCAGCACTCCACTAGGTAAAGCTATCTAAGGTGACCTCAATTGCTTAAACAACAACAGCCCTAAATTAGAATCTAATATGATCTCATGCCTAATTTCACTCTGTGGTCCACTGGCAAAAGAAGCCCATGTGATTTGCCCTGTTGATTTGTACTGTGATTTGTACTGTTGAGAATGGCTTGATTCTGTGGCAGTGTCCAAGCTGGCCCTCATGGTAACATAAATGATGTGTTCTGGTAAAACCTGTTGTGTCAACCAGTGCAACTGGCATTGCATGAAAAGTTGCTTATGTTGTTGCAATGTAATTTACATCAACACTAGCGTCAACCTGCAAGCTGTCCTACATTTAAAAAAAATAGGAGATCCAACATTTCTTTCTTTCTTTCTCCCTGCAGTCCTTAGCTGTAGCTGCTGGTCTAACTGGTAGCCATATATAACCCACAGAAGCTAATTGGAATGACAGCAGACCCCCCTCCCCTGCGCTTTCATCTTGGGGTTCTGAAAGTGTAGGTGCTGACTTCACCAATTAGTCATTTTTTAAACTCTCCCTGACAACTACTTTTTATACTATCTTACCTGATGAGCAGTTCTGGAGATCTCAAATGCTTGCATGTTATTTCACTCAATGAAAATATCATACTAATATGGGTTTCATGGGTGGAGGTTATAATCTTTCTCCTGTTGGTAGAACAGTGGACTATTTTTGTGGACTCCTCACCCAAATTTGTATAAAAATACCTCTCTTCAGTGTCTAAGAGAAAATGTTGACCTGTGCTACTGTTGATGTTTTCTATCTTAAATGACAAGAAATCTGAACCCTTTGTATGTACTGCTTTTCCCTAGGACTTGGTTCCCAAATCAATGGCAATTATAGACAGTACAGTTCAGAAGTTGATCTGAGGCCAAAAACATTTGAGCAAAACTACTTTGATGATTACATTCCACCACCACCATCGATTCCTCCTCCTCCACCACCACCTTCACTTGACCTAGCACCACCTCCACCTTCCATGGAAGCTCCACCTCCACCTTCCATGGGAGCTCCACCTCCACCTTCCATGGGACCTCCACCTCCACCTTCCATGGGACCTCCACCTCTACCTTCCATGGGAGCTCCACCTCCACCTTCTATGGAAGCTCCACCTCCTCCACCAATGGTGCCTCCTCCACCACCAATGCCAGCTCCATCTCTGGCTTCACCTTCATATCCATCTTCTAATTTGTCTTCCCCCAGTACTCCATCCCCACCAGACTTCATTCCTCCTACTCCTCCTCTGGTTTTTATGGATGCTACAGCTTCTCCCAGGTCTCCACTTTCACCACAACTTCACACTCCACCCTTCTCAAATGGTGTGTCCAAATGGAAATCTGAGACGGTTCTGAATCTGAGACAACCAGATAGCACCCCTCATAATCTGAATCATGTCTCCCCAACAACCCCAACCCAGAAGGTGTCACAGGTACCACAACACAACCCAGATCCTCATCTCACCTTTCCCAGGTCATTAAAAATACCACCTCCAACTCCTGTGAGAACATCATCTATTTCCTCAGGAGAAAAAGAATCCAAGCCAAAAGATGAGCAGCTCCCTAAAATGATTCCTCACAGCCGACCGCCCCTGCCAGCTAACTTTACTGTACGGTCTGCAGCCATGGTTGACTCAGAAGGAGATGATAGGAGTAAAGCTACACTGGAAAAGCCTTCCATATTTATAACAGAGTCTGAAAGTACAAAGCTAACATCAGGTACTAACACAGGAAAAACAGAACTTCCTTCTCCAGATTGTGCATCCTCTAATGATGATGGTGATGCTGATGATGATGATCATGATGATGGTGATGATGGCAGTGACAATGACAATTGGAAGGAACGTGCCAATTTAGACAAACTGAAACATGAGCTGTCAGCCCTGTTGTCCTCTTCGTGCAGAAAGGAAGATAGGCAGCTAGACAGAACTGTCCTTCCAAAGACTAAGACCAATATTATGGATAGCAACCAGGCTACTACAGATGAATCAAAGCAAACTAAGTCTGTCTTGAGAAGTCCACAGCCAACAGCAGGGACAAAGAATGAAAAGAAAGAAAAGATACCTTCTAACACACCTTCTCCAAACAAAGACCCCACCAATGATGTTGTCTCCATACCCAACAATAAGGTCAGTCCCATTCAAGCTAACTGTGTTTTGAAATTCAAAGATGAATTGGAAGCTTTGCTGTCTCCATCAAAGGATGGAGGCCCACCTTTGGCTCTTGCAAACCTGAGACATAATCCAGAACCAAAGAAGCAAATTACTCTTCAGTTTGGTGGCAGCCATATCAATGGTGGTGAGTCCAAGCTTCAAAAACCCACAGGAAATCAGAATAACCCAACACTGGAAGTTACAGAAAGAGCACCTAAGACACCCAGTGTCTCTTCTGATCACCTGCCTTGTGATAAAGCTTATAAACCTCCACCCTCTCCCCTGAAGCCAAAGAATGAACTCTTGGTTCCAAGTGCACCTTCACCAGCCTCTTCTGGGCCTGCCTCGCCTGCACGAACTGCATCCCCCAGCATGGATTTTTCTCTCCTGCAATACAAGACACATCGGACAAGGTTTGGCTCTGTTGATAGTCTGGCCTCTGCAGCTTCTTCCCAAACTGCAGAAGATGGACCGGTCAGCACAAATAATAATGAAAACCGAAGAGACTCTGCTGAGCATGTGTCCTCAGTGACATCCCCCCTGTCAGAGAAAGGGAACAGTGACATTTTGATTCATCCAGTTACAGGAGAGAAGGTGGAGAAAGGTTCCCCAATGGCTCTTCTCCTGGCTGCACAACAGCGGGCCCAAAGAGGAAGGGTTTCTGCTCAGGCCTCCAGGCAGAACAGCTGCTTATCAGAGAAACCTCTGCTCAAGTTATCAGAAAAGCTGCACAATAACAGCCAATCAGAGACAGGCTTGTCTGCCATTTACTTCAGTGATTCCAAGCCCAATTCTGTCACGGTTATACCCAAGTCTCCTCAAAAGGAATCTGTAGCAGGAAGAAAGCCGCATAATGGAGCAAGTGCATTCAATAGCAATGTCTCAGGCTTGGCAGATATAGGGCAGGGGGACCATAAGCCACATACATTCTCCAGTGCCTCAGAACAGTGTGGGAATGCTTCAAAACTCCAGGAATCTCAGAATCTGGCCTCGTCAAACAGGCATGGTCCTTCCATTTTAGTTCAAGGCCTCCTGGAATCCAGCCGCCTGAAACAGCAAGGATCTCACAGTGTGCCAAAAACACCCTTACACTCTCAAACTGCACCTGAAAACCACACTGTGCCCAATAATGATGAGCTGGAAGGTGATTTTGATTATGAGATCATTCCTCCACCACCAGAGTTCAGCAATGGTGCCAAGGGGCTTCCAGATGGCTCTTCAAAGTTGGAAGAGAATCACAAAGCTGCTAATGCTCCATACAATTTTCAGGGCTCAGATAGGAAACCTAATTTCATTCCCTCAAGCTATAGCAACAGTTATTCCCTGGCTTTGAATTCATCTCTGGAAAACAACACAAGGCCTGATGGATACAGTCACCATTACTCAGGTGGAAGCTACTCTCCTAGCTACCTCAGTTGCTATTCCAGCAGTCGTCCTTTGATAAAGAAGCGTCTCTATGTGACAGAAACCGAGGGATCATATGGCAGGGCAGCCATGTCCTCTCGCAGTATGAGCACACCCAGTTCATATGGCCCCAACACAATGGCATTCAATACCCAGGCTATGGAAGGGATGCGCCGAGTCAACTCTGCTCACAGGAATGTTCCCAACAGTGCACAGGGCAGAAGGGTATCCCTGGAGCTACCTGGGAAAATGGTGACTTATAATAATTCTGCCAGTGATGCCAAGTATAAAGGGCAGAATGGAGAGTACTCTATGAGCACAGCAGCTGCAGCCAGGTATGTTCCAGTTGCTTTAAATGATGGTTGGATGTAAGCATGCAGATGATATCATAAGGATTCTGTAGGTTCTGGCTAGTACAGGAATTTGGAAACTGGCCCTCCAGATACTGTTAGATGACAGTTCCCAGCATCTCTGCCCATGGACCATGATGGGTATGACTTATGAGGGGTTGGAGCCAAACAACTGGAGAACCACAGGTTCCTCACCCCTGTTCTGCTAGACACCTTTTATACCTTTTGATACAACAGTGGCAAAATCCTGCCTGTCCATTTTTATGAAAGTGTTCGTCTCAGTATCCTGCAATGGGTGGTTACAGGCTGTAATGCAACACCTCAGGACCAAGTCCATCTAGATGTGAAAGGTGCAGTGCAAGCAAAGATACATGTGCAAGCACTTACTCAGTTAAAGTCAACTTGCCCATTTTGCCAGGTAACTGACTGCATAAAAATAATGAACATTCCAATCAGGTGAAATCTGCAAAACCTCAGTTTGAGGAATGCATCGTAGCACAGGATGGGTCCTGGTTCTATTATGCAGCCCAGTCTTCCTCAGCCTAACACTCCAGATGTGTTGGACAAAAACTGCCATCATCTCCAGCCAGCCTGGCTGATCTCTGAGCTGACTGAGCATTGTCATTACCATACCTGGAGAGCACCCTATTGGTGAAAGCCGATCTGGTTGTTTATTTCAAACATTCTGTGCCTGGAAATGTATTCACATTTAGTTGCCAACCTTACTGAATGCAAGCAGGCATGTTACACACCATGACAGTCCACCCTGGCAATAAGCCATGGTGGGTTAGTTGTGCAAACAGTCCATGGTGTGCCTGACAGATGATTGGGCTCACCATGCGTAGCTGACTCCCTCTCCTATCTCCACTGGCCGGATCAACTTGCCTCTCCCCTCCTCACTGTGATTACAAGCTGTTTTTGTCTCTTAGTGGCTTATTTTTCCTTTTAAAAAATCCTTTCCCCAAGCACTTTTGCACTTCCCAAGTACCTAGATTCCTAGGAAAAAATGCAAAGCATGTGCTAGTCAATGGACTAGTAGGCCCAAAGCAGGGGTGGGAAGTGGAGAGCTTTAAAATAGAGGAAGTGTAAATCACATCAGCTTCTTTTTGCAAACAAAGAGTACTCATGCATTTGGTTTCTCTTGTCGCATTGCCTTGTGAGATTTGTCAAGAGAAACCAAAAGGGGGCAAAAATATTTGGAGTCTCTCTGGGCAATATCCAGGGCTGCTGCCTGCTGCACTTTGGCACCAAGTACCCACACGACATTGCCCCAGCCAAGACTTCCAATCCCTGTAGTTACACAACTGCCAACTTCTGCAGTTCTGCAAGTGCAACTAAAAACAACAAGCAACCCCCAACCTGCTTCTCAAAAATGTGTAAAAGAAAAAAGTCCCTGCCAGCTACTGACAACCCCTCCACGGAGCCACTTTGGAACTCTGAAGGGGCTCTCAGTGACTGTCAGAAGAGGGATGGTGGAAGCCAGCTGTTGAACATCTGTGATTTCTTCTCTGCCACAAAAAGGGTGGGGGGAAGCTGCAGTGAGCTGACACTCCAACATATTTGTGTGTTGGAGGCAGGGAGCAAAGCAATACCAGTTGTTCCCAAGTGCCACTGGGGCACTTGTGGGGCAGTTGGTAATGTGAGGTGCATGGGCATGGGACAAGGGAGGCGTGTGTGGGTGTGTTGTTTTGGTTTTTGGCTGCTTTTTGCCAAATGAGTAAATTCTTAGTACAATGAGGTTGGTCACCCAGGTTTGGATGACATGCAACCCATTCTTGGTACAATCACCCCAAGATCACACTATGGGTTGTCAGGGTGACTTGTCCTCAAACAAACCACCCTGGAGGGATCTGTGAGAGTTCACATAGCACATCAAAACCATTGCTGTAGCAACCCATGCTGTGTCGTCATGTCATGCAAACCCAGTCAGGAAGATGTGGGGTAGTTTCAAGCGCTATGCATTAGAAGGCACCAGACCGCACTCCTCAACTGATTTTGTTTGTGTTGCGAAAAAATGGAAGAAGCAGTAGGAAAATATGAGAGGGCTATGAGTAGAGAATGCCATTGTCTGGTTGCTCTGTAAAATTCCATGAAGTAATTCGTGGTGCAATAAGAGTATCATTTCTAGGAACTCTTGCTTAAAGTAAGCAAGCATATTATTTATTTTTAAATGCTATTTCAAAGTGATCAAACAGTGGGAACATCTACCATGACTATAAAGCTGTAAAGAATTCAGCAACACTCTGGGTCAGTCTCCTGGTGTAGTGAAGAGGGCAACAATCATAAGAAAAGGTAATGTTTGTGTTCCATATATTTATACAATAACTCAGAGACAACCTGTCATCAAAAGATCCCAGCTTACTCTTGAAAATGGTTAATGGCAGCAAATTCTGTAATCGTTGCATCCACCATCCCTCCATAGGGCCCTTGTATGAATAGCATTGTATGACAAAGGATTTCCATTCATTTAATGTTTTTTTTCCTTTTGTATTCATTCATTTTTGTATTCCCTCACCCTGCAATTCAGACTTTCCCACGGAAGTCCTCAGTATAGTAGAACTGCAAATACATTCACCGTCAGGCCTGGGACAAGACAACCCATTTCTTATTCATCATACCAAGGAGGTCTTCGTTAATGCACTTCTCCAGGAAGCTTTATCATCACTCTGGACACGCCTGACGCTACGCATCGTAGACTACATCTTCTCCACTTCATCTGGTTTCTCCTTTGATTGCTGTTTAGGGCCTTGCAGTGGTCCTAGTACCACTTTGTAAATAGACTGTAAGTTATCAGGGACAATGGTAGAAATGAGTGTTGCCAAGCAGTGTCCTGCTAGTAAGGGCTTCTATGCAATATGGACAATGGGGCAATATATGCCATTAATAATTCAGTGATGTTTGCTTAACTAAATGTATATGAGTCATAGACTTCTATATGTACATGGACTTCCTTGCGCTGAGGGCCAGCTTAGCCAGTAGGTGACTACCCAGGGCAGCAGAGAATGGAAGAAATGTTTCCATTCCAGCATCACCTTCATGAACATGCATCTGTTGCTCTGGAACAGGTAAGAAAGACGATGGGTGCCCTCATCCTAGGGGAAAGCAAGGGAGGGGCAAAGGATCCCAGCAGCAGAAAGGGTGAGTCTAGGAGACATGACAAGAAGGGCAGCTGAATAGCAGTTCACGCCAGCCCGTGACATAGGGCCCAGTGGTGAAAGCAGATCACACAGTTGCAGGGAATGGAGAAAGATGTCCGAAAGAATAGACTATAGGAGAGACTAGGCTGGGAGTTGTCCGAATTAGGGTAACCTCCTTTTAGTGGCACCTCTAGTTTTAACAAGAGGGAATTTAACACCTTGAGGTTTTGTTGTCACTTATCTCAAGCTCAAGCAAAACCATACTTTCTGGGTTTCTGCATGCCATGCAACTATTACAGGACAGAGAAGTAGTTGGCAAGCTGAGCAGGGGATTTCAGATGTTCCTGGATCTACTGCAGGGATGTGTGCGTGTTAAAATTTGAACTGAGGTACAAATACTTAAAAACCAAACTTTCTTCAGGCAATTCTTGACTTAAGATGCTTATTGTTTTGGCTAACTCACCTCAAAAGAAAAATATGAGATAATCCAGAACAGTACAATACAAATACAGAATGTGAGGATTATTGCTGTCATTTAGGAACCCCAACTGTTTAATTGAATTGTAGAAAGAGATGTTAAATAAGAAAAGTTAAAGTGTATTTAAATGCTGTGTGTTTGCCAGGCTGTTCTCCCTTTAAAACAGCCTCCCCCATTTCTTTACCTGCCAGGTCTACAATTCCATCATCATCTGCCACATGATGAATGACCACACTAGGAGTTGCAGACAACACATCTGGAGGTTGCATGAGATGGGGAAGGCTGTGTTAACAGAAGACATCTGCTTGCCTCTTGCATGGTCTTCTATCAGTCTGCTTGCATATTGAATTGGGGAATAATTACACTGTGTGGGGAGTAGAAAACTGTGAGCTGAAGATCAGGATGGAATGTGTAGAGGCTGCATCCTTTCCTGTTGGGAACTTCCAAGGAGATGGAGAACATTTCCAGCTTGAAATCTGAGCACCCTACATACAAAAGCAGAAGGCAAAGGCACCTAATCTGTTGGTTTGTGGGGGGTTAAGCTTAATTACTGTGGGGGCAATTTAACAATGTAGGTATTGATACATATCTTGCCTTTCATTTGATATCTCAGTGGAGTATTACCATGGATGAATGTGGGTTTAAAAGTAATCTCTGAAAAAGTGATCCTGACCATATTTATTTGGAAGTAAATCTTATTGATTCAGTGGGATTTACTTTCAAGTAGGTAAGCGTAGGACTATAGTCTTAATCTACTATGGTTCATTGTATTCTCTGTATGTGAGAGCTTTCCATAATGTAACTGCTGCTTATACATGTTAATATTATGTCAGCTGACTAACTGGTAAATGTTATATTTTCAATTGTGATCAAAAATCATTCCAAACTTTTTATTCACAAGCTATTCCCCCAGTCTATGCATGTACCTCTGGCTTTTAGGACTACAGGAGCACAATTCCTAATTGTCATTTTTCATATTTTGCAGAAAAGCAATGATACACCCAAGAATAATTTTTCACACATACAATTGTACTATATGAAGTTTTGCAGGTTTTGCCTAACACACATTCTTTTAAAAAATCATCTTTTAAAAATGCTGTTTTGGTTGAAATTAAGTCAATTTATGTAGGTGGTTGGTTCTTTGTCCCATAAGGCTTTTTTTCACACAGAGCAACCAAATGTGGTAGGGGAAACATCCTCTGAACATTTAAGAACTATTCAAAAATGGGAGTTTGGAAGGCATGGCTTGCTATGTTATGGAGCTACAAGCCCATTCTTTTACTGCCTTTTAGCATCATTTCCTGAATATATTATATACATGAAATCATAGGCATGGATCATAAAGTGTCAAATTAGTGATGTCCACAAAGATGCTTTCCATCCCCACAACATGTAGCCACCTGCTTCCCCCACAAAGCTTTTCCAGAGAATCAGGGAGTCCTCCTAGACAGTGTTTGGTAGAGTTGCTGGGGGTTGGGTAGGGGAAGCTACATGAACTTCTTGAAGGCTGAATGCATGGATACACTCTCAGAATACCGAGTGATCCAGTGTGCTGTAGTGGTTAGTAGCGCAGGACTGGGAGTCAGGTGACTTGGGTTGTAGGCCCTGCTCAGCCATGCAGCCAACTGGGTAACTGTGGGCCAGTCACAGACTCTCAGCCCAACCTACCTCACAGGGTTGTTGTTGTGGGAATAAGATTGAGGGCAGGAAGAGGAAAATTATGTAAGCTGCTTAGAGCTCCTTGAAAGGAAAAAAGGGCAAGATATAAATAGAATTAATTAATCAATAAAATAATATAGAAGGCATCCTGGTCCACCTTACAAGTATTTGCAGGATTATTCTCAGATCTGTAGGTGTTTACAGGATAGGGAACAGTGTGATCATACAGATCCACTGGGATTCTATAAAAGGCTTTTCCGTGCGGTCCAGCTTTATTTTAATACCAGGAATTTTTGTGGCAGCTGCTCTGTTTCTGACCCTGCTTCCGTCTCCAGTCCTGTAATGTCTCCACTTGCGCCTTGACTGTTGCTTGCTGTGCCTTGCCACACACCTGACCCTTGCCTACTCCTGACTCAAGCTTCACCTTTGGCCCTACTATGTCTTGCTGGGTTCTCCACCTACCCCAGTCATGCCACATATATCCTGAGATGATAATATACCTACATACTCTGAGAATATGCCCCATTGAACTCAATGGAGTTAACATTTGACTAAGCACTGTAAGATAACTTAGGATCCAAGCCATTGCATTTAGATACTGGAGAAACATTAGTTCTGTTAAATACACAGCTAGCTGAAGTGTCTTTCAGATGTTATAGTGCACACAGAAGGAACATGTTGCTAGATTGCAAATTCCATCAGCTCTCACCAGCATAGTCAGAGGTACACTTTAACAACATCTGCAGGGCTAAACATTCCCTATCCCTAGATAATATAACATGACATCATCTCAGCGTCTTATATTTGTATTCAGTGTTTGCTTGTATTACTAGTTCTGACCAGACTGTAATTTACAAACAAACCAAGTTCCAGATTGATTGCAACTAAAGGAATATACATACGAGACCTGGAAGTAGTCCATGTTAAACAAGGGCTTGTATTCTTAGTATATGTCAGAGATTGTTAAGCTCATTTCAGATTGCCAACATTTGTAAAAGATCATCACAACTCACATCACAGAGCATGTAAAATAAATGTAAAAGATGTAGAGAAGATGTTGTACTACAAAACATAAAGCACTTTGAAACAAACATTCGGAAAGCACTTTTTTACTTTTTCCTTTTGCAGTATCCTTTCTAGGATTCATTAAACTTTTCTTGGGTCATGTGTATAGATGTGTGGACATACATTGAATCACAATTCAACATGATATATGAGTATCTTAAAACCAGGGAAAACTTGTTCTTTTGCGTTAAGTGTGGGCTTGTAAAAGTCATACTGTGTTTTACTTGTCCTGTATTATATTAATATCTGGCTTTCTTTTTCGGACAATAAAAGTGTTAGGTATGTGTCACAAATTCTAAGCTGCTGTTCTGCTCTGAGTAAAATAAGCAGCTAAGGCATTCTCCGATGTCCTGTGTGCTCTCAGCCCAACCTACCTCACAGGGTTGTTGTTGTGGGGATAAGATGGAGAAGGAGAATGATGTAAGCTGCCTTGAGCCCTTTGTAGGAAAAGGCAGGATATAAATAGAAAAATAAATAAATAAATAAAAACTTCCGAGCAGAGGTTTCCATGCTTCCAGTGCCATGTGCAAGGTACAGCAGTGGCAATCTCCACCATGCTGCATTTCATCTAGATGAAGTGCAGCTGAGCTCAGGGAAGGAGGCTGGGACACTATCTGGGTATGGCCCAACCCATCAGCCACAGCTTCCTCCCTGCTGGCAAACCCTTTTAGCCCACTCCAAGGTCAGAAACCAGCTTTTATCCATGCTAGCTGTGAGGATGGAGTTCTGTGCTTTGAGTCCCAGCTCCATGATCAAAGGACCTCAGGGCTGGCATCCTGAATAATTCTATTGCTTGCTTGCTTGAGTTCTATCCTGCCTATTAGCCAAAATGGTTTTCATCCATTTTGAGATCCTATTCCAGCTACCCCCAGATGATGTTAGGAAACCATAGGACTGAGCCCTAAACGTGCAACCCTGTGCAAGTTTAGACCTACAACCTCTGCCAAGCTGCACCCTATAGGTTATTGTTAGTGACTAGAATCATGAAGAGAGAGCTATAGCATAAGAAAAACATGCAACACCCCATACAGTAATAGCCATGTAAATAAAAGTACAACCCTGGCAGCCATAGTATCCATGTTACATGCATAGATCCATAGAGCTGCTCAGTTCCTTCACATGATTAAACATGCTTCTCTTGTATACAGATCGTAATTACTGACAAATTTTCACCAAAGAGATGACAAGCCCTACCCAAACAAAAGCAGTACTCCAACACAGAAGTCACTGCTTGTACACCAGTCTATCACCAACAGTACCCATGTTTCAATGAGCACCACTGCATACAATGACCCTTACTTCCAGGTAAGTGGCTAAGCTGAAATATCTGCATAGACTTGTGTACTGCCAGAATTATTATCCTATCTCTGAACATTAATTAACACAGTGAGTTAGCAACTTAATATATGTAAATTATTGACCAAGTCAGGAAAAAAGACTTCTGGCTTGATATTCACAGCATATGCGGAAGAACAAATTTCATTTAGGGAACAATCTTATGGCCAATAGACACTTTCTAGCCAAGTCATAGGAGAGAATAGAGTCCAAACTCAGACCTTGGGAAATACATATGCACTAAGACTGGCATCTTCTTCTGCGTTCCCTTTGCACAACAGTTAACTGATGTAACACAACATATTGACTTTATGACATTTTCTTTCATATTGTCAATTTTAAAAGCCAAGAGCCTGACCATCAGCATTCATCTTAATATTTGAATTTTTCCTTGTTTACACCACCATTATCAGAAATAGTGTGATTAATTTAAGTCCAACAGAAGCATATACATTTACTGTGGGCTCCTATATGAATGCTAAAACATTATCAAGCTTTTAAATGAGAGAATATGTAACATTGTTTGTGTAGTATTCTCCAATCAAAAGCACACATATATATGACAAGCTGGCTTCGTAAACAGTCCTTGTCTGAACTCATTAGAGCTTTGTGTGTATTACTGCGTACTTGCATATGAGACCCTCATACTAGCAAGAATTAGGCTTTGATGTCTAATGTGAAGCCACAGCCTTGCCCTCTGCACATTTGGACAGCATATGAAGGCCCTTTATGGATGGTTCCAATGTACCCATGCAGAGCTTCTACCCAAAAAGGCAGACTCTGGTTGAGTTTGGATTTCCACTTAAGTAGAACATACACTGCTGTGCAAATCATGCCTCTTCACACAGTAGCCAAATGTGGGTGGTGTGGTCAACTCATGCGACTTGGCAATTCCCCTCACCTGTTCTTTTCAGTGAGTGGCCAGGAGTTAGTCTGACCTCAGCATTCCATACAAGACCCTGATTCAAAAGAGCATGGTGGCTTTTGTGCCACATCTTAATGCAAATTCATGATACCACATGACTCTGGTAATGTCTGCAAAATAGAATCATGAGACTAAGTTCCTAATTTACCAGTGCAGTATAGGATTAATTCATAAGCTTTAGAGCATCATCCCTGGTTGGCAGTGTATATGCAACTAAATATATGGCTTTCAGACAAAGGATATGCATTAAGTCAAACTCTACATTCACCGCTGCTGTTGTGTAGTTCAATACCAAATGTGTCATCTTAAATGCAGGCTTGATGGGGCAACACAGGCAGGCTTGTTCTGTTGCTTATCAAGATCCCAAGAGCCTGTAGACTACGGCACAATGTAGAAGTATAATAAATACATACATAAATAGAACACAATTCTGCCACTCATACAACTTCCAGCAAGCCCTAACAGAAGAGTCTTTTGAAATAGCACGTATTTGCATTCATCCACCCACAGACCCAAAACAAAACTGTGAGGCTGAAACACAACCATGCTTGATTCTTAAGGGTGTTCATGTGCAGTATTTTTTAAATGGCAGCAAATGCACCATAAGATCCTGGGAAGGCAGCAAAGAAGAAGCAGAATCCAGTCAAGCCAGTTTGGGAAGCAGCTTCAAGGTTTCAAAGCAGAGATGTACCTTATTCTTTTCTGAGGCCTCATGTCCAGAACATTGCTCAGTACTGTACTTGTCTGAACAGTACCTCTTCAAAAGCCTGCAGACATGAGGCTTTTTCTTCTCTCAGGCAGAACGGACAGAATTTACTCTTAATTCCAATATTTTTAAGGAAATACAGGACTGCTATAGCCGAAAAAGGGTGCTAAAGGACTGAAAGCCTTGCTCATCAAACAGTGACACCTTCTTGGAGTGTACTGCTAAGCGCAAGTCTGACAGGACATCTTAACTATTGCCCAGTCGTGGAACTTCACCCAAACATTTGTGATTCAAATGATAAGGATGCAGCCAACAGACAAGGTATTTTCTAGAAATGGGTTGGGTTCTCCAGCCTGATCTTCCATACCTTCAAAAAAAAACCCTGCAACATTCCTGTCCAAGTTAACTCTATCAACTACTGGTCAGCTGAATTAGAAGGTGGTTTCATCTTGGTTGCATTAGTTCTCTTTTGCTGCAATGCTCCTGAGACCATTCATTAATGGGCAGCATACAAATTCCGTAACAAACTTGGAATCAATTAAATATATAGCTCAGCATGCAGTTTCATTTTTGTCAGGCAAATAGCTATGTTAGTTAGTAGTTAGACTCCTGAGATACCATACAGATAGAATGGATTTGTTGTAGCATAAGCTGTTGTTATGGAAGAGGGCACTGCATCAGACCTCTTCAGTCCCTTAAGATGGAGTCGGCAAAGACTGTGTAAACTGTCTTGCACTTTTTGCAAGAGGAGCTAAAAGGCTTAGGGTTAGAATGTGCAAGTTACTTGTACTCATCAGAAGGGACAATGCAAGATAAATGCACAGTAGTTGTTAAGTTTTAAACATGGAGTTTCATGAATTGGAGGAATAATCCCATTATTTAGCTGTGAAACCGATTAACAAGTAAGTAACAACTTCCCCCTAGTGGTAAGAGAAAAAACACACAATATAAGAAGTGTAGGATAAAATCCAACACACTTAAGACAGGAAAAGTCCCGCAACCGCCAGAGTTCTCCAGCCACCATTACTTTCCCTGTCTAAACATGCATAGCACTGGGCCTTAGTAGTGCCCAGCTTAGGACATCTACTTGGCAGGCACTGGCATACCAATTTGTATGGCAGAGGGGCAGGTATCACTATCTGCAAGCTACAATCAGACCAAGCCTTGGTGTAAAGCAGGGGTGTCCAACCCACAGCCTGCAGGCTGCATGTGGCCCAGGATGGCTATGAATGCGGCCCAACATAAAATCGTAAACTTACTTAAAACACTGAGATTTTTTTGGTAACTCGGTTGCACAGTTCTCAGGCATGAGCTTCATAGACGACAATGTCGTGTCACATCATGATGTAAAATAAATTTATGTATGCTCTTGATATTTGTACGCATGGTGGTGGCAGATATCACAAAAATTAAGCACACATTTTTTGTTTTTTGCTCATCAGCTTTTGTTAGTATTTGTGTATTTAATGTGTGGCCAAAGACAATTTTTCTTCTTCCACTGAGGCCCAGAGAAGACAAAATGTTGGACACTCCTGGTGTAGAGCATCAGTTTGCAAGATCTCTCTCCCTCAACCCCACTGCTTGAGAAGACTGAACAGGACCCACAGTTGGTACACCTACATCGCACACTAGACCAAATTACATATTATAGCACACATACACATTCCCTTGCATAAACCAGCCATTTGTATTTTGCAGAAGATGCAATGAGCAAACTTCAGGCTCAAATGCATTCTTGGTATAGTTTGATGGCTCTGCTGAGATATCCCTGCTGAGAACTGCCTATCACTGGCTGCAGGAGTGTGTGGAAGGACCCCAAGTCCACCAGCAGCGTGTTGGGATTAGTGCCTTCTGGCTTTGTCCTCCAGATTCAAAGAATCAAGGGCATGTTATGTTGCCCATACAATCATGCTGAAACCAACAGGAACACAGTAAAGCTATACAAATCTCATTTTGTGAGTGCATTAAACTTCCTGAGTACATCAAACCTTCTTGAAGTTTTGAAGGAAATCTTCGTGATTTGGTTCCAGTCAATCTGGTGACCATATGATGCTGTAGTGTCACAGAGAGCTGGAGAATGGGAGATAGGGACATAGGCATCCCTACTAGTCAGAGCAGGCAATGCATTGTTTATTTGTTGTTGTTAGTCGTGAAGACGTGTCCAACCCATCGCAACCCCATGGACATTTCTCCAGGCCTTCCTTTCCTCCATCATCCCCCAGAGTCCACCCAAGCTCACACCGACTGCTTCAGTGACCCCATCTAGCCACCTCATTCTCTGCCGTCCCCTTCTCTTGCCATCAATTATAACCAGCCTTAGGCTCTTCTCCAGGGAGTCCTTCCTTCGCGTTAGGTGGCCAAAGTATTTGAGTTTCATCTTCAGTATCAGGCCTTCTAAAGAGCAGTCAGGGTTGATCTCCTCTAGGACTGACCGGTTTGATCGCCTTGTGGTCCAAGAGACTCACAGGAGTCTTCTCCAGCACCACAATTCAAAGGCCTCAATTCTTCAGTGCTCAGTCTTCCTTATGGTCCAACTTTCACAGCCATACATTGCAACTGGGAAAACCATAGCCTTGACTATACACACTTTTGTTGGCAGGGTGATGTCTCCGCTTTTTAGTATGCTGTCTAGATTTGCCATAGTTTTCCTCCCAGGGAGCAAGCATCTTTTAATTTCTTGGCTGCAGTCCCCATCTGCGGTGATCTTGGAGCCCAGGAAAATAAAATCTGTCACTACCTCCATTCCTTCCCCATCTATTTGCCAGGAAGTGACAGGACTGGATGCCATGATCTTAGTTTCCTTAATGTTGAGTTTCAAGCCAACTTTTGCGCTCTCCTCCTTCACCCATATCAAGAGGCTCTTTAGTTCCTCTTCACTTTCTGCCATTAGAGTGGTATCATCTGCATATCTGAGGTTGTTGATATTTCTCCCAGCAATCTTAATTCCAACGGGTGATTCATCTAGCCTGGCCCTTTTCATGATGTGCTCTGCATGTAAGTTAAATAGGCAGGGCGACAGTATACAGCCTTGCCGAACTCCTTTCTCAGTTTTGAACCAATCACTGGTTCCGTGTCCAGTTCTCACTGTTGCTTCTTGACCCGCATATAAGGTTTCTCAAGAGACAAATGAGATGGTCTGGTACTATCATCTCTTTAAGAACTTGCCACAATTGTTTATTAGTTGCATCTATATCCTGCCTATCTTCCAAGGAAACCAAGGCATGCTCCTTTCCATTTTGTTCCTACAACAACCCTGTGAAATAGGTTATGCTGAAAGTCAGGGACTGGCCTGAAGTTACCCAGTGAACTTCATGGCTGAGAAGGGGTTAGAACCAGAGTCTCCTAATCCCAGCCCAACACTCCTAACCAGCCTACCACCCTGGCACTTAATGCCTTCCATTCCACAGGCCTCTTTGGGCTTGGCACAAAAAAACACTGGCTTATCAGGCAATAGCTCAAATCAGAATGAGGTCACAGAAATGGGCAAGAGTGAGTCACATCCTTTCCAGTTTTTCCATGTACTAGTATCTAAGAAAGAAGTATCCTATCACCTAACCTTTGGTTGTCAGCAAGGCTTTTCTTCAAGAATCCCGATGAACTTCCAAATTTATAAAAATAAATGTGATGTTTTATGGCAAGTTGCATGCAGATGACTGACAACCTGAAGAGTCATGGCAACCCTTCAAAGGAGTAGTGTCCATCAGGACTTTTATAGCAGGAGGCAAAGAAAGCATGAACACAAGACACTGAAGAAAACAATGGAGAACCACCTGTTTAAATATGAAAAGGAATTTATTTTTTTAAATGCCTCCTGTTTGCTTCTGTGCTCATCCTTCATTTTATAGGTCACAAAGGTCCCGGAGTAGCAGTTGTTGTGAACATCAAATAAGCACACGGTTTGCTTTCTTCTGGTCCAGAGGATCATGGAAGAACAAAAAGCTGACCTCCAACAGTACTCCTGCTAGCATCCCCTTACAAAACCACAACATGCCACATCACCATGCCAACTATTCATCCTCTACGCCATCATGAAACATGGGAGATACTATAATGGACAAAAATGCACATACAACAGCAAATTAGCCTACTTGTTCGAAACACAAATGTGGACACAACCAGCAGTTGGGAATTCACACAGTAGTTAACATGTAAAATTTGCAAAGACTGAACTTGCCAGTCTCCACACCTGCTTGAAGGATCAGCAACTGCATATTGAGGAGTGGCTTCTTGCCAGCTACTGCGTCACTCTACCTAATGTAATCTGGGGGCACGGAGGGCTCGTGTAGAAAACTCTACACCTGGCTTACACACCGTTAGTCCTACAGGGCTTGAGAACCACTGAGCAGTCTTCACGCATTTATCTGTGCTTAAATGAAGCAACATTTTAAGATGAGTGCTGCTTTCTCCCCTCTCCCAGGCATACAGCCTAAAAGCTAAGCTGTAGCACAGCCTGCCTCAGCCTGGTGCCTTCCAGAAGTTTTTGACTTCAACTTCCATCAGCCTACACAGCATGGCCAATGCTCAGGAAACCTGAGCTGTAGCCCAAAAGTATCTGGGGGACAGATTGGATGAGGCTGCCCTTAGTGCTTTACACTGCAATCCTATGTACATTTTCCCACTGAACTCAAATTTACTTTGGAATTGAGTCATAGGACTGCATGGTCAAGCCTAATTGGAGTGTCAGGGGATTCCCAAGCAGTAACTAAACCAAGCGTGGGAAACTCATAGGCCAGAACACCTGAAGGGCCACAGCACCCATCAGTTCTGGCCAGCAGAGCCAATGGTGAGAAGTCACAGAAGTTATAGGCCAAACACTCTGAGGGCCAGAAGTTGCCCACCCAATGAAGTGCTGCTTCTGAGGAATGTGCAGCATCCAAAAAGCAACTTGTAACTTCTGAGCTTCCTGGAACTTACATGAGTACACCTTCTTTCATATTACATACCCACTGGCCAGGGAAGGAAAGAGCCTCCTCTGACAGCTGTTAAATGGGTGAAGGTAATAGTGCCACCTCCTAAACTGATCTCACCTGGAGTAGATGAGTGGACTTAGAAAGGTAATGCTTCATGGGATCCAAAGGCTTCTTGCTTCCCTTAAAGGCAGGTGGGCAACTTTGGTTCCCCCACCACACATCATCAGATTTCCCACAGAAGCGGCTGCCAACAAAACAGATCTTTTCTTTGAAAACAAGGCACACCCTTGCCACATGCTTGGTTTTCGAGCAGAACTGCCATTTTTAGATAGTGGGATGTTGAAGGTCATATTTGGTCCACCCTTCGCCCAGTCCTGCTTTAAGCAATAGGCCACCATTGCAGGCATTCTTAATTTGCCATAGGATAAAGATCAGCATAAATCCAAGGGAGCCCTGGGCACCCAGAACTAGTCAAGCAGGTATCTGGTGCAGGGCAAGACTGTCAAGCTTTCTGGGACAGAGCTACCCAAGAAATCACAAAAACAAACCACAAGAGGAAGTGTCTGTTCCTGCCATGTTGCCAATGCTTCCCTGATCAGAATCTGCAACATTCTGAAACTTCGGCACTACAGATCTTAATTCATGCCAGTCACACTGCCCAACTACACAAGGGGAGCACTTAGCCTCCATTCTTATTGACCACCATTCCCAGGCAAGAAGCTATTGGAGATCACAGTGCACTTTCTCCTTAAGGTGGGGCAAGTCAGACCACAGACGGGACAAATGGTGTGTGTGAGGTTCAACATGAGCAAGTTTAGCACATCTCTTTTGAGTTGACTAATCTGTACCTTATGGCACAAGTATTTCACTCTCTGATAGCACAAATCCAATTACAAGCTGGCCAGATAAGCCTGGAAATTATTGCAATGTTTTATTTCACATTAAAAACAAACAAAAACACACTTCTCTATAATGTATTTTTACTTTTTAGCCGCCTCCCAACAATTAAAACAAATGAAGTCAGTTCTCTTGTAGTTTGTATTGTTCTGCTACAACACCTTAAGGCTTCTGTTAGCTGCAGAATCTGACTGGCTGCAACAAGCAGCTGGTGTGAAGTTAGTGCTCATCTAACATGAATTTGCTATGGAGCCTTTCTTCTTGACTGCAAAGGCCACACTCAACCCCAGAGCTTGACCAAAAAAAAAAAAGTGGGGGGAAGAGATTCTATTCCAGGGAGAAGGAGCCACACGGAGAACACACAAGAACTATGCAGTTACATTGTTTTTCCCAGCAGGATGGTTATTCTGTGTTGGAACTGTGTGATGTAGAACTTGGTGGTCCCATCCAACCGTCGTCAGGGAGCTTTTGTTCAGTGGTGACCATGATAAGCCTCGCACAAAGTCCCGGTGGGACCGGTTTCTAAACCTGCGAAAAGTATGGAACACCGTGGAGTTACTTCCCCCCAGTTTTCTGCAGTATCCTGCTTTCTAAAAAGTGAAATGAAAGTTGCAGAAAGTAGTATAATACTGTTATTATTTTGCAGGTTGGGGCCTGCCCCTTTTTGCCCTTGCACTGAAAGTCCCACCCATGCAATTTGATGCCCAGGCTGAAAGATGTTCTGCCCTTCTTGCGCAGCTGTTACCATGGATAGGCCTAGATGGAAACCCTAACCAAGCCTGGGAGAAGAAAACCAGGAATAAAACAGGTGGGAATCGATTAGACCCTTTTGTACTCACACTTCTGAAAAGCTGGCATCAAGAACAACTACCGAGCAGTCTTCACTGATGGAAGCCAACAAGGGGGAACTGGACGAGAAAGAAAAGCTTGTGTTAATACAGACTCAAAGGGCCACACAAAAACAAGTGCGCTGGAAGACTGGACATTTTGCCTGGCCCAGATGTTTTCTGGAGCTGTTTGCTTAAAAAACCCCCTGTAACCAGGGCTTTATAGAGAAGCATGAACAAAAGAGAGGGATTCCTAAACTGAAAGACTTAAAAACCAAATTTTGGAAGTAGAAAACAGAAGCAAGGGCCATTGTACGGGGATATTTTCCTTCCATGGAATGTTGACATGGCTTGTGTTAGAACAGCTTTCCAGCCCTTCATGTTGCTCTAGCCCCAACCTATCCTTTCTCCCATCCTGGCCACCTGCAGGTGGCCACCCTTTTCCAGCTGGATCCTTGCCAATATTCATCCTGAGGTAGAACATTTATTCCCCCGCCCACCAATAAATAAGTAAATATCAAAAGTGTGTGCATGTGGGGAGGACATATTTGTAAAGCAGATCATGGTTTAGCAGACAAGAACCTAAAAGCCTGTATATGTGCCTAGCCCTACTGGGGAAAAAGACAAATATGAGAGTATTAGCTCCATTGTGCTTTATGAGAGAAGGGAAAAAAACCCCTTTAGATTTAGATGAACATCTCTGGCACTCTATGGAACTACTTTTCAGAAATGATTCTGTCCATTCAATCAATGTTAGACTCTGTTCTTAATAACTTTACTGGGGGAGAGGCAGTAGGAAGATTCAGATTGTAATGCTATTACTTCTCAAAGTGTAGCAAGGAAGCTTTTCCATAGTTTGGGAGCTCTCCTGCTTATTCGGCCAAACACGATCCTTGGATTTCGCCCTCAAGATCTGCCTCATAGCACTGTTCCACAATACTGAGGTGGGCATCCACAAATGCTTGCAGGTCAAATTCAACTAATGCTACTGACCATACCTGTGTTTGGAGAAAGCAAACCCTGTGACGCTTCGGGAGTGCACAGGTGAGCTGAGGGCAGAGTCTGCATTTTTTACGTCCACAAGAACAACCATTCCGCTTTCATCACCTTCAAAATAGCACGAGAGCAATGTTATTGCTAAGTCAGTTGGAGACACACAAGCATTTATTTGGCCACATACAAAGAAATACTCCTTACCCAATACAAAAGTGTCATTTCGATGTGGATGCCACATCAATGAGGTAGGAAGATTGCTAGAGGCACTGCAGGCTGCATGGATGAGGAAATGGAAGAACTGTAGTTAGTCTGAAAGGCCCTTCAGCTTTATCATGTAGAGTAGCTGATTGACTGACAGCTAACACTTAAGACAAACGAAACACAGTCAGTGGCTTGCTATTTATTCTGCAATATTCTCAGCCTTAAAAGGTTCAACTAGTCTATTCAAAACTTCATCCATCCTGTTAAAGGGCACATTAAGTTGCAGTGGGTTGGATGCACTGTGAGCAACCCACAGTGTACCCAACAGATGACTAAGCTCACCATGAATCGTCTACCTCTTCCTTCTTCCTCGATCAGCCCGCTGCAGTCAATCTTACTTGACTGAGAGAATGCAGCAGGACCAGTGTGACTCCCCCTCCCCACCACAACCGCAGGCAGCTTTCAGCTGGCTACATCTTTTGTACCTTCACCCTTTGTGTCTCTGCATGGGTGGGGAGAAGCAGCACGAAGTCTAGCTTCACAGTTGGCTTTTACAACCTCCACCTTGACAGCCACTGACAGTCTCCTTAAAATACCCTAGCAGGCTCGTATATTCTAATTTCTTTTAAATAAGAAATTTAAAAATCCCTGTTGAAACTCATTTTAGCCAACTGTTAAAATTTCTTTTCTACAGAAAAGAGGGTGTGGATGTACTTTTGCACTTTCCCAAGCACCTACAGCCTCCAGAAACGTGAAGAATACAACACCCTGACAACTGCCAGGGCAATTTAAAAAAACAACAATTAAGGATCTCAATACAAATATTACTCTTGCCTTTTCCTTTCCTTGACAGCTTGCCTTTTGACAGCCACCAAGAGAATGCAAAAAGAATGAACAGCCTATTTGGATCCTCATGCGGTCAATATTTAGGCATGGTACCTGCTGCACAGGTATCCTCTGATATTGTCCAAGCAAGGTTTCTGATTCTACCACTTGTACAGTTGTGAAACAAAGGACTTTAAAAAAATCACTGATCTGACAGACTCTTCAAGGTGCTGCTTGGGTACTTTGAAGGGGCTGCTAGCGGCCATCAAAACAGACTGCAAAAGCTGGCTAGCAAACTGAACTTTGTGATCTATGGGGGAAAGCCATGGCAAGCCAAAAACATCTCACAATCATGGCAGTACCAGCTACCCTGAAGTGCTGCTAAGGTGCTTGTGGGGAAGGTGGCTGGAGCTGCAAGGGATTTTTGCTGCTCTTGCCAAGAAGTTCGCTAGCCAGTTCAAGGTACCCATAATGAGGTCAGTCACCTGGGTTCAGGTCACCCGACAACCCTTCATGGGTACCATCACTCCTCGAACACATGATCTGTCAGAGTGGTTTACTGCCCTTGAAGCACCCTATGGGATCTGATCCAGGGCTGCCCAACATGGCAACCTATACTGGCTAACAATCTATCTCAGTATAAAATCAGTGTAGAAGGGACTGGAACTCTTTGTCCATTGCAAATATAATTTTGGAAGATTTAGGCTTTTTCATCTGTTGATTTTATTTTAGATGGCCAAAAAGAGAGGAAAGGAAAGGAGACATAAGGGAAGAGAAAGCCCTTCTGTTAAGAAGTGGTTACTTAAGATTGAAAGACTGACTTAAGATTGACTGAATTGACTGAAGCTCAATTGACTACTTTTCTATTCATCTTGGATTTCATACCAAAGGACCAGTTTACCACAGGATGACTGATTTGTTACAATGCTTCTGAATACCCTATCTGTTTCTTTAATAAAGGCTACTGTATTTAACAGATCAAAATCAACTAGGAATTAGATTTGCTCACTGGCCTCAGGATTCAAGTGAGGCCATTATGCTGGAAGCTACCAAAATAAGCAGTGGGAAGCTACCTGGAAACCACCAGGGTTCCTGACTGGATTAGGGCATGCATCAAACTTGCCCATGCTCACCTAGCCCGCTTTGCACACTCTCATCCTGTCCCCTAAAACTTTGGTTTTGCATCATATGCATATTGAACAAATGATAGAAAATGCCAAGTCTGAAAGCAGTAAGCCATGATTATGAGTAACCACATTTTACTCTAACCACAGATTTTGAACAGATGTAGAACCAAACTCTGTTTTCAGGAAATCAAGAAAGGAAAAATGGAATTCACGCACAGGAAAATGCATGCAAATTCTCAGAACATTCTTGATTGCCAACAAGTGTTAAGAAACATTATGTGTGGAAAAGTTCTGCCTGGGCTGCAGGTCCCTAGAATGGAAAGCTATAAAAGCTGACTTTGGTGGAGTCAGCCATATTGACATTCACAATGAAGATGCATGACCGTTTCAACTGGCATTTGGAATTTCCACTCAGCAACAATAACTTTTCTGTATTTTTCAAAGTTGCTTCTATTTACCCTATAGGAAACACAAAGGAATAATCTAGTACCAAAAGACATACCAATCCGAGTTGCTGGTTTTGGGGATCTGGTATCCCAGAGTAAAATCCTACTGTCCTAAAATATATATATAAAAAGTGTTAAAATGGAAAAATTGTTATCATAACTGGTACTTATAAATCACTATGTCAACTTTAGAAAATAGCCTTTCCAGTTTGTTCATTTGCACCCCCTCTTCTGCTGGGCTTATAATACCAGTGCCAAATATCTAAAATAAATTGTCTTTACAATGTATAGGCTAATCTGAACCTAGAAAGATTCAGAAACAATAAGTTGCCTTTACCTCAGAGCAGGAGAGGAACATGGTCTCCTTTCCAGGACAGGAAGCCACACATGACACTTGACCGGAATGAGCTGGCCAAAGTTAAAAAGAAACACAAACATCCATAATATACAACATTAATATTGATATTGTCTATGTCTATTAATACTGCCTATGTGGTGAATCCAGGACAGATGCACTCTGGTAGAAGAGAGCACTAATGCACACGGTTTAGAGCAAACAGAACCCTAAAGAAAAGAAAAATAGCATGGGACTCTCAGCTCATGCGTAAAATGTGGGACCACAAGTAGGGTCGCATAAGAAATTTGATTCTTGTGAATACAAATCAACAGGTGGATTGGATCCAGTGGATTTCATCATTCTTTGGTTATTATGAGCATTCTCAGTTCAAAAAAATTGCAATACATATGAAAGCTGAACAGTGGGAAAAAAAACTGACTGGAAGAAAACATGGAACAAGAGGAGAGCTTTGCAAATACCCTGCACTGACAAAGACAAACAGGTGGGTACTAGTTCAAATCAAGCCAGAACTTTTCTAGGAAGCAAAACTGATGAAACTGGCCTTCCTTAATCACAATTAATAGCATTTGGCTTCTAAAGCAAGAACCCCCATGAGTTTTCAAAAGAATAAGGGGCAAGACAATTAGAAGCACTTAACCTGGAAACAACTTGTACGTCAGATTGAAATGCAAAGTCAGTTCTTAAAGAGCCAGAATTTGGCTTTATTTTAGTATGAAACCATATATATCAGATATATTTTGGTGCAGTCATTGCTCTAGACCAATTTAAGTATGTGTTCATGGCTGCCAGATGATTGCGACGTCACTGACACACTTCTTCCTAACTTATACCACTTAAAATTTAAGCTGGAGGAACAGGAGCATATTTAGCCAATTTGAATCAATGACTGGGTTCATATGTACATAATGAAGACTCAGCACATTAAAAACCATTGGGTTGTTGTTCATGAATGGGGATTGTTCCCATGGTGTGCCTGCCTCTTCCATTTTCACCCAACAACCCATGAATGGCATCTTTCTCGTTTGTGGAATGCGATGTCCAAACCTGCACTGCAGTCCAGTCTGACCATCACACTCCACAACATGCAAAGGTGCTGATTGTATGTTGGAGGGTAAATCCAGAAAAAACTGGCACCTTGTCACTCATCCTTATGTGTAAAAGTCCTACAATTCCCTGCATTACCCAGTCTGCATGGATAGTTAGGGAATATAGGGAGTTTTAGATATTTTTGTTGTCTATATATGCACAGGATTATGCCCAAACAGACTAAAACAGGAGACTGATGCCTAGCATTCCATATATGCCACCCTGATCTACTTGAGAAAAAGGAGAGGATAAAATAATAAAAATAAAGTAAATGAAGATTAACCCTTACCTCTGTAGGTATTCAGCACTGTTTGCTGAGGGATGTCCCAGATCTTCACGCTAGGCATAAAATCAAGATTAAGTTTAAGAAAAATACATATTCTTACTTAAAGCAGAAAGTCAGCACCACAAAAGGGTCACCTGAAGTCTTTGCTGCCAGTGACGGCCTGTATGTTGTTGGCGAGCACAGCCACTGTAGTCACAATGTCGTCGTGCTCGTACTTACAGAATCTGTTCACTATCAGAGTCTCGTTCTCATCCAGCTCCCAAAGCTCCAGAGCGCCTGGATGAGAGGGGGAAGAAATTCAGTAGAAGGATATTTCCAAACAGCTTACCACTGCCACTAGAGATGGCCACCATTACTTAATATCATTAGATTTACCAAAGTGTCTCTCTCTGGGTTATACACAAGATCACATCCTTTTACTAAGTACTCTGAATGCCCAAGCAGGTAGCAATACATTGTCACTGTTTGGAAGTAAACTTGTAAGGTTGCATCCTAAGGTGCTTTTCCATGCACAAGAAAGATCTTGGATCCAGCAGAGGCTTCCACTGTCAGAAAGGGCAAGAGGGAGAAAACTTTCAAGGGTCTTCTGACCTACAGAGCAATCTTCAGGAGGCTGCAGAGAGAATGGGGGTTGACATAAGTGGCCTCTCTGCCTTCCATCAGCAGGTACTAGGATTTGATAGCACTTTGCAAGGTGCATTCTGTCCTGCAGGAACATATTGAAGGCCTCCATTTCATCCAAGATCTTATGTCACACTATTTCATTTCTGCAAAAGCAGCGATTTGAGGACAATCCTGGGATTTCCAGGTGAATGCTCTTTCTGTGTTCTTACAAGCAGCCCATCATGTAACCATCTAAGACACAAAGAAACCCAGGAAAAGTGAGCTCCCCCTTCCCCTCTCCTTTGTGCTTCCAGGAGGAGGAATAAATCAGGATTTGTTTGATCTTTGCCTATTCCTGACTTGTCACTATGGGCAGACAAGGAAACATGGCTAGCTAAAAAACCCTCAGGATCTTACTGTCTACCATTATATGCAAACATTCCCAGTGTCAGAAATAAGACATCGAGAACTCAAGGGTGATAAGTGGAACTAACTGAACTTTCTCACAATTGATTCAGAACCGTCACAGCTAGACTTAAAATGGGCAGTAGACGGTTGGAATGTTTTGAGGCTAAGTCTACCCAACAAACTTGCAAACATGACAGGAATGAAATGTGCTCAGCTAAGAGATAAAAGTCATGGGGCATGATATAGCAATACCATTTATTTTGCTAATGTGAATGTGCACACATAGCTACTAGTCATGGCAGCTTTTAATGTGTCTTATAAACACAAGAAAGAGTTATAAAGACAACTCAGCTATTATCCCGGTGGTTTTCCATGTATTTTTCCAGTCCCCCATATATTGATTTCTTTAACAGAGGACTCCCCCATCCCATCTTGTTTTCAACCTGCTCATCTATTACATGCAATGCCTCAGCAAGCTGTGTCCCCAATTTTTTTTTTTTTTTTGAAATGTGAGATAAACAACAAGTTGCAACAGGACTACAATTTCCTCAATCTCACACAGGAATATTTAGCATCCCTGCTTCAGGGATGAAAGAAAGTAAAACTCCTTGCAGTATATCTCATTCTGGGCTCTTGGCCATTAGGTATATAAACATAAAGGGATTTCAGGGGGCAGGCTTCCCCCAGTGCTCACCTGAATCTGAAGCTACCAGGATGCCTTTATCTGCCACCCATTTCAGATCAGCTATTCCTGCTTCAGTCTGAACACCCGCAGAGCAGAAGCCTTCATTTGGAGCTTTTGATGGATCCTTGAATACCCAAATGGAACCCACCCAGCAACGTCCACTCAAGCTGGATGCTCCCAGCAGCAAGGAACCATCTAGAAAGTAGAATTAAACAGAGTTAAAAGTGCCTGTTTCATTGCAAGTGTGTGGATATTTTAAACTATAAATACCGTCACAAATCATTTATTTAACATCCTAGTTGAGGAAGTTTCACAATGTCTAAATTACAAAATCCCTTCGCATACAATCAACAATTGGTACTCAGTTGGAAAAACTGGCAGAAGCTAACAAAATCAAAAGTCTGCTTCTGCATTATTGTAGTCTCTAGACTGTTGAGCTCTTTCTCCTTTAAGGAACAGTAACTCAACAGTGTATTTCTCTACACTAGATTCAGAAACAAGAATCCTGCAAATGAATTTATTAGTGTTTTGGGAATATGGATTGGAACAGATTGGAATAATGTAAACAATAATGTTACACTAGCAAAACCAGGGGAAGGTCTGTGTGTGTTGGCACATGCGTGCACATACAGAAGCACCCCTGTGCATGGCCAGAGTTTCTTTAACACAGCTTAGCATGTACAGAAAGAAGGATGGCATTTTATTTCCCAGAGAGCTTGAACAACAAACCCCTTTTAGGAATGAAGCATAAAGAATTAACATTTTGCAGGACACAACTACAAAGGCCAAAGAGATGCCAATCTAAAGCAGTCTCTGCCAAACTTGAGCCCCATACTCATTGTTGCCTATATTTTCATCATCCCTTGGCCAGGGATAATGAGAGTTGTAGGGAACAGGACAGAGTCAGGCTGAGGATGGCTGCATTAAAGCAATCCTTTCAAGACTGCTTAAAACAAAGAGTATTAAAGCAGTAACAGAGCCATCTGAAATACATTAAGTCAGAAGTAAGCGTCCCTAAATTCAATGGGCTTTACTCCCCAACAAATCTAGTTAGAATCACAACATGAGAAGTATTTTCACAGCTTTAAAAAGGCAGGAATAATAGGGAATGCCCAATAGGAGATGCAGAGAAGCGTTCAACCAGGTGAGCATTGTGTATAACGCTACACTCTAGTTGGCAAGATCCTTTTTCCAAAGTTCATTCCGCTGTCCAGCAGACAGGGAGTTGCGCGGGAATTTAGCCAAGGATGCCACGGTACGGGGCAACGGGGAACGTGACTGCACCCTTCCGAACTGGTGCCGGAGCAGATGCAAAGCCAACATCCCAGGTGGTCCCACGCAACTTGGAAGCACCCAGAGTCGCGCGGCGGCGGCGGAGCAGCTCAGGATGAGCAAAGTCCCCCTAGCGCAGGCTGAAGGGAGAAGGGAAGTCGCGACAGGTACCTGCCCGGTAGTGGGCCCCGTCTAGGTGCCGCTCCATGCAAGCGGGCGCGTTGGGCGGAATGTTCCATTCGGATCCGGCTTCTCCATCGGCCGCCTGCCCGGCACTGGGCTTCGCGTCTTCCATGGCTGGAGCAGCGCGAGACCAACTCCAAACGTGCCCACGTGCTCCCAGGACACCCCTGTTCTGCCCCCAGCGACGCTCGCCGCCTCTCTTCTCGCGAGAATGGCCGAAGTGTAGCACGCGCGCGCGCCCGAGCTCTCCCTTCCCCCGCCTCCGGCGTAGCTTTTTCGAGGAAAGGAATTCGGAAGCTTTTTACTGGCGCAGTATTTCTTCCGGAATCAGCTTTTTAAAATCTGTGGGGCGACGTATCCTTTGATGTAAAGCCCTCTCGATTATCTTTAAAAAAAAAATCTAGAAAGTAGCATACTTTTATAAATAAATAAACAAAAGGTTTATGAATGGATCAAAATGTATGGGTAAAGCGATCTGAATTACTCTGAGCTGCAACCTGAAATAAGGGCTTGATTGCAATGGACTCTACTAGAGGGCTGCTATAAGGTGATCTCCTCGCCCCCAATTTGCAATGTCGGGTTACATAATTCTGTTCAAATTTACAAGACAAATTCGTAACAGTAAATTTGTAAAATCAATGATAACTCCCCCTCTTCTTCAAAATAATTCTTGAGTCAGGAAGCATCTGAACATCTGTTTTGGGTTCTCACTACGTTGGGGACGATGACCAATCGCAACTTGGCTAAAAACTTGAAATTCTCCAATGCTTGCTCTGGACAGTTATCAATTTAGCTGGGAGTAAGAGATGCTGACAAAAGCAACTAGGAAAACTTGTTCTGAAATAATGGGGTTCTTCTTTTGATTCTGTCTTTTAATTCTACGGTAGTTCTTCCGATATTCGAAAAGCGTTAGCCGGACAGCAAAGTAGTCTCCCAACGTTGCTGCTACGTAGATAGGCCCATTGAAAGGACTGAGACTTCAGATGCAATCCAATCCAAATTTCTGGGCAAAAAAGGGCCTACAACTCACAGCCTGCTGTCTAAGCTTGCGTAGGATTGCATCTAAGGCCTCATTCATATTAACGGGTCTGTATAGCACTAGCCTGGATCCTACACCAAAGCCAAAAGACAGCTTGAGTTAGCACAGCCCTTTCGCTTCGGTATCCACAGAGAAGGCGTTACGGCCACCGGCAGAATTTTCTTCCGGCACTCTTGCCTTCGTAACTCTATGTTCCTCTTCCGTCTGAGGTGACGTCACAAGCAGTGGGACTCCGGAGAAGGTGTTCTCGCGAGATTTCCTTCACAGGGCTGCCATCTTAGTGTTGCCGCTGCCGGGGTCACAGGGACAGAGAGGGCAGTTCTGCTCAGGACGCGATGCTGTCCCGCCTGGCCTTACGGGCCTTTGGTAAGCTAGGGTAATGAGGGGGGGGGGGGGGTTGAACTTAGGGGTGGTCGCGCCGGATTTTAGCCATGCAGTGACTCGCTGTTCTTCCCCTCTGCAGCCCCGGCTGGCCTGAAGAGCTTGCCGCCTTCTGTATCCGTGGGGTGAGTACGGATTAAAAGTCCTAATCCTTGTGGATAGTAAGTGATGTTATCCAATATCAGGCCTACTCAAAGTAGATCCATTGCAATGGAGGAGCCTAACTTAGGTCTCATGCATTTCAAGGGCTCTACTCTTAAGTATGGCTAACATTGGAGACCACACTAATGCAAGGAATACTCTGGGTCCGAGCTTATTTTATTTATTTTAGATATACTTTTACAATACTTACGTGCTACGTATTTAGGTGGCTTACAATGCTAAAAGTACACCACAGATATAAATTAGACTAAACTGATCACAATAAAATCAATGAAATCTGTTTCAGTGAAATTAAAACCAAATCATATGACCGGTGTTACAAATCGATACATGTCAAATATTAAACATTATGCATTTTTCTCCATGGATGCCTGGTGGTCATTTTCTTCAAGGAGGGAATGGAATTGGATAGGCTGATTTCCCAACAAAGTCACTACTGTTCATCCCTGGTTGATTTTCTGAGGTGTTCATGACTGCAAGTTATGTAGGCCTGTGAAAAATTAAGCATTCTCTTGTGACACATATCTCCTTGAGAGAAAATATGTGGTTTGGATGTTGTGCATTTTGAAACTTTGCTTGGAAAAGGAAGTGATAACTCTTTCAAGGATGTTGAAAAGCTGTCCTTAGAATTATTCTTCATGGATGGCAGATGTGACTAGTACAGGGGTGGCTTGAAGAGAGTTTTTCTCAATAAATCAGGGCTTGGCCAGCAGCTAGTGTTGCAGGGGAATGCTTCAAGAAAGCAATGGGACATGATAGGTCAAGATTCACAATCTCCATCTGTATGATAATTCTGTGATGCAGAAAGTACACCCTACCTTGCAACTGCTTATTTTGCATATGCAGGAATTGCATGTCTAAAGTAAGCAGTTTGGTTTGGCTTACTACCAAACCAAACTGCTTACAGCTGCTGACACTGATTCCCCCTACCCCCCTTTTACAGAATTCTTGGAAGGGAGGTGTGTTTGCCATTGTGCTGGCTTTTGAAAAAGGCACAACAGTACCTTGCTTTGTTCTCTTCTGCCAAAATCCAAGAGAGAGGGAGAGAAACCACTTAGTTCCTCTACACAGAGGAGAGAATATGGCTTTCAACCCACAATCTGTACTTTTCCAAAAAGTCTATCAAGAAGCATTAAAATCTCTCCATTCTTTTCCCTACCCCAGCTCTCCTTGGAGAAAAAGAAAGAATAATTTCTTCTCATTTTGGGATTTTTCAAGAAAAAGCCTCAGCAAGGCTTGTCATGCTGAAGCTTTCTTCTACTGTATCACAGGCCACTTTTTTAAAAAACTGTTTTTTAAAAGTGTTTGTAGCATGTTGTGGAACAGCATAGTGCTCTTTCCCAAGTTTCTCTGCATTGGAACACAGAATCCTAATAGAAAACTATGAAGGAACAGGTATGAGTATGCACACATGTTGAAGATACTTTCAGTATCTAAGTCTTCATTTAAACATAAAAACTTCAATCACTATAGTCTATTTAGGGTTGCTTTTCTCCTCCTAGAAATGTTTGTCTGCCATTGTCTCAGTTAAACTTGCTTATCTTGATCTAATGGATGTAATGTTAGATATATGAGTAATTTTGTATGCATAAGGTCACTAGATGAGAAATGGGTTAATGGGAACTGCTCTGTCTAGCCACTTTCACTTCCTTCCACACCTGGGAGCCTTCCTTGGAGGAAGCTTCCCTCTCTCTTTCTTTCCTGAAGTTACATGAGAAAGTAGGTGCCTGACTGGCAGCTTTCCAGCTATGCAGATTTTTAATGGATTCTAAGTTGTATCTGTATCAATTAACCAGCATGTGGGGTTATCATATGTCTTGTGAATACAGTTAAAAGGAAAAACAAACCTTTTATGGTAATTTGTCTGGGAAACTTTTCTTTTCCTTAAAGGGCCTTTCTGGGTCCTAATACACCCTTTGGAAAACAAGCTTGCAGTTAGTAGTAAAGCTTCTACCTAGAATCCTACTTTTCAACACACAAGAGGTAAAGTTATTGTGGACAACAATATGCTGGGCTGTAGGATTTTGGAGTCTGTCTGTCTTTCTTTCTTTCTTTCTTTCTTTCTTTCTTTCTTTCTTTCTTTCTTTCAGCATTTCTATGCCGCCCCATTCTCTGAAGCCTCGAGGCGGCTCACAACATAAAATTAAAATACAAGAAATTACAATATAAAATAAGAAATTACAATATAAAATAAGTCGCCCTGGCCAGATAAAATAAGCAAATAATATTAACATTTAAAATGACGTTTAAATAAAAAGGTCAGGACTCTATGGCTGTGTTACTATAAAGCTAGTTTTAGGAACACTGAACTGATGAATCTTTTGTAAAGCAAATTAGTGCTACTTAACCTGAACAGAACGACTTTGGGTTCAGGATGTGGCATCACTGAATAACTGACTTTACAATATTGTAGAGTGGTGCAAGTATCAAGACCAGTTCACACAAGTCAACAGCACTTGGCTCCAGTGCCACCTCTTCCAGAGACAGGAGGGAAAGTCCGCCATGGAATCTTCCCTGAAGAATTTTTCCAGTTCTTATACCCTAAAACTGGAGTCACAGGTTAGTATGCCTATGTGAAGCTGCTCTTGATGGAAAAGCCAATTTTAACAATATATTTATAAAAGACGTATTTTAAATGTATTTCTGTTATTTTTTTTTTCAGTCAGCACTTCATATAATTTGAGGCTTCAGGAGACATTGCCATATAAAGGGGTGGTGTTTATCATCTTTTGATAAATTTTGTGTTATCAGTGACTGCAACAGCCAAACAAAGTACTTCATAATAAATTCACCAGTAGATTTCTATTTGCTATTTCAGTTAAAGTTGTATGTGGCAAATACAAGCCTTATGAAATGACTGTTGCATACAGTTGTTTCTGTTGTACATTGATTTTAATTTCTGATTAGAAAAGTTGTGACTGTGCCCTTTTTAATTAAGAGAGTTGCGATATGTCATTGTGCAGGGTTTTGCGGTAAATATGCAGGTCTCCCTGACTGACCATACTGGTGCAGGGATGGGCAGACTTCAGGCTTGTGGCTTCTAGTTTGTTTTTTACTAAAATCCTGAGACGACCAACCAGAAGCAAGTGAAAATAAAGTAACTTAGGTAGGTGGACATGCACTAATAATTGAGAAAGCAGTTAGCACTCACCATATGCTCAGTTCGGGAATTTGTAAGTTTGGTTCTGCCAAAGATCACAAGTCTTTTCACGCAAAAGTGAAGTCCTGTTTTTCTTCAATTTTTCTTCAATTGTTCTTTTCTAGCAATGTCTTTTAGTACACCAGCCCTTTTTACTTGTTATGCTGGTCAGTTGGGAGTTAGAAACTCCTACTGATTTAGTGCAAGTTACTGCAAATCTACTGGTGAATGCTGATCTTTATTCATATTATCTATTTATTTAAAGTATATATGTGCTGTCCTATATGATAGTTTTCTGGGTGGCTTACAATACTGATTTAGTGTGAAGTAGAACACAAATTCATAAAAACATGACATAAAATTCATGTCAGCAAAACATGACAGCAAAACAAAGCTTACAGTACTCCAGAATTACACATTTTAAAAATGAGAGTCCCAGATGGCATAAATTGTTTAAAAGGCCTTTACCTAGTGCTGAAAATATGATAGGGATGGTGCTACCTGATTGGGAAAATAACCTTTCTCCAGTAGTTACCAGACTTCCCTTATTCACCTGAACTACATGAAGTAAGACGTCCGAGGAAGATCATACAATTCAGTTAGGTGTGTATGGAGGAAGGTAGATTTTCAGTTCTAAGTTATTTAGGATTCTAAAGATTAAACCAAACCCATTAATTTGGGGCTAGAAACAAAATTGGAGCCAGCACTGCTTGCTAGTGTAATCTGGTTAAACTGCCTGCTTGCAATTGTTTGTTTGTTAGAGTTCTAGCTCACTCCATTAGTCACATGGCAATTAGTAATCTAAGTGGAGTGTCTGTAGTTTCTGAACAATGTTAGAGAAAGTTTTCTTCCATAATCACATCAGCCAGGCTGCCTGATGTCAGGATAAAGAGGAAACTTGAGGATGCAAGAAGAGTCTCAGACACAATCCTTCCCATTAGTTGGCCAGTGAAAACTGCACGAAGTGGCTGGGGCTCCAACCAAATACTGTCCAAAATCTGTATACACACAGTAGAAAGTGGTCAGTGACTACAAATTGTACAGGGACCTCTTGAAAACGGAGCAGAATTGCAAAAATACCTGTTCTTGCATCTGAGTAGGGTGGCTACTGAAGCTTAGGGTGCATTGATACACTTGACTCTCAACTGGTGAAAGAAAAATGGTTGTTTTCCAAGGGTGTTGCAATGGGTCCCTGCCTGTGGCAAAGAAAGAACCTAAGTAACTAGAGTTTGATGAGACTGGGCAAAAGTGGCTGAAGTTGGATATAACAGAAGATCCCACGTCTTTGCAGAAGAATTCCTAGAGAACCACAATAGGTATTCCAGGTCAAAAGAAGCAGGATGGAAGAATTTAATACTGGAACCATCACATATGCAAAAAGTTATTTGGGACACATAGCAACTTTGAAAATTTTGCCTTCTGACACCTGACAGTGATTTGTTTATGCTTCAGCAAATCCTTTTGGCATAGGCATGTATAATTACATTAGCATTTGCCTGTCATGGGGCACTTTTGATTAGATTTTGTCAGATGTGATCTTGCATGTGTAACTTACAGGCAAGATCACTATGCTGTTGTTTTTCTTGCCTTGTCTCATGCAAGGATTTTGTCAAAAGTCCTGTGTTCATGGTTGCTAACTATCTCTGGTAGTTGTCCTACCATTGAGCAGCCTAGTAAAGGACACTTCTGTTGTACCAGGGTAATGTTTCAGTTTGTTTGTGATGTTCCAATCGTTTGCTGTACCAAAACAGTGGTTTAGGATTTTTTCCTTCCTTTGCTCTTAGCTAGTAACAAGGTAAGGAAAGAATGTTGGCTGACCTTGCCATAGTTTGGCCCATGGATCCAGATATTTTTCAGAAATACCACAGAAACCCGTAGCCTTTACCACTTGTAGCACCCATACTGCTCTTTGACTGTACATGGAGTAGTATTTTGGAAGACTCTGTCATGTAAGTGCTGTCAAAAGTCCTGAATGTTGCCATTTTTAAATTGGAGAACTTTAGTTTAGCTCTTTCTTGAAAAAAAAGGGGGGCGGTAGTGTTAGAGATGTCCTTAGTGTCTTAAGGTATTCTTAGTTGCTGGACCTTGATCCAGTTTTGAGAGGGGAAAATAACACTTCCGGTAACCTGATCAGGACTTTTCTTCCTCACTCCATGGTTGTCTGACATAGTCCAAAACACTATTAAGTTCTCCCCACTGATAGTTCACATGTGCAAGTATGATAACATATTCTATATTTGCTATAAGGTTTTTAAAAATCCATTTTCCATTATCTTGGTTATGTAATACTGTCCTTATTTGCTTACATCTAGGCCCCTATATGTTTGGAACTGGACTTGCGCTGTATCTCCTTTCTAAAGAAATTTATGTAATTAACCATGAAACGATTTCTGGAATCACTGTTGTGGGAGTGCTGATTTATGGAGTTAAGAGGTTTGGTCCTGCTGTAGCAGCTTTTGCTGATAAACTCAATGATGTAAGATAGTATTTTTTTTCTTCTTACTGATAAAAATCATGTGACAGGTTACACAGAAATTTTGTGACTTGATATCCTGGTACTTAGGTTCTTAGAATAGTATGGCTTAGCATGCAATGTAACATTATTTAGACTTTTAATCAGTCAAAATATGTGTCAATGTCTTTTGCCTTTGTAAGTACTATACTAGTGAGCAGTGCCAAATTCAGTAGTATCCCACACCTCATCCAGTTAGTAGGTCAAACAGTGTAATTATGTGCATGTTTATGCAGCAGTGAATTCCAGTTTGTTCAGTGGTACTTGCACCCAGGCTGCTGTGCATAGATTTTTTTTTTACATTTATACAGTGCCCTTTTTCCTCTTAGAAGAAACCCAAACATGATCTTCCTTGCAGAAGGAATGTATATGTAGCCTTCTTTACCAAGGAAGTAATCTTTAGCATGGTTCAACATTCCTCCTTTTGCGTATGACTGAACTCTTTGTTTTGTTAAAGATAATAATTATGCTGACGTGAAACCTGAAGACATCCAAAGTGAGAATGGCCTGGTTCACATGTAAGATACCCATAGGTGACTGATGAAGCACACACTCCTTTGTTTTGAATCAACTTTCATTGACCACTCAGGAACTCACCATTGTTGGGTATTTGATATGACCTGTATCCCAAAACTTTGGATTGTTCAAAGTTAAAATGCCCAGTGTTTAACCCAGCAATCACTTGTGGGTTGTTTTGGTTTAACGTTGTTTACCTTACAGTAACCCAGAGTTCCATGTTTCAGCACCATGTCAGACATTCCAGGAATAGCGTATTGCTGGGTTATTGAAGAAAGCTCATTAAAAGTGGAAGTAATGAGTGTATGGGAGACAGCTCACTCCCTTGCTCACAGTCTTGTCAACACATCTCTTGAAAAACACATGTTCATCCTGGGTGAACAAGATCGATCAGTTTTATTATACTATTCAGTTATTCCAAATTATTTCCTTTTGAGATTTTGAATATTTGTGCTTGTAATAAGACTGCTGTCCAGACTTGGGATCTGATATACAATTTGATAATTATTATCAGCTGAATGATGGTAAAAGATTGAGCAAAGTTCTCTATGTACTTCTCATCCATTTAAGTACAGAGGAAGATATACTGTGTTTGAAAGTTTGTGCTCATTATCTTAAATTATGCCAATATTTTTTCAGAGTTAATACAATCATATTTTTTCTAGTACTTTATCAAGATGTGGAAATTGGTAATTGGCTAAAGATGTGACTTGGCATAATTGAACTTTTCTTGAGATTAGACTGTCATATTTCACTCTCATTTCAGGAAACACTTAATACAGCAGAAACTGTGAAAAAACAGCATATAAATTATTTTGAGACTGCGATTAAACAAGAGAAGAAAGAGCAGTGGAGAGTTGAGGGTCGCCACTATCTCTTTGAAGCCAAAAGGGTACAGTATTAAAATATATAGCTATTCTGTTCAAAAACTAGAAAACAATATAAACTCTTAACAGTAGTTTTATGCTGTATGCATTCTCACTTCTCATTCTTTGATGCCTTCATTGTTTTGTGTGACTTTTGTCAATCTGTGATAACACTTGATTATATCTGTGTCAAAGCATTCCTAGAATTTGTTGGAACAGACATTCTAAAAGCTTTTATTTTCCAGATAATTCCAAAACCAGCACAAGGTGTGGTATCACTAGAAATTTGGAACAAATTTGTTGCTAAGTTACTATTTTACCATTGGCATCAATATATTGTGACGATGAGATGAATGATGAAAATACTGCATCCTAAAAAAAATGAGTTCTAAAACATGTTTCCAGTAGAGAAGTTGGTTGTTTCTATCTTAAATACAAGCCTGGACCAAGTAACTCAGGCTGTAATCTCATCCACAATTACTTTGGAGAAAGTTTCATTAAGCTTAATGGGGCGTACCTCTACATAGAGATATGTAGGATTTCATACCTATCAGAGGGTGAAAGAATTGCCTTTCCAAAGTCCTGCCAGTCTGTCACCAGTAGGGCAAAACATAGGATAAAGCAGCTTTACCCCTTTGTTCATTTTTTCCCTATTAATTATTATTTCCTCCTGTTGGTCTACCTCAGGGGTCCTCAAACTACAGCCCGTGGGCCAGATCTGGCCCATTATGCCCATTTATCCGGCCTGAGGTGAATAGAGGTTTTGGACTCGCTGCATGCGTGCGCACGTGGCGAGGCAGGGGCTTGCTCGTGCAGAGATCATTTTGGACTCGCCTCCGCCTTGCAGTGTGCGCACCCAGCGGCAGCGGCTTGCTCACAAGGAGATCACTTTAGACTCACTTGAAGAAAACGATCTCCTTGCGAGCAAGCCTGCGCCTTGCCATGCCGCGCGCGCACCCCCAGCCCTGCCTTGCCCTGCCCTGCCCTGCCCTGGCCCACGCCCTCTGCCTGCACCGCCTTGGCGGCCCACACCTATCACTGGCACCTTTCAAGTAGCCACCTGTTTAAAAAGTTTGAGGACCCCTGGTCTACTCAGTCTCTGGGATGTTTCCGTCCTTTTTGCCCACTCCCTCCATGTATCCCATATGATTTTGTAACATTGAGGGGTTGGTGTTTGCTTTGTTTTTCAGTGTTCTTTTTTTTTTTAAGTAAGTTTTATTATTATTTTTCTACCAACTAACAAAAAGAAACTAAAAAACATCAATCATCAGAAACATCAGACCTACTTGATCAGCCCCCCACACTTTTTTTTTAATAGCAATCCGTAAACATACTTAGATCTATTCATTGTCCCTTTTCTCTAGCCAATAATAAAAAGAGTTCCAAGTTTGATAGAAGTATGTATCCTCTTTCCCCTTCAGAGACAATCTGTCCGTTTCGGCACAGTCCAAGATCTTTTTAAAAATCAGTTCATCGGTAGGTGGTTCTTCCCTCCTCCAATGTTGGGCAAATGCAATCCTCACCGCAGTAATTACATGTAGTTTTTCAGTGTTCTTGTTTATCACTTCTGTAGCCTGATGAAACAACATATAAGTAACCCATGGTTCTGAGATTGCATGTCAACCAGGTTATTGTTGAAATAAATATGAGGACAAGTAATCTCATTTGGTACTATTATTGTAATAGACCTGACTGACACTTATCCACTGTTAACTATGTAAAATAACTACTGAATATTATGGGGAAGAGGGATTTTTGAAGCAAGGGAATATTATGGGGATGTTTGAAACAAGAGTTTGACAGATAGCAGTTACTGTGCAAGTGAATGAGCTATGTATGGGGCAGATTAGAGACTTTACTTTAAACTGGTCATCTTACAGTTTTTAAGTGTTTATCTTTAAATCTTTTAAACAAAAGAAAAAGAAGATATCCTGTGTATGAGCACATTTCACAGAAACACTATCACCAGAAGGATGACAGGAGAGTGATCTATTTCGATTTCTTGCTGATCTAGAACAACGTTGCTATGTTGCTGGAGACCAACTACAGAGAGAGGCTGTTAAGGGTATACAACGAGGTGAAGAAGCGGCTAGACTATCAGTTGGCGCTGCAGCATCTCAAGCGGAGCATGGAACAAGATCACATGATCGGCTGGGTGGAGCGAAATGTTATTCAAAGTATTACACCCCAGCAGGTATTTAGAAAACGCTATATTATAAATACATCTAGATGGCATTCCCTGCTAGGAGGATAATTTGCTTTCTTCTTGCATTTACTTTTCAGATGAGGTAACTTGCTCGTGCATGTGTGATATTATTTAGAAAGAAAGATTAGGATTCTGCTTATCTGTTTTTGATGTTTTCAGGGAAGAAGGTAGAGGGCTGTCTTAGAAACAGATGTGAAGCAAGAGCAGGCTCTCATGAGCAGTTAAATATTACAAAAATGCAAACAGACTTCTTAATCCAGGTGAATTATGAAATACATGTTTTAACAGCTCAAATTACAAACAAAAAATTAAGAACTAGAACGTCATAGTGACTTCCAATTGTTTAACATTGCCCTACAATTTAGAGAAATATGTTCTTTTAAGTTGCTGATTTTAGTGGGTGTATGTATGCTTAATTCTGGACTATGGTTCCAATGAATAAGAGATGGAATATCTGGTTCCAATGAATAAAAGATGGAATATTCTGATCTGGCAGTAGCTGCCTCCTCAGCATTCATAAGACATTAAAAGGGTGATGGTTCAGTCCAACTGTCCATCTAATCCAGCATCCTGTTCATTCAGTGGCCAGCCAGCATCCACAGGAGTCATGAAACAGGAAATGACTGCAACAGCACCCTCCCACCCATGTTCTTCAGTAACTGGTATTATATAGGCATGTGGCCTCTGATTTTGGAGGTACTATTAAAGGCATCTAGTAGTCATATGTAGCCTTCCAAATTGATCCCCACTAGATTACATGGGAGTTAATTCCATAGTATTTGTATATACTATATAAAGTACTTTTTTATTTGTCCTGCCAATCACCTTCATATGATGTCTCTGGGTTCTAGTATTATACAGGAAAACATGTCTCCCTGTCCCTTCTCTACACCATGTATAATTCTGTACAACTATCATGTTGCCCACTACTTGCCTTTTTTCTGAACTATGTTGCCCCATATGTGAGTTGCTCTAATCCCTTGCTCATTTTAGTCATCCTTTTCTATGCATGTTTCAACTCTACAATATTCATTTTTGTAGGATTTTAAAGGATTTTTACAGGAGCCTCAATGAGGCATGTCACGTTGCAGGGTTTGTTTGACCTTCGTGGTTTCTTGTATCTTCCAAACCTGAAGAACACAGAAGCGTTGGTCAAGCAAATTACTTACAGCAAAATTCCTCTCTGAGATGCCAGAAGTAGTGTCCGTGAACTGCAAAACTTGATTCCTTGTGGAGTGGAGAGGATATTCACCTGCAGTCTGTGCTAGGCACTGGGGAGGGAGACTGCTTGCTTTGGCCAGTAGGCACCTACTCTGGCCAATACCTTCCTCAGGATTCCCCACTGTTTACTTCTACCTATCCCATTTGTGCAAATGGAATAGGTAGAAGGGTTCAGGATTGAGGGAAAAGATAGAAGAAACACTATTGTTTGTGCAGAGTCCCATTAAAATTTTAACAGCAGGGAGTCATTGGAGAGGCGCTATATGAATCCCCCACCCCCATCCATTTGCAATTGTGGTGAGCCAAAAAATGACGGGGTGAGAACCTTGATTCTACTGTGGTGTATTCTGGAATACCTGCAGAAGGATTGAGGGGAAACAAAGTAGGGAAGTAGCTCCTGCTCCTCTGTCAGGCACGTTGCACCCCTTTAGGCAAAGAAGCCACCTTGCATGTCTTATTTGGCCAAATGCTTATTGTGCTGTGTGAATGCTCCCATTTTCTGCTAGATGGCTAAATTCACATAGGAGAGGAACTTGTTATGCCCCTTATCCATGTCCAAATGAGCGTTGTAGCCTTTAGTATGGCTTCCACAACCTGATACTCTTTTGATATGTTGGACTTTAAGAAAGCTGTAGTCTAGTACTCCTGGAAGGTGCCAAGTGGGAAAGGCTGCCTTAGTATTATAGAACTGGAAGAGATTTGGGGATAGGTTTTTTCCCTGTCTAAATTATTTTGTATTTGTGAGCCCCAAAGCATTGTTTAAGAACCAGATGCACGTGTCCTTTATTTAGCATAAGTAGGGACACTTCCTTTGCTCTTAAATATTGGGAAGCTTATCTAGACAAAGCTTGAGGAACTTGGTTCTTGATTCTAATGAAAGAATACGAAACATTTTGAGATGCCTAGCACAGAATCTCAAGTATATAGTTTTCTTTTCCAGCTCTTTGGCTGGATTCCTGGTCATCTGTCAATTATCAGTCCTACCTCTGATATTTTTTGGTCCCCTCTGTGTTGTTTCTTTGACTAAAGTTTCTCAAAATAGCATTTTTCTTCTGTATTGCAGGAGAAGGATAACATTGCCAAATGCATCTTGGATCTGAAGGCACTGTCAAAGTCCGCACGGGCAGCTGTCTAAACTCAGCATTTACTCATAATATCTTTAAACTTATGACTGATGCTCTTGATTAAAACATCTATACCTTTTTTGTGCTTTCTTTCTGGCAACTTAAAACAGTTACATTCCTAGAGTGTAACTGACTGGTGGCAATTCAACTTTCATATAGAAATATTCTGTAAAGTGTATGTACCTTGCACTAATGATACCAAAAGGGAAAATGGGGTAGGGGCAGACAGCATAAAAAAAGCTCAGTGGTGTGAGAGCATTTGCTGACTCCTGGATGAAGCTACTGTGTTAATGAAATCATTCCATGACAGTAACTGCCCGGTGAATGTTCTTGTTGGCTACAATTCCTGTGAAATTGGTTGATCCTCTTAGATCAGAGCCAGAAAGTTATCCTTGCCTGGCTAAGGACTGGATGTGGGGTGCACACTCTTTACACCTGCTGTCAATTTGTGAGCTCTGCAGCACTTCTCTTATAACTGAACCTGTTCAAGAGGCCACATTTCCTATATGTTCATTGAACTGTTGGGCAAATCTGATATGTACCATGTGAGTTTTAACTACTGTATCCTTGTGAATATAGTAATTTCTGCAGTTACTTTATAAAAATAGGACAAGCAGCCTGTTTTCAAGACATTGGGAATTAATGCCTGGCCTGTACAATGGGAATGTTATCAACAGCCTATTTCAGTGGGTCTTTGGATCAACCAATTTTGTTTTGGACCTTAATAACTGTCCTTTTTTAGGGTGCTTCCAGTTGGAAGGCTGCTAGTGCTACCAGTCAAAAGATGTCATGTAGCTGTTCCAACTTGTCCCCCTTTCTAGTAAGAAAGCTGGCAAAGAGCAGTGAGAAAACATGAGGAGGGTCACACACTGAAAGTAGTGACAACTGTATTCCCTGTAAAAGCTACAGATTGAGGTAGGGCAACTGCATAATAAAAGCCTTGTTTGAAAACACCATGTGTTAAATTGGCTGACATGCATTTTTGGAATAATCCATTAGAAGGAAATGTTAAAGCCAAGAACAAATGTGACAGTGGGACAAAACCTGAGTTAGTCATACACAGGATAAAACCATTGCAGTTAATGGGATTTGAGATTACTAAATCCTGTTGATTCCAGTGAGTGCTATAAATATGATTAAGTCTGGATTCAAACCACAGCTTCTGCATATATTCACGATCACATTGTGATGAAGAATTACTGGCATACAAATTACAGCTTGTAATTTCTAAAAAATATTTTCCATAACTTAATCCCAGGTTTCCTTAGGTACAATGTAAATTCTGCTAAAGCAGTGAAAGGCAGGGCATACAAAGGCATAATTGGTACTGGAAAAGATCCTTCCTGTCTTTAAAAGCCTTTACTGTTGAGTAGCATGCACTTCCAGGTATATTGTAAGTAAAGTGAGAAAGGTGTCGTGGCATTTCAGGAAGTGAAATAAGTGAACCCACCAAAATGATTTTGATATATTTATTCTATTTTCCTATTTCTATACCCATATATATTTTAATCCTTAAGTGGTTTCCATATAAATAGTAAAATCACATTTAATATGCAATTTAAAAAATTCAGTTATACTACAGAGCAGGGCAGAAGAATTAAAATGGAACAGCATAGTTAATTTAATTACAAGGCGGGAAGGGCTGAATAAACAGCTGTGTTTTCAGGTGGTGTTTGACAATGTTCCTAACTCATGCAGGAGGGCACCATTCATCAAGTACTATTAAAAGCTGTAGTGAGATCCAGAAGGGATTGCATTCCTTCATCTGTGTCCTAAAGATGGTCATCCATCAGGCTGACCAAAGCTGATTTCATCTCCAGATCTGAATCCATACTTGAAGGAATCCAGATAATTTGTTTCATTCATGACTACCTGCAGCTGAGACACCACCACTGTCTTGAGCATCCTATTATGGAAGGGAGTACTTGGGATAGGATAATAGTTGGCAGAGAATTCTGTATCCAGGGAGGGGTTTTTCAAAAATGGCTGCACCACTGTTTCCTTCAAGGCAATAAGGACTACACCATCACCCAATGATGTATTCACCTCCCCTCGATCCATCCAATCAGTCTCCTGTGGCTAGTTTGAAGCAGCTGTTCATGGTTATGCAAATAACATCTTTTCTGCATTCTTAGTCTCCCAGAACTAAAACTGGTCTCACAAAACAGGTTAAGATGGTGCACTGGACCCCCTTAACAGACACTGCAGCAATAGCAGTGTTCAAGTCAGCATAAAGGAGAGTGATTTAATGTGAACTTTGTATGTGCATAAAGAATATGCAAATAACTAAGTCTGAGATGCTTTTGATGACAAATTTGGCTATCAAAAACTACTTCGGCTAATGTGCTAACAACATGTGGGCTTGTTTACATGTACATGGTAATCACTTGACAAATGCAGCATTGCTATGACTTGCATGCAAAAATAATCAATTAGAGACCAAACAGCACAAGTAGAACTTCATATGTTTTTACACTGTTGGGTCATATAATCAATGTCATAGGTCTACTGGCAATAACATCCATTATTATCTATAAATACTTGCAACTGATTCACTTATTGAGAGAATTAGTGCTGCCCTTACACAAGGAGAGAAATTAGGTCTTGTATTTGGGGGTGGCTCATACTAAGGCTGATCTCAAAATGGGGTTATTCTAGAAAAGCAGTTGAGCTCAGATCATCAGCTATTTAGAGTGTGGAGCATACAGGAAAAAAAAGCTACATTTATATATGCAGATTACTGCATGCAGATTTGTGAAGGAACTACACAAAAATGCCTGCTATACTTGTGGGAAGCTGTTGCAATTACTTTTAGCTTCCCTTAATGGTGTTTTTTGTTGTGATTCTTTTTCTTTTTTTAGCAAATGCTGACACACATGCAGCACTTTCATTATATATCACTTCATTCCAACAGCAGCACACTTGTGAAAGCTTCTTGCTTATGTAAAACATACATATAGTGCAAGCACAGTTGCACTACCTGAGTTGCCAGGTCTTGAGGTTGCCATTGGATGCTGCTCCTATGTCTTCTGGCTGCTCAATAACCAAAGCTCTCTTTAACAGCAGCATGATCATGTGTTAGCAAAAATCTGTGGAGAATTTCAGAATCTATATAGTGTCATGTCTTTGTTGTCTAATTCAAAAGCTCACAGAAATGCAAGCTTTTGAGATCCCTAGAGCTTTTCATCAGACAAAAGGTAATAAAAAATAGTTGTGTGTGTATGTTGCATGGAGAGTGGATACAATAGAAGGAAAGTACTTGTCAGATGGTACTAAGCAGTCCTACAGCTCTCTGGTACATTTGTAGAGAGCTGTAAGACTTTTTTCTGTCTAAACATGCATAGGATTCGACCCTAAATGATATGCAGGAAGAAGATTTACAGACATTCAAATTGGCTGCTTGTTAGGTGATGTCCATTGGGATGAAGGAAGTAGCAGACATTTGTTGATCCTCCAATTTTGAAAATAAAAATCCAATTCATAACTCAAAACTCTCTTCATTCTGAACAAACACTGACTAGAACATCCAGGCAGCCTCATCTGCCCCTATTTCCCTTCACCCACCCAGCCAACCTGCTGCTGTTTTGTTACATATTAAGGAAGGGTGCTGGAGATCATGAAAGTTTGCACATCTTACGATTTTCCAGATGATCCTTATGGACCTTTCTATGATCTTAATAAGGTTTTATGGGTGCAATCCTATGCAAGTTTAGCCAGGAAGAAGTCTTGCAACTTCCAGCATTTTCAAGCCAGCCATGCTGGCTAGTATGGACATTGACTTCTAAATTTTCTTACTGCTAACACAACTGCCTTTGTATTGTCTAATCTCCAAAGAGTTCCAGTTATTGACTACTGCAGATTCAGATGATGTTGAAGTTGCAGGAAGCAACCACTCTGCCTCAGGGTAATCTTATCATACGTTAATCAGAGATTCTGCTTAAGGCTTCTGTTTCAAAGCTTCAGAACAGAGCATTGACCATCAGCAAGATCACAATGTGCTCAATTTTAGAGGAGGAATGTGTGCTTGGAACATGTGCAGCAGTACTGATAAAATCTCAGCTTCAAGTAGTTGCTCATGCAGTTGGCTTGAGGTCTGCAGCTGTTTAAAAGGTGATTGAAATAGCAAAGCAATAGCATGAGAGGGTCACTGGATTTATAAAAAGCAGAATCAGCCAAATTGATGATCAAAATCCATTTTAACTTTGTCTTGGGCAAGATGAAAACAAAATCTGGGGAACAATTATGTTTTGCAGGTACAGCAACCTGGACAATGGATATTGTACCTCAATAGTGGGCAATTTGGGGTCTTCTGGATGCTTTGTCCTACAATTCTGATCAGCCCTTACCACTGGCTATGATGTCTAGGGCTAATATCCCAAGGTTGCCCACACCTGAAATATATCTAAAAGCATAGAGTAGGATGGGGCCATTCAACTACCTGCTTAGTGCAGGAATCCAGTCTATCATTTATTTCTTTGAAGTCATCATATGTATTAACCTTGGATTGTTTTTCTC
>NW_025335268.1:133805966-133822872 GCF_004798865.1 Varanus komodoensis
TGGGTGCTTGGGGGATTACTCTTCCCAGGTGATTCCACAAAGTCCTTTGTTGTTCTTTGTTTTTTGTTATTTTAAACTTTTTACATGTTTGTCCATTTGTCCAGCATTTTTATTGTAGTTGTTTTATGGATTGTTGTAAACCACCCAGAGAGCTTTGGCTATGGGGTGCAATAGAGATGAAGCTGACGATGACAATGATAGGAGTTTCAGTCCTACAACATCTAGAGAAATTCAATTGGATATGCATAGTCCAGACAAGTAAACAGGATGACTTATCCCAGTGTAGCACAACTAGGATCAAGATGGTCTTTGTACAGGTTTTTTCATGATTCCATGGCAGTACAGCATGTGGCCAATGAGAGTTGGGAATGAAAGGTAGTTGTGCTTGGAGTGATTTTCATGAACAGAAAAATTCAGAATATCTTCAAAGACGGGAAATATCAAGATGGGAGAAGCAGAGTGGGCTATCTCAAGGCTACCCTTTCCAGGTGTTCAAGTGGACTCTGAGGATGGAATCACTGAAGCAGTCAGCGTGAGCTTAAGTGGATTCCGGGGGATGGTGGAGGACAGGAAGGCCTGGAGGAGTGTTATCCATGGGGTCGTGATGGGTCAGACACGACTTCGTGACTAACAACAACAACTGCCAGGAAGGGTCATTGGACAGGAGCTCTAGAAGTCAGCTGGGCCTGGCATGGCTCTTGAGCCCATGACGCAGCATCAGCAAAGAAGGGTTGGAGTGGCAGCATATAGAGAAGAGGCTTGCCTATGTCCAAAAGGACCCTCCCAGAGGGATAGCACCCAGAGTTAACCAAAAGGAGGGTTCCAGAAGTTATAAACCACTCTGTATATGCTCAGAGTTGGGTTCAACAAACTACTCTGTGTATGCTTGGGAACTAATTCTACTTGCTGGATGTACTTTGAAGAATAAAGAACTTTTGCCAAAGAACATTCTGTTGCTTAGAAAATATGAGGCAGAAAACCTAGCTCCCAACAATTACCATAACCTACTAATGGTTGGTGCTTAGAACATTATTTGTTTTGTAGCATGAGTGTATTTTAAGAACTAATCAAGGTGGCTTTCCCATTCATGAGAAACTATTTAGTCTCCGAGGAAATCAAGCATCCAAAATATTAAGCAAGCATTTTCTGCTGAATCAGAATATCAAATATTTGTCACTGATTATGAGTAGGTTTTAGACTCACCATGAGTGGCTATGACTAGCTGGCCATTGCATTGATACCATAAAGAAGTTGCCAATTGCTACCTCCACTGCCTGATGAATCCTGCTTTTCTTTTATAATAGCAATGTGGAGTGGGACTACAACAGTGTCCTTCCTCAACCTAGTGTTCCATCACCAGGGGGTGATGAGAATCATAGTTCACTTCTAGAGGGAACATGCTTGGGGAGAGTCAATTTTATGAAGGTCAGAGTGAGCTCATTGAGAGAAAGGGGATAGGATCTGCTAGCAAAGTGATATTTCTGCCTGTTTGATTCTCATAAGAATGAAATGGATACAGATGAGAAAGGGACAGTATGTTTGAAAGGAAAAGAGCCTTGAGGTTCCATAAGATGCTTCCATATGTCCTGAAGTGCCTGATCCTGCCTGATCTTGGAAGCTAAGCAAAGTTGGGCCTGGCTGAAATCTGAATGGGTGACTTAAATGCTGTGAACTGCCCAGAGAACTTCGGCTATGGGTGGTATAGAAGTGTAACATACTACTACTACTAAGAATCATGGCTTGCTGCACAGATGATTTTTTGAGTCCTGTAGGGTCCAATGCTATTGAGATGAACTTAGAAGTTCACACTTATCTAGTGCAGAGTGGGAGGAATAGTTTTTTCCCCTCTTCCTTTACGTTTCTGCATTTTCTCTGGGCTGTATTTTTGGTCATCTAGCAATGACATTTTTGAGAGAAAGGGAAGGAGGCAGGAGCCTCCTGGCCAGCCCAGTTTCCTCCCATCCCATATCCTGGCTGGTTCAGTCTCCTCCCATCTCTTGAAGTACCCTATCAAGTTCTACTCTGAACTTGCTTTCCCAAAGCTAGAGAACATCTGGTGCAGTTCTTTCTCAGGGAGCAGTGGGGACAGAGCCCCTATTCCCAGCTCTGAGGTTGGAGTGCCATCTCCAGCCTCAGAAATGGAAATATGAATTATTATGTGCCACCCAAGACATCTGGGGGCATAGGGTCATTCTGTCCATTGATCACCCAGTTGATTAACACTAACAGATGAATTAAGTTTTAGCTGATAATATTCCTTTGCAGATGATATTTAATCACTCTATTAAATTTGCCAAAACTTCAAGAAAGTGTGAGATAACTTTCAATTTAATAAACATACTCACTGTTACAAAGAAAGGTCATTTTTTACTCTCTTCTTTTATTCTCTGTTTTAAGAACACAGAACAAAAATAGCCTCAAAAACCCAAACACGTATGCCCTTAACTCACAGCCCACCAACAAAAGCTTTAATTGATTAATCTACTGATTAAAGCTTGCAGGCCTAGTCAAAACAGAATCAAAGTTGATTAAAGATGGCAATCAGATGATAATGCTTTCATTGCATTGGTGTCACACTCTTTAGAAGACTGCACATAGCTCATTAGTGAAGGATAGTTGAATATGTATCTGCAAATGGGGGAGGGAAATAGACAGGTCATCCCACCTGTGAAGTGTCCTTTTTCTTTTGGCAAGAGACAGCAGGGGAAGTTCCTAAAAGATCTGGGGCTCAGGCACATAGGACAAAAGATTGCACATTTACATACGCACAGTTATATGTGCAATTATATGTTCATAATCAGATATAATTACTGTAATTTAGCTATTATATACACCAAGATAACTAACCTCTTGCTTTCAGGACAGACATATGCAGTGCCCCAAATTGTGTGTGCATCAAACTTACCCTCTGTGCACCCACGCCTTCCTTGATCTTTCAGGCCTGAACCCAGACAGGGAGGTTGGGGTAGCCGGGACCAGCAGAGGGCTGTATGGTATCTTGAACATTTTTCATCGGATGGCAAACTGAACATGACACACTGGGAAGGGAAAGTGCGGAATGTAGAGTCAAATGTAATGCAATAATACTTGTTTGTTATGCTCACTAAGATATGTAACCAAGCACTCTAACAGTGATGCATTTTAGAAAGAAATGCAAACTTATTAACTTTACAACAGGTCAGGAAATAGATTATAGAAAGCTATAATGTTTGTGAGATAAAGGTGCGTGTGTGTGAAGCAGGGAAGATTTTATTCAGCAAATTCTCTGAGAATTTGCCCAATGTCCTCTCTCAAAATACGAACAAATGTTCTTTTGATGAATTCCTTTCAGATTTTAAAAAAATGAAGGGTTTTGTTTTTTGCTTTCATGCTGTTTTGTATTTTAATTCTATCCATTTTCTTCAGTAACAGTTACTTTCCTTGAAGCTATTGAAAGGGTCAGGTATTTTGCTTTGCAGCAGATAGGAAAAGAACCATTATCCTCATTTTAAAGAGGAAGATCTGGTCCCAGTTAATCCACTAATTCCAGCATAGTATTTGAAGGATGAAAGAATGAAAGCCACTCCTTCCCACCCCACAGCTACCTCCACCCAAAAGATAAGAAAGAACCCAGGCTATGCCTCTGTACTGAGTTACAAAGTTCTCCTAGGCCTATTTGCCCAATTTCTTCACCTGCTGCTAAGACAAAGTGGAAGAAAACCCCCAGCTGGGGCTGTGCACAATGGGACACTCATGCCGACGGTTGATTGCCCTGTTGGGGCTGTTCAGAGGGCAAGAGGGACTCACACTTCTGCTCAATCACCATGTTGTTGAGATGCTACCCTAAAGAATGTGGAAGACCTGCATGGGACAGGCAGAAATGCAGGTTGCCTGAATGGAAAAGGAACAATGTTCAGAAGGGAATTATTACAGCAAAAGAGTTTACATTTCTAGGTCACCTGTCTGTGAGTGGTTATCAGGGCTTTTACAGCAATGATACCGGATCTATGCTCTTAGTTTCATGTCCATAAATAAGGTGACTTTTTACATTTTATTTCTGTACTGTAGCTGATGTATAACCACCCAATCTTATGCACATCAACTTGGAAGTAAGCCCATTAAGCTCAGGGAAGCCCAGGCAAGTGCAGCCAAAGGGACAATCCTGCACAGGAATATTTTGAGCCTCAGTACCAAGGTTCTCTGAGTGAAATGTGGGCAGGAGCTGTGGGATGGCAGCAATCACCACAGCCGCTCTTCCCACGCCACACTTGATGCATGCAGACTCCATGTTGAGAGGCCCATGTGCATCAAGTCCTAAGTCTAATTGTGAAGACTGTTAATTGGATCAAAATACTAACTGAGCTGGAAAAGTGTGTGGTTTTTTCTTGTTGTTTATAGTTCAAGAAACATGCAAGTGTTTGCAAAACATTATTAAATTGAATATTTCTACAATGTGTAGAAATGCAAAATAGATCTTGCATCATGAGACATAACAAGCTGAATTTAGCCGAAGACATACTCTCCCAGTACATACAGAAATATATAATATATGAAGAAGCCAAGCACATCCTTAAATTCTTCTTCCAATGTGGACAGAAAAGTTGTGCATGTTGACATTTCGGCCACTGAGAACTCCAGCGGCACTTGCCCTCCGTCTGTTACCACACAGAAGCATTTATTATAAACCTAAGGAGGCATTGTGCATTCCACTTGATTTCTTTGGTGCGATAGAATGCCATGAGACAAGGATCAATTCATCTCTGTGCAACGTGTCACAATGCAAAACGTCAGGCTTTGCTAATGAAAACAGAAAAAATATAGCCTGAAGAATCGAAGAAAGTGTTAGCTACCTGCAAAGATATCGGTCAATAGTATGCAAGGCAATTTGGACATTTTTGGAAGCTAGTGCAGAGTGTGGGATCAACCATGACACGATATTACCTTTCCCTGACTACATGAGAGACTTATAAGAAACCAACAAGTCAGGAAGCTATCTGACCATGTCTGAGGGGAAGTAGCTTGCTGGCATTCCCCTTTCTGAGGCCGTAGAGAGCTCTGTCTTTCGAGGGGGAAATCCAAATGGGGACTTCCCTCCCCTCCCCTCCCCTCCCCTCCCCTCCGCTCCACTCTGACCTCTAACAGAGAGGACGAGGCCTACCAGTGGGCAAGGTGGAGAGGAGCCATGGTTCCCCTAGATCCGAAGGCCTCTCAGCTTCTAGCCCCACACATGGCAGCATGATGCAGCTAGAGAGGCTAAAAAGCCTCCATTAAGCTGAAAGTCCTTGGTTGGTTCTCCCACCCTGATAACAGCGGACACGCAGGACATCAGATTCTCAGAGGCCTCTGCTGTCCCAATGTCAATTCTGTAGGAATGTGCCCAAAGTAAATAATTCAAAAATAATAATATTTCTTGACACGCCTGAGCCCTTCCATCTGACCACCTGTGCCAGGCATGGTTTGGCTCAGGAACTCGCTATTTCATTCTCATATTGTGAAATAGTATGGCTTATTTCTAATTTAAGCTTAAAATTCTCCATCACCTCTTAAGGCTCTAATCCCAAGCCCATTATCCACTCATGTCTCTTCCCCACCCACTCAATGCAACTGCCAAACAGATTTAAAGATCGCAAGACACCGATTTATATTTTTAAAATGGGGGAAAGAAACTGAATTCAAAATTCAGTAAGACACAAAGACCTGGTCTTGGTTACACTCAAAGTTAAATTGAGAAAAGCTGTGTTGAGATGAATCGCCAAGGGAATCCTACATGTTGGGGTGATGTGACACTGCCTCCTTGCTGTGACCCTGAAATACCGCTTGGATATTCCCTTCTTTTGTGATTCTTTCTTAGAGCTGTTCAACCCCCTCTGACACACCTGAGGCAAATATCCCCACTACAGAGATATTCAGACCACTTCAGAATCCAAGATGAAACAGATCCAAAGCAAAGTTCAAGGCATTTTTTTAAAGCTGACCTCAATTTGATATATTTTTGAATCTCACTCCAAGCTCTCCATCCATGGGAAATACCTGGAGGTATCATTTTGTGAATGCCAGTGAGAGAATGCCATCAAGAAGCCAGACACGTTCACTAGGGTGGTCTTCTAAAGGGTCACCCAAGGTGGAATGGTCAAAGCAGAGATGCCAGACACACCGTCTCCAGGACTAATGGTCACATCAGGTGATGGGGACAGGGAAACTCCTGAAGGGCAGCTACTGAGCAGCAGTGGTATGTAGTTGAAGGTGACTCTGAGAGAGGATCTTCCACTACCAACAACAGTGATGCTCGAGCCAACTCCGGTTAGTACCGCACAGTAGAAGGAAATGGCAAACCACTTCTGAATAGTCTTACCTTGTTAAATCTGAGAAATTTTTGTGCAAGCATCCAAGAGAAAATGGATAACACAGTGAAACAATCATAGGTGACTGAAGTGCAAAAGGAAGAGGAAAGCAGAATCAACATTTCTGGGAGAATTTGGCCTAGGGGTCAGAAATGAAGCAGGAGAATGACATATAAGTCTGTAAAACCAACCATTTGTTTATTGTGGATACGTACTCCAGGTAAGCAATCAGAAGACCATCTGCATGAATATTCACAGATGGCCAAGAAAGAAATCAAGCAGACTATGTAATTGCAAGTAGAAGGAGAACTATATCTAGGTGCTTGGAGTGGTTGCTAAACTGTAAACGACCACAATCTGTAGGACTAAGCTCATAATAAGAGAGTCAACAGTTAACCTGATAATGGCCAGATGACTACAGTGTTCTTAAAATGAGAAACTGTAGTCAAGTTGTATCATATGTAGTTACTGCTCTATATGTCATGTGACAAAGGGACTGTGTGTGTGTGTGTGTGTGTGTGTGTGTGTGGTGGGGGCCGGAGTGGGAGTGTACTCACAAGAGATGCTATCTCAAGCTGAAAAAGCAAGGCAATTTCCTTTTTAAAACTCAAGAAAGGGTGCCTAGGAGAAAGAGAGCCATTTCACAGAGATGGAAAAACTTTTATTCACCATTTTCACGCAACAACAGTGTCACCGTGCAAGCATTTGAAAGCCTGTAAGAACATATGAACCAGTGCCTTCCCTTTACAAGGAAACGGAGCAGTGAGAAAACACCAGTAATGGGTGGAAGACTAGGGTTTTGACCCCATAGCCACAGTGTAACTATGGGAGGAAGAAAAGCAACTACTGAGTGTTACAAGTCCATCTATGGTTGCTTATGCTATTGCACTTTAGCACATGCCTATGAAAGAAGCAGACTTCCATAAATGTAGAACTGGGTAAGCTGGCTGTTTGTATTCACAGATAACTGTGAATAATCACGTTGCACCCAGAGGGCCCAGCTGAGTAGCCATTTCAGGAATGTCAACCATATAACATACAGAGATGGTGCTGAGCTTTAACTTGACAACAACTTTATTGGCTGGTTTGGAATTTGACTTGGTATGTGGAAGGGTCCCTTAACCAGGCACCTCATCTGCTGTCCAATTGGTGCCCCAGTCCACATGCTGGGTGGCCCTTTAATGGAGTGGGAAGGATTTGCTGGAGAATGGGTCATCCTGCCACAGCATGCACGGTTTCTTGCTCCCCTAGCAGTGGTCCCAGCATACAGCCCCATGGCTGCAGCCTCAGAGACCATTCCTTTCTCCTTAGATTTGCATCCAGCCCGACGCCTTCTGCCTAAGTTGGGGCAATTCTATCTCTGTATCAACATCCAACTATCCTGCACAGTTACGGGAAGTTAAGAATCCTCTGGCGCAGGCCAGTCAGCCTCAGCCGGTAAAATTCTTTCTCAGTCCCATCCTCCAGCAGCTGACAGACTTCCACGACACGGACCACATGCCCAAGGGAAAGCTGAGTCTGGCAAATGCGTGGCAGCTGGTATGGCAAGGGAGGTCAGACACAGGCTGCAGCTCCCTTCAGGTAGCCACATGGTGGACTGGAGGGGAAAATTCCACCAGCCAGCTCCCAGCAGCTGCCCACACACACAGTCACCACACTGCAGGTTGTGCTGGGGGAGCTCCTGAATGGGAAAGTACATGAGTCTGGCCAGGTCTCCCTTTCCCACCACAGCCACCCACCCCGTGGCACAAAGTGGAGGCAGACAGGGCAGATAGTGGGTTCTCTGAGTTCTCTGGGAGCCTCAGAATTGATCACTCAGTCACAGCTGGCCCAAAGCGGCAGTTAGAAATGGATGCAAAATCTGATGTGCATCATGTGGTTTATTTTTGCATGCCAAACAGCAGTTCGACAGTTGCCTCAACTCAAGCCAGGCTGCTTCAAAGTCAAGCACCAGGCTGACTACAAAGCGTAGCTGCCACATCAAGATGTGAGGCAGCCTCACAGATGAGTGTCTGTGATCTAAGGCTAAAGGTCATTCAGCCACTTCAAGTAAGCACATGGTGTTGGCATCATTTCTCACTCCACTCTGATTCCCAGAAAAGCTGGGCAATGAATAGGCATGAGGGAGCAGAAGAGGAGACTTCTTTGACTTCAAACCAGCTCTTTGTGGGTGCTTAAGGAGTTTAATTGTAGGTAATGAAGGATTTGGCCTGGCCTGACTCCAGCCAGAGCTCCACTTCAAGATAAGGCACTTCGATGCTGTGAAACGTTGCACATAGCCTTCCTGTGTTAGAAAACAGAGCAGTTTGCAGGCTTGGCAGATGGTGTCCCTTCCTGGAAAGTTTTAGCATTGTAAACAAAGGCAGAGCCTTCTTCAGTGCTCACTGGTGATCTGGCAGTCACTTGGCCTGGGAGAGATTAATAGTAGGACAACTTGACAGTTTCGAGAAACATAACCCTAAGCTTTCGCTCCATCGACATACAGCAGGCCTGTACTATGGACAGAAAGGGAATGGGATAAGTTGAGGTTTTATACAAGTGCCTTTGGACTGAGAGCCTCCGAGAGATGGACAGCCGGTTCTAGCCACTGCGAGCTTAGGTCCTTGTAAGTACAGAAGACTCGTGCACTAATCATCGCTGCCATGTAGGGATATCCCACTCTTCCAGCAGAAAGGACTACTGTGTGCTTCCTGGTCAGCTGCTAGAAATTCTTCTCAGAGAGCTCAGAGTCTCCTGCTTTCTTTGGCAAGTGCTCCTGTGAGCTACTGATGCCTGCTGATGGAGACTAGAAATCAGGGTTTAGTGGGGTTATAAGCCAAACCAATGCAATAAGGCATTCAAAAGGTTGTTCTAGAATCAAACAGACGTTGCTTTATGGGAATATCAAATTGCTTGCAGAATCTCTCAGGCACAACAGAAAGTGCTGCCCAGACCCTAGCATGTTTATCCACCCAGAACCCTCCAGCAGCTCCTGCATCACTGTGACAAAACAAACAAGTAGAATCTCTTGCGCAGCTGAGAGGCCAATAAAGCAGGATCCTTGGTTGCGTGGTCTCTTGCACTCCAGTGAATGCAAGTATTTTATTTGTGTGTGTGTGTGTGTGTGTGTGTGTGTGTGTGCGCGCGCGCGCATATTTCCATTGTTTTCTGTATTCTTATTCTTAGTATTCTGTATTCTTAGATTTGTCTTTGTGGCAGTTCCTGCTCCACTGATACACACTGTGACTCTCTATTATCTGAAGCTCTCATGTGCAAGGTACTTTAGGAGAACAAAGAGGGAGCAGATGCTTTGCAGGTATAAATCTGTAGTTAATCAGAGGAGGCCAACAGAGAAAACAACTTAGTAATGGAAATCAATAAAGCCATGGTCGTGTTTATACCAGCACTGCAAAAACAAAGCTGCTTCTAAAGTTGAGCAGAGCTTAGAGGTCCAAATCAGCCATCCTCTCAGCCAAGCACATCTTATCTTCTTTCCTGTATGTGCAGCATGATATTGGAGTAGAAGAAATGACGTACAGGATCCAGAAAGAGCAGCTAGTCTATCAAGTTTTTCCCCTGATATCTAGAGGCACTTGCAAAATATTTTCCAGATTCTCTTACTGTATTCTACAGAGATTACTACTGACTCTTGTTACTGTTTCATTTATAGAATGGCAGAGCCAAATTACAAACAATTACACATCACTTTAGCTGCAGACCTCAGCCACACAGTCTAGAATTAATGCTGCTAATTTAATTGGGACTACTCATGGAAAAGTGGCTGACAGTTTATGGTCATTTGTCTGATTCAGCTTTTACTAATGGTATGTGTATATTTAAAACTTCTCCCAGTAGTATAAGTCATGGATGGTAACCATGCAACTTATATCAGTGGCTGTATTTTTTCCACCTAGTATTTGCTTTCAGAACTGTCTGCCTTCCATGTGAAAGTTTTGCTAATATTTCTTTGGACATCTTGAATTTAATGACAAGGTATTCATTCAGCCAGAACTAGAACTCAAGAGTTCAGGAACTGTGCATGGACTGAATTTATAAGTGTGCAACTTCAGGAACCATGGGACTAGAACGGATTACAAAATAATTCATGCTGTTCTATTTTCAAGTTATTTGTTTAAATAATTCCAATATATATCTATATCTACATAGCCCCACATTTAAATGAATGTTTTATCTCATATTTTGAATATTCTGACAATATTTCAACTTTTGAGAACTATATTGAATTTGGAAAGGTTCAGAACTATGTTCTGTTACCTAGTGCAAAGTTAAATGAATAACTGAATTCTATTAGCCCAAGATGAGTCACATGCTATAGGAATTCACAAAGATTCCATTCCTAATCCTTAAACACCCCTGAAGCTTGTAAAATTACAAAAGCTTGTAGAATCAGTCTATTCAGACAGCACCCACTCATTGCATATGTAGGCAACCAATTAATTTTTGGAGCTTATATAATCCTTTAATTTCTCTCCTAATTATGGGTGTGATCTTGAAGAAATACTTGATGCCTGTTTGGATACTCCTCTGGCAAGTGTTTAAGGGTTAGAAGCTCAGGAGTGAGGAGACAGGGAAACTGGAGACAAATATCCAGAAGGTAGATGGTTTTCTCCAAATTATCTTCCAGTAATTTTCATGATGCAGTATAAAACACTTCTGATTCTGTGCAGGTGCAAACAGAATCACTTAATCACAGCATCAAAGTGAGAGGCAAGTAGAAAGTTAAATTCACTGTAAGAGCCAATTTGCTGAGAACAACAATGATCTGGAGAATCATAGTTCATATAACAGGATAGTTTGCAAGCATCTGCATGAAGACACATGTTGTAGCCCCTTCAGCAATGGCCACTGGTCCCTCTTGTAGCATCAAAGAAGCATTTATTCTATTTGCAAGAAACAATTCGTATGTAGGGGTTAGTATTTTTGGTCACTTGCCAAAAATACTTGCACACTCCCAGCAAGGGCCATTGTCAGCCTTTAATGCTGCTGCTCTTCCTCATGCCAGTTCACCTGTACCTTCTAAGCAAATGAGCAGTGAGAAGAGCAAGGAGAAGAAGCACTGTGTGCATGTTGTTCTCTCCCCCACAACAAAGCGGGAGGGAACCCATGAAGGACAACCTGCTCAAGAGCCCTGCAAAACATGGAATTGGTACTGGATATTAGGAACAGCAAGAACCCACTAGTCCTGTCTTCTGTCAGCAGCATGGCAGCATCTTTGTGAGGAGCGCACGATTTGTAATACACTTTCCTATCAAGATGTTGCATAAGAGATGAGAAGGAAACTCATAATCCAGTACTGAGCTTGAGTGTTAGAGAATTCTGCTTGTTTAAAAAAAAAGCTTCTATGAGAAGTGGGGAGTAGCTAATTATTATTAATCCAGAAGATGAAGTAAGTGATAAAGGAAGTGACAAGGAGAATAACTGATGAATGCTGGGTGTCATATTTTAAGGAGACCAATAGGAAAAAGCACTGTGACAGCTTGACTCTATGAGTCTTGTTGCCTTGTTTGATTCTTCTTTAGAATAATTTTGGGCCTTGCTCGATGATGTCCACTCATAGGACCAATGCTCCATGAGCGGGTTGGATTTTGTTTCTGTTTAAACCCAAGTGCCTTCTGTGAACGGGGTAGTCATTCTGTCAGCAGTGCTAAGAGGGTTTTTTTGTCACCTTGGGAGATTTAGATGGTCAACTGAACTTGAGAGTAAGACAGTGAGGCCCCCACCCCATGGGACGGTTTCTTTGGCATGTGCTGACTATTCATGTAAATGCTCAGAGGAAAAAGAGGCATAGTTGTGCTGGATACATGATTCTGATTACATTGTTTTGGTGATTAATGATCTTTGCAGATTTTCAAAACACAGCTTAAGCAGTGCTTTTGATAATGAAATCAAATGGAATTCTGAAATTTAAAAGCAGTTTTCACATACCTAAATTACCTCTGAAGATGTCAGAATCAAATCCTCAGAATTAGCTTAAACATACTATATTCTTTTTCTGTAAAAGTGTGCTGAAATCCTTCATTTTTCTTTTTGTTGGTAAAAGTAACTTTGTTCCCCAAAATTCAATGTTTTGACCCATATTTTGTGCACTGCCTTTCTGAGAAAGGGCTAGGCAGAGCAGATACACTACTGGATATAATGTGTATGAACAGAAGACTTCCAGCAACAGCACACACTCTTGTATTAGCAAAGTTATCTAATTTTATTAGCCAGCAGCTGCACACTTGTCCCAAACACGATTAGATGAGGGAGATGGGAGACACTGATTGCAAACATTCAGTGGTCCTTAAAGAGTTAATTTAATTGAAAGCTAGTAATGCAGAGAGAGTTCATTCTTAGTTGCATGGTTGATTTAAAGGGCCCAGTTGATTAAACAAATAAATTACAGGGATATAACTTTTTGCAAGCACACCGTTTTTCTGAAAACCAGAAGAGGAATGTGAAACAGGAAGCATGCAGCTTGTGGGATGGGAACACATGCTGTAACCATTCTAACACAGTTCTTAGCGGCAGGGGATTCCCAAATGCATAAAGGCAGGGGTAAGGGGAATATCTACAAGAGGGTATGGATAAGGGTCTCCTTTGCTGTATAATGCAAACATAAGAAAATGCTGCAGGAAACACATGCTGGCCAGTAGAGGAAACATCTGTACAAAGGACAAGCAATTTATGTTATGTTTGCCAGATCAATAGGAACGAGTAGGCTGTTTCACTTGGACTATGATGGCAAATGTGCCATGATCTGCCCAGATGTGTGTAACCCTGCCTGGAAGGTGCAACGGTATGTTTCCCTTCTATGGTTTGCATTACCAGGCAGGTGGTCTGACATAACTAGAATTTATGCCTCCCATATTTGAGTACAATGTCCGTTCACTGGCTTCATGCCTCATTTTGGCTGCCTACCAAGAACCATGTCTCTATATAGTATGCAAAAAGGGGAGGGGAAGAAGGTCCAAAGGGAGTTTCATTTCCACCAGAAAGCTCACATTAAGAGATTCACAGGCAATGAATCTCAATAACCTCTTATCAAAAATGAGGAACATTGTGGAGGTGCAGGCTCCTCAAGCAAAGAAACAATTTACGGTGGTAACTCGGCTCATGAATGCCTCAGTTCACAAACAAATTGGGTCGTGAACAGAAATTTCATAAAAATGTTGCTGCAGGTCACGAACTCCGCGTTGGGTGATGATCACGAGCGTGCCCACCTTCCCTGCACGGGTGCAATCACGATCATGCTGCGGGTGGGGGGGACCTGGCCGGTATTGTGCCTGTGTTCCCAGCTCAAGTGCACCTGCCTCCCCCCACACATGCCCACGATCACGCCAGCTTCCCCCCCTCCCCCACACGATTGTGGGGGGTGGGGGGGATGGTCGCTATCTTTGTTGTTTTTTGTCACTTTGCTTCAAATTTTTGTGAGTAAAAAAAATTGTTACAGAATGGATTAACCTTATTTACATTGACCCTTAAGGGGAAATTTGACTTGGCTCACAACCAATTTGGGTCACGACCAGAGTCCTGGAATGGATTAAGTTCGTGAGCCAAGGTACCACTCTATATAATAGCACTGGTCACCTGTTTTCTTTCTTAAGCTCTGTTAACACAGAGCATCATTCATCAGAGATGGGCCAGGAAATGTCCGACCAAAGAAGGCCAAAATGGCAACACTACCACCATCCAGATATATAGGGAAACATGAAGAAGTGAATCCCCTCATAAATGTTTAGGGTAAAGATATTCAAGGCCGGAAAAGGCTGCAGACTATCAGGTTGCAATACACTTTGTTGTTATTTATTTGTTCTTACAATGCAAGTACTTGGTATAGAATCAGTAGTAAAAACCCTAATCCCCACCCCCACCCCAAATTTAGAGTACTGAGAGGAATGGAATGAATACCTGTGATAAGTTGAGCTCTGGTGTGATTTTTCCAAATGAATCTAGCACATTGCAGTGACACCAGCACTCCATCTGCTGAAAGTGAGATAGCTTCTGAAGACACTTGATCAACTCTATAGGAATCACCATGTTATTCTATTCTTGCAAAAACTCCAAAGAGCCTTGGAGCACTTTAAATGCTGACAAGGCATGATGGCATACAGTTTTGTGGAACAGAAACCACTTCAGAAGTACGAAATATCCTCAGGTGGTAGACAGAAAGATGGATGGGGTTTTGAGAAAGAAAATATAAGACCATGATGGATCCATGGTGATACTTACCCAAAACAGACATACTAGGATGACCAATGGAGTAGTTACAGACAAGGAAGCAAAAGAGCCAATCAGTGTGTGCATTCCAGAGCATGCAAAAGCAAAAAGGAATGTGTTTTCCCATACCCTGAAACCTGGAGGCTGTTGGTTGGACAGCTGCAGTCTTTAGTGAAAATCAACCCATTGAACTCTTGGTTGACTACATTATAGTGCAGGAAAGGGGCCTGCAGGTCCAACCCACTGCTAATCCAGGACACTAAATTACACCATTCCTTTCAGGTGTCTAGATTAGGTTATAGGATATTGCTTCTTGCAGGAATCTGCTGCCATCTTGTGGTCATTTCATATCTTTAAAGTAAAGGTAAGGATTGATGCTGATCAGTAAGTGCAAGTATGAGTAAGACCCAGGCAAATTGCCTCCTGATATGGGAACTTTAAATGATACTCAGCCATGTAAAGGTTCTCAAAACACCAGACGAGGGACAGGGGGAAAACAGGAGGGGTCAGGGCAGACATAAATGGGGGGCCATAAAGTTGCTTTTGAGGTTGATAATAGGAACTCCAGTATGTTCTACAGCCCTGATTGGACTGGCAACAATGGTTAGACATTTTTCTACCCACAGCCATCTTAATGTGATAGTCAAGTTAGGGAAAGATTTTTACTGGTACCCTGATTATTACTCTTCTATGTCCCAGTTCAGCCAAACCAACATATGAGTATTTCCCATTGTTTTCAGACTTGCCATGGCACTGCATTCAACCAGTACTTTGTTGTGTTCCTAATCAGTGCTGAAATCTCTGGTAAGATTCCCAAAGGCAATCCATTTGGTTGGAAAAATACCAACCAGAGCCAAGAAGGTGTGCTTCAAGACCCTGAACAATTGTTACAATGTAATTATTATTTAATTAGTCTCATACAACTTTAGATTTTAAAAACTCTAAGCAGCTCATATATAAACATTGAAATCATATTTAAATGCACTATGGAAAACAATTCCAACTACAATTCCAATTCCAACAATATAAAGAAGTATAAAGATGGACTCCTTCATGGATCACTGCCTTGTCGTGGCGAAGGGGCTTGCATAGCTCAATGAAGCTATGAGCTATGCTATGCAGGGTCACCCAAGATGGACAGGTCATAGCAGAGAGCTCTGACAAAATGTGATCCACTGGAGAAGGAAATGGCAACCCACTCCAGTATCTTTGCCATGAAAACCCCATGGACAGTACGAAAAGGCAAAAAGATATGATGCCAGAAGATGAGTCCCTCAGGTTGGAAGGTGTCCAATATGCTACTGGGGAAGAGCGGAGGGCTAGTACTAGTAGCACCAGAAAGAATGAAGCGACTGGGTCAAAGCCGAAAGGACACTCAGTTGCAGATGTATCTGGTGGTGAAAGGAGAGTCCGATGCTGTAAAGATCTACACTCCATAGGAACCTGGAATTTGTAAGATCCATGAATCAAGGCAAGCTGGATGTGGTCAAACAAGGATGACAAGACTGAACATCGACATCTTAGGAATCAGTGAACTAAAATGGACAGGAATGGGTGAATTTAATTCAGATAACCATCAGGTATACTACTGAGGGCAAGAATCCCTCAGAAGAAATGGAGTAGCCTTCATAGTCAATAAAAGAGTAGGAAAAGCAGTACTGGGATACAATCTCCAAAATGACAGCATGATCTCATTTCGAATCCAAGGTAAACCATTCAATATCACAGTAGTCCAAGTCTATGCCCCAACCACTGGTGCTGAAGAGGCTGAAGTTGACCAGTTCTATGAAGGCCTACAGCACCTTCTAGAATTAACTCCAAAAATGATGTCCTTATCATCATGGGGGATTGGAATGCTAAAGTAGGAAGCCAAAAGATAACTGGAATAACAGGCAAGTTTGACCTTGGAGTACAAAATGAAGCAGGGCACAGGCTGGTAGAATTTTGTCAAGAGAATACGATGGTCATAGCAAACACTCTTTTCCACTTTACACATGGAAGACGAAGATGAAGAAGCTCTATACAGTCAGTAAAAACTAGACCAGGAGCTGACTGTGGCTCAGATCATGAGCTTCTGGTTGCAAAATTTTGGCTTAAATTGAAGAAAGTAGGGAAAAGCACTAGGCCACTCAGGTATGACCTAAATCATACCCCTGATGAATATACAGTAGAGGTGACAAATAGATTTAAGGAATTAGATCTGATAGACAGAGTGCCTGAAGAACTATGGACGGAGGTTCGCAACATTGTACAAGAGGCAGCAACTAAAACCATCCCAAAGAAAAAGAAATGCAAGAAAGCAAAATGGCTTTCTGAGGAAGCTTTACAAATAGCTGAGGAAAGAAGGGAAGCGAAAGGCAAGGGAGAAAGAGAAAGATACACCCAAT
>NW_025335268.1:133822972-133859019 GCF_004798865.1 Varanus komodoensis
GTCTTAGACTATATATCTCCCAAGAAAGAACAAAATGAGAAAAACAAGACATGGATTAAACCCTGCTCAAGTAATTAGCACCAAGCTGTGATGTCACAAACTGTTACTTCTTTTCAGGATCCAGATCTCGGTTGACCCTTTCATTCTTTATTACCATAGCTTCAAAGTTGTTTTACATTGTAATGCAAGTTAAAAGACCAGAATCTTGTTCCAAGAAATGTACAGTATAACTTTCAACATTGGGGAGTAACAAATGAAGGAGGAAGAATAAGAGAGGTGAGAATAGTAACTGTAGATCACATTCTGGGCAGAGCTTGAAAGTGCAATGTCTTTATTCTGGTCCTGATGTATCACTGTCGCTGTGACGTACCAGGCAGGTACTCAAGCTCAGCAGCAAAGCATGTGCTCTGTCTTAAAGGTCCCGGATTCAGTTCTGGAACTTCTTGTAAATACAGGTTTGCAGGATTGGAGGGTTGGGAAAGGCCTCTAATGCCTTGATGCGCCAGTGAAAACCAACAGTATTAAGCTAAGTAGAAGAACAGTGTGATTCTGTAGAAGGCAGCTATAGTATTTCAGATGAACTGTTTATAGTAGATGGATTATGTATCGGATTGCTACACAGAATATAGGTTCTTAAAATCTGGTTGCAGGCTTCTCGGAACTTCTTTATTCTGAAAGCGTAGATGATGGGGTTCATGACTGAATTGGAGTGTGAAAGAAGGATGCCTGTGTATATGACAGGTTTTGGGATATTTTTAGAATAGAAATGTATGATGCAGTTGATAATACACATTGGGAGCCAACAGACAGCAAATAAGAAGAGGACCAGGACCAAAGACTTAGCAGTCTTTAACTCATGTCTATAAAATACTCTTTGCCTTGTAACGTTCACTGAACAGTGTTTCAGCTTTGTGCGGATGATGCAGAAAATCTTTGCATAAAGGACACACATGAGAATCAGTGGGAAAAGGGTGCCAGCAAAGAAACTCAAGTATATCATGTATTCCATTTTCATAACTTTTATAAACTTGCATGTCACATTTTTGTTGCTGCTTTCTGCTGCGAAACCGAACATGGGAACAAATCCCATCAGTAGTGACAGGAGCCAGATGGCTGCCAGAATCACCCAGATTCTTTTCTCAGTAGTTATGGTTTTGTACCTGTTTCAGGGAAGAAAATGATGTGATAGTCTTTAAAACAGATAGATCTTAAATAACAGTGAATGGCTCAGTGAGATCTTGGAATATTGCCATCAATAACAGAAACATTGAATCATTACTTGGTGATTAAAAACAATAGGGACAGCTCACCCTGAAGTTATAATTTAGGCAAAGCCTATAAAATGATAAATACATGGATTTGGATGTTGGTTTATTGAAATTTAAGCATAATTTTTCCATAGTGGCAATATGTTTTATACTCATACAGAAATGAATATATTTATTACTTACTATGGATCAATTTAAATCTTATTCAAAATTGCAGTGTTGTAGTTCATTTTATTTCTCTTCTAAAGTATCTAATGGTGTTTTCATTTTTTGTACAGTGACATACATAAAAACGTAACAAGTATTACATTTCTATACCTCTCTGTATATTTAAAAGTGTGAAATGGGTCTTGCTGTGTTAGGGATCCCAGTCAAGAGCAGTTTTAGTGAAAAGCAAGTAATGCTCTTACATTAAGCTCTCCACTTTAGAGGTGTTTTTTCCCTTGAGAAAGGATTTGATTATTGGGAAGGCTCTTCCCAATAGATCTATTTAGACATGATTTCAGTGCATGCAATAATTACTTGGAAGCATTCTACATTCTTGGCCAACTCTTTTTTTCATGATCACTAGCTATTTAAACAACATTATTCTGAATTTACTAGTAACTGAAAACCCCTTTTTCCCTCTTTCTCCATTACCTCTCATTATTTCTACCTTCCTCCTCACTGCCAGAATTTTTTCTGTCCCTGCCCCATAGATGCTAGTGTATTACTCAACATATTACTTATAGTGTGACTGTTTTAATTGTCAGTTTAAGATAATTCTAACACTGTTAGCTGGTGCTTGGAAGATGAACCTAAGCTTGGTTGTTTGAATGTATGTCTTTAATTCTTTCAGTAAAATAATCCTTAGCTGAACTGTATTTAATTTCTGGCTATCCATATCCCTTACGGTGACCAGGTTTAACGTGTGAGCTTTAAAAAGATTTCTCCAAGTGTCTGAAAATGCACTTGCAGCTATGCTTGATGGTAAAAACAGCACACATTCCAGTCATTTTAAAGAAATTTTCTGAAGTATGCAACTATAAATGTTTACTTGCTGCTAGGTTTGCACAACTGTTTAATACCCAAAGGTACTCCTGAGACTTCGTACAAGGAATTAAACGAATGACCATAGGTTTATGATTGTTTTCTTTCCCCTGTCCTTATAAAATGACTTTATTTTCAACAATGATAGCCCTGGGGAGATTCTTATTTAAATCTATGCTGAAGAATATAAATTAGTACTCTGCACAAGATAACCATTTAAATATTGGCATCCAAACCACCATTGAAAAATAAGCTAATCAGGTATAACTCACCGGACAAGCAGCCTCACTTTCAAATATCTGTCGATTGCTATGGCAAGCAAGGACAGGATGGAGGCTTGAGTAAAAGCCACAAGCAGGCAACACATGAAGAGGCAGGCTTCGTATATCATACTGATTTCTAGGCTCACTACAATAGCCGCTGGCATGGCAATTCCAACAGTGATATCAGCTACTGCCAATGAGACAATGAAGTAGTAGATGGTCTTCTGAAACGCTGGGGTAAACTTCACCACCCAGATCACCAGGATATTGCCTAGGATGGCAAACACTGCAATCACAGTCTCGAAGGCAATATAAATGATAATCCCAGGTTCTGGCATCTTGGGAACCCAGACCCAGCCCTCAAGCTGAGGAAAGTGTAAATAGCTTGAAATTGGTGACTTTCCTGAAGCAAAAACCAAAAAAGCTTTGACTAGAGTTTAAGTATCTTGACATTAATGAGGGAAGATCACGTGTATCTCATGATGCCTTCGTCATCATAAATTGCTCAAATGCCATTGCCACACCTTCCTGTAGATAAGCACTCCAGATACTTAAGTATGAAAATTCTTAAGAACAAAGAGCAAGTCAGTGGTTTCAAGCAATGTTGTTTGTGGTATTTAACCACAAATGAAAAAGCCAGATATTTCTAAATGCAGATACCGTATTTTTCGCTCTATAAGACGCACCTAGTTTTTAGAGGAGGGATCCATGGAAAGCTTCTTGATAATCAAAGGCACATTCCCCATCACTTCCCCATGGGCTTCATTAAAAGACGGGTTGCCATTTGAAAACACACACTGACCTGTGATTAACAGCTCTCACCTGCGCCGGAGGAGGGGGGCGGAGCAGGGCTTGCCGAGTGTGTTCCGGCCAGGTGTGGTGCAGCCAGGCCGGCAGTGTGCCGGTGGTGGTCTTCCAGGCGGCGCAGCCGCAGCGGTAGGTCTTCCCAGGCGGTGGGGGTGAGCAGTCTGTCTCTCCGTGCGGCCGACGGGTTAAAGCCCACAGCTGCTCTTCCTCCGCACCGCTCCCCCTGAGCGGCACAGCTCTCACCTGCACCGGGGGGGGGGGGGGGGGGGAGAAGCACACGCTGAGTGCATGCCAGCCGGGTGGTGCAGGCGGGCCGGCAGCGTCCCAGGCATCGGGCACACACACATTCGCTCTATAAGACGCACAGACATTTCCCCTTACTTTTGAGGGGGAAAAAAGTGCGTCTTACAGAGCGAAAAATACGGTATTTACAGAGGGAAGCTTGACATGTCACAGTGCATAGAGATCTATACAGTGTGGTCTCTAAGACACCCAGTCCTGCTGCATCTTATCATTCTTGATTTTCTTTGGACTCTATCTTTCTTAAGTTGCTTCTGATGCTCATTGTGAGCTAAATGTATTTACATTTCGGTTAAAACTGCCTGATGTTGGGATAAGAGTATCTGTGGTGAAAGGGAGTGTTGAAGGAATATATCTGGCCTTGAAACCACAAAGGAGAAAGTGCTTCAAATCTCTCCTCAACAGATGCAGGAACATAAGCCACTCCCAATTGCAAGGGTATGGTGAAAATCAGGCTTTCCCCCTTGATATTTTAGACCATATGTGCACTGAGAAGTAAACAGCAGTGTGTACAGTTTGCTGTCAAAGAACGGCTGAGGATGTGAAGTATTCATTGTCCCTCCTCAGCACCACCACTTTTGGGGCCAGTGCAAGAGCAGGTTGCAGTGATGAGGAGTAGGAGAAATTTGAGGGGGTTCTTGTCGGGGGGTCCTGCTGTTGCGTGAGGCCTTAGCAGATGATAAGTAAACATGCTTGATACTGGCTATGCTTTAGGGGCTGTGGCTCAGTGGTCAAGTGTGCAGAAGGCCTTAGATTGGATCCCTGGTATTTCTGGGTATGTCTAGGAAGGGATTCTTGTCTGAAACCAAGAGACTTGCTTCCAGTCAGTGCCAACAGTAATTGGCTAGATAAAGCAAGGCTAAATTTAACTTGAAATTACAGTGTAAGTGTGTAGAGCTTCCCCACAAATATTTGCTTCTCTGTTTGAAGATGTGTTCCACTTCCTTGCAGGTCTGTTTTCACAATTTCCTCACTTGCTTAATTTTGATGTATCTCAGAACATTCTTAGGAAAAACAGGCTATTGCTGAAAATATCTCAGGAATCACAGATTCACAGAACAGCTGGGTGAGAAGGGGCCAGGAAGTCCATCAAGTCCAACTCCCTGCTAGTGCAGGATGCTGATTACACCATCCTGATCAGATAACTGTCCAATTGCTTCTTGAATGCATCTAGTGTGGAAGAGCACACAACCGCTCTTGGCAGCTGGTTCCACAGTCGTACTGCTCTCACAGTCAAGAAATTCTTCTTTGTATCTAACCTGCACCTCATGTACTGTAGCTTAAGTTCATTATTCTATGTTCTACAATCTGGAGTGCATGAGAATAGGTCTTTCCCTTCTTTGTGACAGTCTTTGAGGTACTTTTTTGTGGCTGCATCACCCTGCTGGCTCATATACTTAGCTTGTTGCCCTACAGGAACTCCAAGGTCTTTTTCAGTGCTGTTGAATCCAGTATTCCCCTTCTTGTACCAATGCAGCTGGTTTTGTTTTGTTTTGTTTTGTTTTGTTGCCTAGGTGGAGAACTTGGTATTTCTCTCCACTGAATTTCATTTTGTTTTCTGTCCAGCATTCAAGACTGTCTAGATCTCTCTGGATATCTTTCCTTTCCTTTCCTTTCCTTTCCTTTCCTTTCCTTTCCTTTCCTTTCCTTGGTCTTCCAGGGTGTAAGCTATTCCACCTAGTGTATTATCATCTGTAAATTCAATTATCTTGCCCTGGATTTCCTTATCAAGATTGTTAATAAAGATGTTGAAGAATACTGGTCCCAGGACTGAACCCTGCAGTACCCCACTGGTGATTTCTCTCTAGGTTGAAAAACTACACTTAATGGTCACTCTCTGTGACCTATTTTGAAGCCTGTTGTGAATCCACCTAGTAGTAGTTCTTTCAAGCACACATTTTGCTATTTTATTTATTAGGATATCTGTGACCCTGTGTTGAAGGCTTGCAAAAGTCTAGGTAAATAATGTCGACTGCATTTCCTCTGTCCCTTTGGGTGGTAACCCAGTCAAAGAAGGAGATTAGGTTGGTTTGGCATGACTGATTCTTAAGAAATCCATGTTGGCTTGTGCTTATCACTACAAGTTGTATACAGACTGCTTTTTTAATGATTTGCTCCAGTACTTTCCCAGAGATTGAAGTTAGACTAACTGGTCTATAGTTCCTGGTTCATCTTTCTTCCCTTTCTTGTTGATGGGGACCACATCAGTATTCCTCCAGTCAACTGGCACTTCCCCTGTTCTCCAAGAATTCTCAAATATTGTTAATACTGGCTCAGAGTATTCTTGTGCCGGTTATTTTAATACTCTAGGATGGAGGCTGTCAGGTCCTGGAGATCTGAATGCATCTTGACCATTTGTTTGTTGGTCTTAGGCTGCTATCCTTCCCTTTCATTTTGCATCACCTCTTCTGTAGGTAGGTCATATTTTCTTTTGTGCAAGAAGATTGATTTGAAGTAGGAGATGGAATCCCTGCCTTTTCCTTGTCTTCTATTATTTTTTGCCATCCTTGACAATTTGTTGTATGCCTCTCTTTTGTTTGTTTTTTATTTTGTGCATAGCTGTAGAAGACTTTCTTATTATTTTTAGCATGCCTCACTAGTTTCAGTTCCGAACTTCCTTTCACCTTCCTGTCTCTTGTCCTTGCAAGTTTTTTTGTCTGTTTATACTCTTCTTTTTAGGCTTGACCACCTTTCCACTTCCTGTACATTTTCTCCTTAGCTCTTAAGTTGTATCGCAACTTTTTTTATGGAGCCATGAGGGGGTTTTGCTGTTGTTGTTGTATTGGTAGTTTTCTATTATTTTTCTTCGTTGTTATTAGTTGTGCTTTAAGATTTTTTTTAACATTTCCCATCCCTCCTGGACTCCTCTCTCCTTTAGGGTGAGTTGCCGGGGGACTTTGCTTATCATTGACTTGAATTTCTTAAAATTGGCCCTTTTGAAGTCCAGGATACATGTTTGGCTGCAGCAGACATTTGCCATCCTCTTAAAAGAGAACTCAAGAATGCTGTGGTCACTTTCACCCAGGGAACCCATGGTTGTTACTCTATCTACCAGATCATCTTTGCTGGTTAGTATTAATTCTAATGCACCTGTTACCCTTGTCTTTTCCTCCACTATCTGCTGGAGGATATTATCAGCCCCACATGGGAGGAATCTCTTGGAGGGGCCATGTATAACTGAATGTGCCTCCTAGAAAATAACAGAGAAGTTGAAACTGCCCATGATGACCATATCATGTCTTTTAGTCACACTGGCTAATTGTTTTTCAAAGATAATGTCTTTGTCTTCTCTTTGATTTGGTGGATGGTAGTAGACACCAATTTCTATGTTGCTGTTATTTTTGTTATCCTCTTAGATTGACCCAATGGCCACTTGGCTCCTCCTCCTGTAATTCACTGCAGATATAAGTATTCCTGGTGTATAGTATGACTCCCCAAGCCTTTTATTCCTTCTATTTTATTTGAAGAGGTTGGACCCATCTATTTTTGAAGTCCAACTGTGCGAATCACCCCCACCACATTTCAGTAATCACCACAAGATTGTAGTTGCCTTCATGTACCTGGAGTTCAAGTTCCTCTTCTGATGCTAATCTAGCTTTCTTTAAGATATGTTCTGCATACAGATAGAAGAGATAGGGAGGTAAAATTCAACCTTGGCTAACACCTGCATCTATTGGAAGCTGTTCTGTTTCTCTACTTTCTGTCCTAAAAGTATCTCTTGTCCGCAATACAGGTCACACAGCAGGGCAATCAAGTGCGGAGGCATCCTCATTTCTTTCTGAACCTTCCCGAGGCTCATGCGAATGGGACGGCATACAAAAACTCCAAACAAACAAACAAACAAACAAACAAACCACCATCAAAGTCTTTGCTGTAGTTAGTTAAGCAAGAACTGATCTTCTTCTGAACATCCTTGGTGCGCTCCAGTAGCCAATGTATGTTTACAATGTGAGCTTACATGGTTCTTCCTTTCAGAATCCAGCTTTAATGTCAGGTGCTTCTTGCTCCATCTAGACTAATATCCTGTGTTGCAACACCTTAAGTATCACTTTGCTTAAATGGGAAATTAGTGTGCTTGTCCTATAACTGCTGCACACCTTCACATCTCCTTTCTTGGGGATTGGAATGATATTGAATATTTCTAGTCTATGGGCCACCATTTTGTTTTCCATATGTATTGACATATTATTATTAGGATTTGGACCGATTCAGTTTCCACAGCCTGAAATAGTTCTATTGATACCTATAATGCTGCAGGTTCTTTCTCAAAGGATTCCTTTTTGAAGGAGTCTGTCATCCTTTCACCTATTCTGTATAGTCTGCTGGAGAGAGAAAAGGTGGGGAGGGACTTGTCCACAATACCTACTTCCAATTAGGTAGTCTATTAGATTTTTATATGGGCCATCTGGTGATGTCCATGTGTACAGTCATCTGGTTGCCTGAAGCATCTATTCTCGATAAACTGATGGCTGGCTTCAAAGAATTCTTTGAGTTGTTTTCCTGCTTTGTTTCCTGCCTAGGGGAATTTGGGGATTTCTGACCCAAATTCTCCCACAAAATTCTGCTTTGTTTCTCTCTTTTTGTTAGGTATACGCCTACAAGCATTGCTTGCATTAAAATTACATAATTCTATCCACTAATCAGTGTGGGAGGGGAAAGGTCAATGCCATAGGTAAAATTAATTAATTCTTTCAATTTTTATTACAAACAATAGACCATACAACTTACGGACTTAATACAAACATAAATAGTATTACTTGTCTATGGAAAAACAATTGATCATACAAAGTCTAATAGTGATAGCCATATTCCAAAATTTTACCACTTCCCCATTAATTAACTTATCCAAGCTAACTTTCATTAAGGAATGAAATGGTTAAAAAGTCAATGGATTGACCAGGAAAAGCCTGTATAATAGAATTTAAAAGGTCATTTCTGGAAGAACCGACATGGCAATGAAACATGCTGTGTATGGATTCTGTCTCAGTATTATTACTTGGACATCTTTTAAATAATAGAATAATACTGTTGCATCTACCATCCAAACGTTTAGAGAGAAGTGCACTTAATCTAGCAAGCAATAAAGGTCTCCTTTATTTAGGGACCATCAGCTAGTGTAGATAAAGCATTTTCTTTGCTAAATGTTACTGGTAAACCTATAGACTGAGGCAAACAAGGTCTACAGGCAACACCACAGGGCTCCTGTAAAGTTAGGGCCAACAGCCACTTTTACAATTGATTTTGCACTAGCAAAATCCCTGAATAATAACAAGTTCAGAGAGAACCCCACTGAAGTAATTTTGGTCATCATTGCCTTTGGCCAGAGGGATTCAAAGGAATCAATCCGAGTCTGAGAGAACAGGGAGTTTATAGGAGTTGAGGTCTGCAGCAAACCAAACATGGATAACATGAATCCAAACTAAACAGCTTACTGAATCTAATCCTGTTTCTAGCTTTAAACAGCTCCCGAAACACACATAGGTGTGGCAAATAACACCCTGAGAAAAGATGGAATGCCTTCAAGGGAGCAACATAGAAGTTGAACTGGTGCCCCATGTAATATCTGTGAGATAACATTGGCCTTAAAAACTTGGACACATTTGTTGGGAAACATTTCCATAGGTGGAGGAAGGGAGAAAGCACTCTCAAGACAGTTTGATGAAATCATATACCCAGGTATTTATAGGTGCCTACATGCTCTACTGTAGAGCCCCTCATGGAGCAGAGAAAGCTGGCCTTCGATTTAGGGGAAAAATCTTGCATTTTGTGTAGTTGTGAAATAATTTTCTACACAGTAGTCAGTAAAGCCACATAGCAGTCCCTTAAAACCCAGCCTAGTGTGGGAGATCAGAAATGTATCATCTGCATACAGAAGAATAAAGACTTGAATAAATCCAATCTTAGGTGGATGGGATGGAAGTGGTTCAAGCATGTGATGGAAGTCTGCCAAATACAAATTAGGAGCAAGCACTCTGCCTTGTCTTACTCCACAGGACATGATGATCTTTTTGATGAACTAACCCTGTGTACTACAATGTGCCTGGGCAACAGTATTATAGTATAGGGACTGAATCAAAAGTAAAAATATTTTATTAGGGGAAAGGAATTCAAGTTTTTTTCCCCCACAAGCATGAGTAAGATATGGTGTCGAATACAGACTTTAAATCTTTAAGAGCTGCAAGAAGTTGACCACCTTTGCAGGTGGAATAACAATAAACCAGGTGTTCGAAGAACAGTGGTTTAAGGCAGAACATCCAGGTTTAAAACCAATCTGCTCTGTACCCAATATATCATGCTTGTTGATCCATGCCTTTAGTTTGAGACCCAAATACCTGCCAAAGATCTTCCCTACTTTTGATAGCAGACTAATAGGCCAATAGTTGGATAGATCAGTTTTAGTGCTACTTTTTACATTTGTAAATTGGAATTAAAGAGGCCTTCAATCAGGCAGTAGGAATAATGCTTGACTGGGTGATCAAAGAAAATAAGGAAGCCAGTACTGAAGACCAGCAACTGATGTTACTTTGAAGCATTTCCGAAGGCATGCCATCAGAGCCAGGGGTCTCTCCTGGCTTTTACTGGAGAATTAGATCAGCTGACAGGGTCAACTGGTGGCCACTTAGAGGCATCAAGTGGTAAACAGGGGGCAGTGTTTAAAGGACCTGTATTGTTAAAATCAACATAGAAATGGTTTCCCAAATACTGGTAGGGATATGGCATTCAGAACGTCTGCTGTTGTTACTTAAGGCTCCTGGAATTGCCAAAATAATTTGTTGCTGTGAGTTATGGATGCAGATATCAGAATTTGCCATGATTCATGAAAAGCTTCATTTGCTTTGAAATATAAGAGTATCTTAAATTATTTTCTGAGCTCAGAAGATGAATGTGAGAGCTGAGGCTCATTATGTTCATGGTATAATCTTTAGGCAAATTGAAAATTGTTCTGAATTACAGCATATTCCTGGCTGGACATTTATTCCTGATGAACCTTGGTCATGTTGTCACACTAGCAGGGGTTTGAACTGTAGGATGGCATAACTTTCCAAAGACTGAAATACCCTGACGAGGGAAAGTAGTTACAGAAATTTACTCTAAAACATTTCCTAAGCAAGAATAACTGACTTATTAAAAACCTGGCCTCTTTCATGACATCATTTTATCTTCTCAGGGTTTGTTATAAACAGTGAACCAGAAAGTTAACAAGGTTGTGTCTTCAACTTTGAAGGGGCGGAACTGTCCAGAAATAGTTCCAGGGGGAGATGATTATTATCAGTACTAGCCGCAACTCCAAAATTATTGCCCCGTATTTTAAACTGGGGATGAGCAAGAGTCAACTACTCTTGCTCTTTTGGAAGATATGTATGTGAATTCACTCCAGGAATCCTCAACAATTGTAGCAATTTAAAATAAATTGCTTCTAGATGGAAAGTGGGGTAAGCAAACTCCAGCAAAATTGACAAGTCTCTCTTTGGAACAGCACAGGGCATCTCTAAGGTTTTCCCTGCTCAAAGAAAAGTAAGCACCATCATTGGATGGGTCTACCAGGGAGGTTTCAGTTCTTGCATTAAAGTCTTCTGCAATTAAGGGATAGACTGAAGGGAATTTTGCCAAATGCTCGAAATGGAAGCTTTCAGCATTAAGCTAATTAGTCAAAACAGCTTCTCTACATAGACAAAAGAAGACTGAGCTCTCTGCTTCAACCAAGGCTGTAGTTCAAGGTAAAAGACCTTGTGCCTTTCCTCCCACTTCACCCGAAAAGTCAAAAGGTTACCTGATCATTCGCCCTCTCTCTCTGTTCCACAATGACCAAAGAAGCATGTGCTTCTCTTGCTTCCTCTTTAATCTAACCAGCAAACAATGAAACAAGATTTCCTGCATGAAAATACCAACATATCTTCTTCATGCAAGTCAAATATAGATTGTAAGTAAATAAATCTTTTAAAACATTTGTTAAAAAGCCTCTCAGTGTGAATTCCAATAGATCCAGTATGGATTCTAATGAAGAGGCAAGCAACAATCTGGCTTCTCGGCTTTGAAAATTCAACCTTGAGTGACACTTCTGAATGTTTAATAACAGCCATATGGAAATGCTAGCCTTATCTTGCTTGTGAAGAACCTACTGGTAATGTTTATATGATTCCTTTCATTGTTTTCATTTTCCATTATTGACCCAAAAGCACAGATCACTCAGAACAGATCTCTGAGCATGCACAGAGCAGTTTGTTGAACCCAGTCTAGTATTCACCTTCAAAAACTCTCCTTCTGAACATGCCCAGGCCACATCCCTTTGAGGAGGGGCTTTCTGAAGGAGAGCATGGCTCCTCTCTGCACACTGATTGCCTAATTGCTGACAATGTGCTGATTGCCATGGAGTCAAGAGCCATGGCTGCCTGGTCTGTATCATTCTCAGAGTCTCCTGCCACTGGCTGTACATCTTGGTTATTCCCAGGAACTACCTGCTCCCCTGGAGAGATTAGCCTTAAGATACCTCCCTCATCTTGGTGTCTCAGCATGGCCCACACTCCTCAACTCCCCTTTTAACTGCTTCAAATCCCATTTCTGATTCTCCTGAAACCCAGCCAGCAGTCCTTGAGAATGAGGGCCCAAAGATGCCATCCTTCTCCCAGCATCTGGATTACTACACAAGTGCTATTTTTTATAAAGAATGCTGGAGAATAGTTCTGCTGTTCTGTTTGAAGGAAAGCTCTGGTGTTGGGAAGAGTGATCTTTAAATCAGTGAGCAGATTGGAAGAATTGCTTCAATACTAGCTTTGGTCTATTAGACTTTCAAACTGTGAGGGCAGCACAACCTCGAGACGAAGATGACTGAGAGTAGCAAGTCTGTGGTCACCATATGCATGGCCATGCATTGGTTTTCCTGGCTCTGGCTAGTATCACCACTGGAGTCTTTGTTATCCCCCTGGCTTTTGCAATACATTTGGGGACTGTGCTTCCACTTCTGAGCTTGCCTCTTCATGCTGTATGTTGATGGATGCATGACAAAAGATCATCATATCCTTGTTAGCCGTAGCAATTGACCAGTATCTGATGGTGACTGTCATTAAGTTATGCCTTGTTGTTTAATTTAATTTAATTTAATTTTTTTAATTTATTTTTCGATTTATATCCTGCCTTTTTCCTACAAAGGGCTCAAGGCAGCTTACATCATTTTCCTCCTCCATCTTATCCCCACAACAACAACCCTGTGAGGTAGGTTGAGCTGAGAGCCTGTGACAGGCCCAAAGTCACCCAGTTGGCTCCATGGCTGAGCGGGGACTAGAACCCAAATCGCCTCAGTCCCAGTCCCATGCTCTTAACCACTACGCCACACTGGCTGTTGCCTATGTTTCTTTTAATCACCCATTACATTCCTAAATAGGACCATGGCTCATTTAATGCTCTCTCTGAACTTTCTCCCAATGCACAAACATATGAAAGGAAACTTCTACAACTATTCTGACAGCAGTACTAGCTTTGAGCCCCATTTGTTCAGACTGGCTGGTTGTTGGTCATTTCTCAAAATTGCTAGGTTATTATTTCTCTCTACTCACTTCCAATCAGTTGGCCTAGATGAATTGCCATGAAGGAGCTACTGCCTCACAATTTAAAATGAGTAATTAATGAGTATAGCAACCTATATGTTTTTCGTTTTTTGTTTGCATGTAATACCTTCTATGTATCTATTTCTCCTACTCCCTCCAATAATCCTTTTATACTTGTGTTAATAATTCATACTGCTACAATGTTGAGATACACATACCATTCACACACCACTCTCCTGCATGTCATACAATACAATACAATAAATGTTATTTAATTTTGCAATATTATGTTGATTGCAGTTTGATAGCTTAATTATTATTTATCGTATTATTATGCAGTCACCACTTCCTCAAGCAGCGATAAGTTTCAGAGACAGTTTAACTAAATTTAATTTCCTTTAAAGCAGTGGAGACCTAAGGCCTCCTTGTAACATTTGTTTTATTCACATACTCAGTATAGTTATTACTTATTTGCACTGCCTATTCAGCTGCCACTGAATAAGCTGCCATTCAGCTATCACATGTCTGACATATATTTTATGCATACAAATCCCTCCAAAGGTGAGCTTTTGGGGTCCAAAAAATGTGCTTGATTCTAGCCAGTTCATGGCATGCAATGGTGCCACAAGAAAGGACCTATCTATAAAATATCAAACAGAATGTGGTATGTTTAAGATTTTCAAATAGGTACAAGGTGTAATTGTCACAAAGAGAAGATTTTGGATGGCTCTCAGCTTCTGCTGGTTCATGTTTCTGTTGATATACCATGTTTGGTGCCCATGGAACCTAAGAAGCCCTCAAAGTTCCAGCTACTTGTAATGTTATTACTGGATGTGATGAGTATGAATTACATTATGTACTCCAGTTTCTTTTCTTGAATCCTTGTCCCTTTGCTAATAATGTGTGTTCTCTCTACAAAGGTCTTCTATATCAGGGGTCCCCAACCCCCAGACCACTAACTAGTACCAGTCTGTGGCCTGTTAGAAACTGAGCCACACAGCAGGAGGTGAGCAGGGAGCGAGCGAGCAAAGCTTCATCTGTATTTGCAGCTGCTCCCCAGCACTAGCATCACTGCTGGGGAGTGGCTGGAAATACAAATTATTGTTGGATCTTTTTGGGTCTAGGACCGCGAAAGGAGGAGGGAAAGGTGGCGGCGGCAGCAACAGAGCCAGGCAGCAAGTGGGGCAAAGAAGCTGGGGAAGGTGTATGTGAGGGACAAGGGAACCGGGAAGCAGGAAAGAGCCGAACTTCAGGGCTGCAGGCCATGGGAAGGCTCTCACTGATTCTGCATATGGTGAGTTGTATAATTATTTCATTATAATTTATAGTGTAATAATAATAGAAATAAAGTGTACAATAAATGTAATGTGCTTGAATCATCCCAAAACTATCCCCTCCCCTGATCCATGGAAAAATTGTCTTCTATGAAACTGGTCCCTGGTGCCAAAAAGGTTGGGGATCGCTGCTCTATGTCATCCAAACAAAGCTGAAACAAAATGTAACAGCTGTGAAAGGAACAGTTTATGGCAGGGAGTTCAAGATGGTCAAACTCTTGGCCTTTGTCCTCCTCTTGGTCATTGTGTGCTGGTTGCCTCTGATCAGTACCAACTCCACCTGACTTTTTTGTCCAACAGAACTTACTTTTCTGTGACATTCCCTGGCAAAGGTAAAATGTGACCATTCTGCTCTCTTGTGCCAATTCATCCTTGAATCCTATTGTGCACTCCTTTAGAATCAAAGAGTTCAGAAAAATGCATAACCTGACTTTGAAAAACTGTATCTTCTGTCTGAAACAAGAACATGAAATGCCTGGAGCTAGGAAACACATCATCAAATCAGATAACAGAAGATAATCTTTGAAATGACAGCGTTGCTGTATGTCACTCAATTTCAACAGAGGTTCCTGATTTCTTTAGTTTCACAGTATGAATACATAACAAGCAGAAATGACATAATCCCATGCTCTCCAACAAGTGGGTTATGAGTATGACCGTGTTAAGGTAGCAATGGGCTTGGATCTACTGGATTGCACTCCAACCTTTGTTTTCCCACTGGCTTGTTTGGGAAAAGCTAAGTGATTAAAAGTCGTGGAAAGTAAGTATAATGCACGCCAGTATGGTTTTGTTTATCTATTTTAAACTGCACTGTATTTTATGCTTGTAGCATTCAGAGAGAGATAAAGTGCTTTATGTTCATTTTTGCAATCTACCAATAGAACATCTGTTATTAGGAAGATTAAAAATACTGAAAGAAATAGTGGTGCTTTGAAAAAACTCTCCCCAGAGTAAGACCTCTATATCAACTGTCACAAATACCTCATTCCTAGTTAAGATGCTTGAAAGAGTAGTGGCATCTCAGCGGTAGCTGCTCTGGTATGAAATTGATTATCTACATATATTCAGGCCTGGTTTTGGTACAGAATCGGCTTTGCTTAACCTGTTACTACTTCTTGATCTCTCAGTGGCTTTTGATAGTGTTGCTCATATTATATTCCCGATCTGTGTGAGTGAATTGGGAGTTGGAGGCATTGTGGGAGTTGTTCCAGGAAATATCACTGGACAACTTAGCCTCAGCGCCTTGGCAGTTGAATTGTAGGGAGCTACAAATCATGTCTCCAATATAATTAAATATCTATAGGATGTTGCTGGGAAAGATTACATGCCAGGGTGTTGATAACATGCAGCTCTATTTCCCTGTGACATCTGAAACAGGAGGAGTCACATGATGCCTGGAGCAGTTGCAATTTGGACAATAAATGGAAGCTGAAACCTGATAAGGCAGAGACCCTGTGGGTGGGCAGTTCTTAGGTATGGGAACTGGAAGGTTTGCTTGTTTTGGCTGGAGTTGCACAACTTGTAAAGGAGCAAGTATGCATTTTGGGGGTACTCCTGGATACACCTTCATCAGTGCATGCACAGTAGCCTCCTGATTGGACTCCTATAATGTCTTCTATGTGGAGCTTTTCCAGAAACAGCAACTAGTGTACAATGCTTAGTGGGACACTCATCTATGTACTGTCTTAAAAGAACTGCGCTGTTTGCACATTAGCAACTGAACCAGGTTGAAAGTTCTGTTGTTGACTTTGTTCTTGTTGTCATTATTCAGCTGTTCAGTCATGTCCGACTATAAGTGATTCCATGGGCCAATCTCACCCTACTTTCCAATCCCATGCCACCTCTTTCAGCTGCAGTATGCTTTGACCCACATCCTCTTTGATGGAGTCTAACCACCTTGCTCTTTGGTGACCTGGTTTTCTCTTGCAGCTGAACATTCCAAGCATTATATCTTTTTCCAATGAGCTTGAACACATAATGTGGTCAAAATACATAAGTTATCTTGCTGACCAGGGATCCATCTGGTTTAATATGCTGTAGCAGCTGCTTGTTCTTGCTGTTTAAATACAAAGCTCTAAATGATTTATGACCAGAATACCTGATAGACCACCTTCTCCTGTATAAACAGCTTAACTTTAAGATTTTCAGAGGAGGCCTTGGTTGTTCTGTTGCCCCATAATAACTTGAAGGTAGGACTTCTCAGTGGTGGCTCTCATCCTCTAGAATAACTGCCCCATGCAGTTAGGGTGGCAGAAAAGGCACCCAGGCATTCTCTAGCTTGTAAATAACTATAAATAATTATATGCTACTCCAGCTTTATGTTGTTGTTAGTCACGAAGTCATGTTCAACCCATCACAACCCCATGGGCAACATTTCTCCAGGCCTTCCTGTCCTCCACCATCCCCCAGAATCCACTTAAGCTCACACCAACTGCTTCAGTGACTCCATATAGCCACCTCATTCTCTGCCGTCCCCTTCTTCTTTTGCTATCTATTGTTCCCAGCATCAGAGTCTTCTCCAGGGAGTCCTTCCTTCTCATTAGGTGGCCAAAGTATTTGAGTTTCATCTTCAGTATCTGCCTTCTAAAGAGCAGTCAGGGTTGATCTCCTCTAGGACTGACCGGTTTGATTGCCTTGCGGTCCAAGGGACTCGCAGGAGTATTCTCCAGCACCACAATTCAAAGGCCTCAATCCTTTGGCGCTCAGCCTTCCTTATGGTCCAGCTTTCACAGCCATACATTGCAACTGAGAAAACCATAGCCTTGACTATACGCACTTTTGTTGGCAGGGTGATGTCTCTGTTTTTTAGTACGCTGTCTAGATTTACCATAGCTTTCCTCCCCAGGAGCAAACGTCTTTTAATTTCTTGGCTGCAGTCCCCATCTGCAGTGATCTTGGAGCCCAGGAAAATAAAATCTGTCACTACCTCCATTTCTTCCCCATCTATGTGCCAGGAAGTGAGAGGACTGGATGCCAAGATCTTAGTTTTCTTAATGTTGAGTTTCAAGCCAACTTTTGCACTCTCCTGCTTCACCCACATCAAGAGGCTCTTTAGTTCCTCTTCACTTTCTGCCATTAGACTGGTATCATCTGCATATCTGAGGCTGTTGATATTTCTCCCAGCAATCTTAATTCTAACTTGTGATTCATCTAGCCCCGCCTTTCTCATGATGTGCTCATGATGTGCTATTTGACTTACAAGTTAAATAGGCAGGATGACAGTATACAGTCCTGCCAAACTCCTTTCTCAATTTTGATCCAATCAGTGGTTCCATGTTCAGTTCTCACTGTTGCTTCTTGACCCACATATAGGTTTCTCAAGAGACAAATAAGATGGTCCGGTACTCCCATCTCTTTAAGAACTTGCCACAATTTGTTGTGATCCACACAATCAAAGGCTTTAGCATAGTCAATGAAGCAGAAGTACATGTTTTTCTGGAACTCCCTAGCTTTCTCCATGATCCAGCGTATGTTGACAATTTGATCTTTAGTTCCTCTGCCTCTTTGAAATCCTGCCTGTACTTCTGGTAGTTCTCGGTCCACATACTGCTGGAGCCTAACTTGTAGGATTTTGAGCATCACTTTGCTAGCAGGTGAAATGAGTGCAATGGTGCAGTAGTTTGAACATTCTTTGGCATTGCCCTTCTTTGGAATCAGAATGTAAACTGACCCTTTCCAATCCTGTGGCCACTGTTGAGTTTTCCAAATTTGCTGGCATAATGAGTGTAGCACTTTTACTGCATCATCTTTTAGGATTTTGAATAGCTCAGCTGGAATACTGTCACTTCCACTAGCTTTGCTGTTGCTCAGACTTCCTAAGTCCCATTTGACTTCACATTCCAGGATGTCTGGCTCAAGGTCAGTGACCACCCCATCCTGGTTATCAGGGACGTTAAGCTCTTTCTTGCATAGTTCTTCTGTGTAATCTTGCCACCTCTTCTTAATCTCTTCTGCCTCTGTTAGGTCCCTGCCATTTTGGTCCTTTATCATGCCCATCTTTGCATGAAATGTTCCCTTCACATCTCCAATTTTCTTGAAGAGATCTCTGTCCTCCCTATTCTATTGTTTTCTTCTATTTCTTTGCACTTCTTCATTTAAGAAGGCATTCTTATCTCTTCTACCTGTTCTCTGGAAATCTGCATTCAATTGCGTGTATCTTTCTTTTTCTCCCTTGCCTTTCGCTTCCCTTCTTTTCTCAGCTATTTGTAAAGCTTCCTCAGATAGCCATTTTGCTTTCTTGCTTTTCTTTTTCTTTGGGATGGTTTTAGTTGCTGCCTCTTGTACAATGTTGCGAACCTCCGTCCAAAGTTCTTCAGGCACTCTATCAGATCTAATTTCTGAAATCTATTTGTCACCTCTACTGTATATTCATCAGGGATATGATTTAGGTCATACCTGAGTGGTCTAGTGCTTTTCCCTACTTTCTTCAACTTAAGCCTAAATTTTGCAACCAGAAGCTCATGATCTGAGCCACAGTCAGCTCCTGGTCTAGTTTTTACTGTCTGTACAGGGCTGCTCCATCTTTGGCTGCAGAACACATAATCAATCTGATTTCTGTGTTGACAGTCTGGTGATGTCCATGTGTAGAGTCGTCTCTTGGGTTGTTGGAAAAGAGTGTTTGCTATGACCATCATATTCTCTTGACAAAATTCTACCAGCCTGTGCCCTGCTTCATTTTGTACTCCAAGGTCAAACTTGCCTGTTATTCCAGTTATCTTTTGGCTTCCTACTTTAGCATTCCAATCCCCCATGATGATAAGGACATCATTTTTTGGTGTTAATTCTAGAAGGTGTTGTAGGCCTTCATAGAACTGGTCAACTTCAGCCTCCAGCACCAGTGGTTGGGGCATAGACTTGGACTATTGTGATGTTGAATGGCTTGCCTTGGATTCGAACTGAGATCATTTTGTCATTTTGGAGATTGTATCCCAGTACTGCTTTTCCTACTCTTTTATTGACTATGAAGGCTACTCCATTTCTTCTGAGGGATTCTTGCCCACAGTAGTATACCCGATGGTCATCTGAAGTAAATTCACCCATTGCTGTCCATTTTAGTTCACTGATTCCTAAGATGTCGATGTTCAGTTTTGTCGTCTCTTGTTTGACCACATCCAGCCTGCCTTGATTCATGGATCTTACTTTCCAGGTTCCTATAGTATAGATCTTTGCAGCATCGGACTCTCCTTTCTCCACCAGATACATCAGCAACTGAGTGTTCTTTCGGCTTTGAACCAGTCACTTCATTCTTTCTGGTGCTACTAGTACTAGCCCTCTGCTCTTCCCCAGTAGCATATTGGACACCTTCTGACCTGAGGGGCTCATCTTCTGGTGTCATATCTTTTTGCCTTTTGGTACTGTCCATGGGGTTTTCATGGCAAAGATACCCTCTTGTCCTCTTTTTGTGGTCTTGGGCAAATTGTTTTTTCACCATTTAGACCAGTACTCTATTTCCAACAGTGGTCAGTCAAATGCTTCTGTGAAGTTTACAAGTAGGGCATAAAACCAGTTATATCCCCCTTTTGTTTGACTCTTGACTCAAGTTTTTGAAACTGCACTGCTTCTGAAGATGGACGTTCCATTCAGCTCTCATGGCCAACAGGAAGGGCTTCCACAGGTGAAGGATGGAGGAGTTTTGGGTGGGTGGAGCTCAGAGAAGATACAGTGGGAACGGCATGATAGAACACACAAGGTGTGTAGCACACATGATTTGTGGCCCTGGGTGGGTACCATCATGACCCATGTCTTGCTTTGGCTGTCATTTGGTGGTTTGGAATTCAACCATGAGTGGGGAGGAGGGGAAGTAAAATTGTCATGATTCTAATTTTAACATTTTAAATGTATTGTAGCCTCCTTGGTTCTTCAGCTAACTGAAATCAATCAGTCCATTGATGAACCAATAAAATTTACAGTAACATTGCAGGAACTCCCAAACTATGTTGGTGCCAACAAAAGAAAGGAGATTCTAGCAAAGAAGGGCACACAAATCACCCTTCCACTGCTACATTCCTACTTATCCACATTCATCACATTCAGAGGCTGAACTTTCTCTGGACTGGAAAACTCTCCAGTCAAACCCTGCCTACCCTGGGCTGATTTTAGAAGTCAGTGCTCCTTTGCCTTGCAAGATTGGAAGCGATTAGTCCTTCCAAGGGAGTGCCTTCTGTGCTTTTGCCCAAGGGCCTCCTTCCCTCCCACAACCCAAGAATAACATCCTTGCACCAGGGAGCTGTGAGATGTGCAGCTCCACCTTCTCTGTAGGCTCATCCCCTCCCTCCCACAAACCTAGGAAAGGAAATGGGTCGTAGTCTATATCCTGCTTAGTGTATTTCCTGAGTAATTGCAGGCAGCCAGAAACTTGTTTCTGAGTGTGACGGTGCCAACTGAAACAGTGATATATAAGGACTTGAGAGTGTGTAGGCAGGCTCAGAAGGGAGGAACTATCAGGCCTGATTCCTTTAGTTTCTGTATGGGGATGGAAATCAAAATCACCACTGCAGGACCAGGAACACAATTTGTTAATTACATGTCATACTGGAAACATAGCATTTTGCATGAAGATAATGATTGACTGATCTAAGGAATAATAATTAAAAACTATAAAGCTAAAAATCTAAAATTATGATATTGGTATGCTTAGACTTAGTTCCTAACCCCAAATATGTTTGACAACTTTCTACTTCTCTTCTTTTCCTTCCTTTCTTCCTTCTTCCTGGCAGCATAACATTTTGCTGGTAGTATTTGCATTCCCTAAGGACATTTGGCATGTGAATTAAATGTGGTTTAACCCATGCATGTTTAGACAGAAAAAAGTCCTCCTGTGGGATGTATTTATATGGTATGAACGTGCTTACCTCTTTGGTCTTTCATGAACCTCTTAAAGGTAGCAGGAGCCTTGCTAGAGAAAAAAGGTCAGGGCACTTGACATATGCTCAGACACCCCCTTTTTTCAGTCTTTCCATCACATAGTTGAAGAGCTTCTCCATACAAGGTATGTATTGCTATCCCTCACTCATTGGGTTTGCAGGGCCTTTTTACAATGATGTTGTTGTCCAGGGCCATTTTTGCAGCTTTTTTTTTTTTTTTTTTTTAGAGGGAGGAAAATCAGTCACATTCAAACTGGAACAAAAACCTTTTGTAGACTGACCATTCTGCTTTTTCACAGTGCCACCCTGAGGTTATTTAATAGAACGTACAGAAAGAAATTCAAACCTTGCATGGGAGAAAACAAGTAAAGGATTCTTTTTTTTTCTCCCACAGTGAAAATGGAAGACTCCTCAGTAAAGCAGTACATTAAACCTCTCTGTAGAAAAACCCTAAGTCTGAGGGTAGCCTGTACATTTTCATGAAAGAAACAGCCTTTATTTGAAACTCTGAAATGAGTTTTTAAAAATGGCATTTGCAGAACAACGACATTTTTACTTTTTTATTACCTATTTCATTCATTCATTCATTCACTCACATATTTCTATACCGCCTATAAGTGCCACACTGGCCTCACACAATTTTCTTTATCAGGAGGTAGATTTTTTTTATAGCAACCAAGTTTGTACAGAGTCTGCCAGGAGCCTGTAGGTTGCTTTCTGCAACCCCTTGAGTTCTATGTGTTTTGCCCATTCAGTGGTTAGACGGGGAGGACAGAGGACAGAGGCATCTGAATAACCGATTCTCACTGTGGGATGCCTGGGGCTTTGGGACACATAGGTTGACAGAAGAATGGCTATTTTAGGCTCATTACATAAGGTGTCTGCAGACACAGGCCACCCCAATGGATTAATGTGCTAACTAGAAGGTAGAATTAGAGGATTAGTACAACAATGCATGGCACAATAGCTCCGTGGTGACAAGACAGGTTTCTTAGTAGGGAGAGGGAACATATCAGTGGATCTCAGGAGCTTTGCAGACAGATTCTCCAGGCTGAGAGCCAAGTGCATTCCAGAGAGAAAGAACCAGTGCAGATCTGGAATATAGTGAAGACGGCAGTAACGAAGGTGGGGGTGGGAAATGATGCTCCAGTGATGAAAGGTGATGGTGCATCAGGCGTCAGCATATCACATCTCATGCCATTCCTGAACATGTCAAGGATTTGGAGAGGGTGCCCTTACTCCAGGCCTTCAGCACCACTGATTAGCACAATGCCTGGTGACGCTGGAGCATGTCAGCACGTGTGGCTCAAACAGCAGCACACCTGGCCATGTGGCAAGGATGGAGCTGATTTAAAAGAAACAGAAATATAAATGGAAGAGCATTTTCTTAACCTGTTATGGACATTCTCTTTAGAGTTTAATGCAATTTTCTAAGTTGTGGTGTAGTGAGAGCCAGTGTGGTGTAGTGGTTAAGAGCATGGGACTGGGACTCAGAGGATCAGGGTTCTAGTCCCTGCTCAGCCATGGAGCCAACTGGGTGACTTTGGGCCAGTCACAGGCTCTCAGCCCAACCTACCTCACAGGGTTGTTGTGGGGATAAGATGGAGGAGGAGAGATGATGTAAGCTGCCTTGAGCCCTTTGTAGGAAAAAGGCAGAATATAAATTGGAAAATAAATAAATAAATAAATAAGTTGCTTGTGCTTTTTGAGGAGTACCTTTACAATATTCCACCCCTCTGTTGTAAGTTTCCAGGCATCTGAGAGCAATTGCGTGTTATTCAGAGAGCAAATGGCAAACAGCTCTCTTGCAAGAAGCAGTCTTAGACTAGACTACCTGAGGCACCTGGCAAACTGTTGTTCACCCTGACTGGAATCGCACAACACTATAACTCATGCTAGGGAGAATTAGCATGACATGTTAAAAAATAATTAACAGTGGGCTACTATGCTACAATTCAGCATGTAAACTGCCTTTATGCAGGCAATGCCTGTGCCGAATTGTAGCAATAGCTTTGCAACCCTCTACTAAACTTTTGTGGTAGATTTTTTTTAAAGGATGTATGGGTGGAAAGCACCCTTAGTAGGAGAATCCTCAGGGCTTTTCGGGGGTGCTTATGCAGACTTGGGTAAGGATTCTTCTAAAAAAAACAACAACCTGTAAAAAAGAAGGTTTGGAGGACTGCCCCCTCTTATAAGCAGAGTTCTGGAGGTTTGTGGGGTTCTAGGAAATCCCAACTCTCTTCTCATGTTTGCAATTTAGCCTGGCTGAATAGGACTTCCACTCCTCAGGAAGTGGCAAACTTGAGGGAAACCTCAGTAGGATGGGCCTTGTGATTAAAGGCACTAAGTCTGCCTTCTTTCTAACACAGGGATTTCTCCATATTTTGAAGTGACAACCCCACTGCTTTCATTACATGAGTTGCATTTCCTTTCCTGCATTTCTACTGTATAACATAGCCCTGGGATATAGTGGAACAGTGCAAATACATGAGTGAAAAAAACCAGGTTTTTGTTTAAAAAAAATAATACTGCAGTATTCCCTCTCTTAAAATACACTTGCCAAAAGCACTGTGTGGTGCTAGTGTACCAGCCATGTTTAAAATTCTGCCCACTCTGATAAAATGCTGTTCTGAATTCTTTGCAAGAAAAATGGATACCAGATGCTAAAGCCTTTATTTCGTAAATGAGGAAAAAATTAAACACCCACATCCTGGGTAATTTTGGAAATTGAAATTTAATTTTAGAAGAATGAACAGAAATGGGGAAATTCCTCTTTTAGATCTCAGCACTGAAAATGTTTCTATTTTGGAATCAATGAGGAGAGTTAAATTTCCGTGAAGTTTTTTTTATATAAGATGGTTAGTTTTTATGTCTGATGTGAAACATGACAAACATTACCAAATTAGCCACATCACAACAGCAGCAGGTGACATGTTCCAAGATCAAACATCAGGGAAATAGACGGAAGGATGATTCAGACACTGCAGCAGTAGTATTCTCCGGAGCAGCTTTGTCATTTCAGTTTTTTGTTGGAGAGCGACTTGATTTGAGTGTGCCCCTCACCTCCCTCATGTGATATGAGAGATATAAGCTCTTGGTCAGTTGCTGCAGGACAATGAAAGGTGCTTAATAGCTCCAAAACAAATGAAAAGATCAGTCACCTGATATCAGGGCTGTCCTGGAGGAGAGCTAAGCTACAGCCTCTTCTGTTTATGACGGCGCACCGTCTGGTATTTATGCATCACACATTCATCATGGCTAGGTCACGTGCTAATGAATGCAGCATAGCAGAAAGGCAAGCTTGTGTCACAGATAAATAAAATTACAGGAGAAGCTGGAGGAGTTGAAAAGGGGGTATGTGCAGACAAATGACCCTTTAGGATTCCGTTGTTCTTTCTTTTTAAAACAATTAAGTGCAGTTAGCTATGCATAGGTATGAAGGAGAAGAGATTTTTTTAAGAAAGGGAGAAAATAATGTATACTTCCTATAGCCTAGAGTTGCTTCCACTGAAGTCAATGTGATTTAGGTCTGAAGAAGGGCACTGAAGTAAATCTGATTACTTCTGAGTAGGCATGCATTCCTAGTTGTTTCTTGAGCAAGAGGGCAAAGGGGGCTTCGGAAGGGTATTTTTCATAGGGGAGAAGCAGGGAGGGGCATTTGCAAGTCAGATAGACAGAGAGAGAGAAGGTGTGGGGGATGAAGGAGGTGGGAAGAAAAGGAACTGAAGGTGTCCTGTCCCCTCATGCTTGAAATACAAAGAAGACTCCTGCTCACCGGCAGCCTCTCAAAACTACTCTTCCTGGCCTCAGAACAGTACCAGAAGTTTAAGACATACACATGCACATACATATGCACATCATACAAATACTAAAATGTCCTATCTACATAGGAAGAAAGCAAACACGTTAAAAAGCACATCAGAAGAAATATGGGATCTATTGAGAAACAGTGTGAGGAGGAGAGCTTGGGGTGAGCTTCAGGTGGCATGCCAGTGAGTCAGACATGACACTGTTGTACGTTGTCCCCCAGTGTCACTGAAAGTATTCAGGGGAAGGGCATACGAAAGGCCACATAGTGCTGCTTGTCTCCATTCAGCCACGTAAATCACAGTCTTCTGCCTCTGAGAACTGGGGAGTTTATGAGGCATCCTGTCAGCTGAACGCCATGCTTTATAGTCAGAACCTAGACCAAGTAACAAAGTATTCATCATATACTTTTCATTCAAATGGAAAAATGTGCCCTGCTTTCCTTTTTTAACAATTGTACCTCAGCTGGATGAAAATGTGAGCATTTCCCAACGTAGGAATACAGTATATCTTTGTGAGATTTTGGCATGCTGTTCTCTTCTCCTGCAAAGCCAGAGGGAAAATGAAGTATGTGTTCTCATTTGGAGACAGAGAAGAAATTCTAGTAATTGAATTATGGAGGGGCTGCAAGCATGGGGGAGAGATAGGTGCAACTGCACTCCTTGCATTTTTAGGCTGTACCCCAGAACATTTGGGAAATGCTGGGGTGGTCTCCACCCCATCCTGGTTGACAAGGTTGACCCTGAGTAGTAGTATTTCCAGTTGAATGTCCGTTAGTGCTACCAGTCACAAGGTACAGTGCATCCTCCCCTCAAATGTTCTGTGCTAAGCAAAATGGCAGAAAAAGCAGGTGAAAAACACAGGAAGATTGCCAGTGGACAGCATTATCTGCCTCTGCCCCCATAAAATTCCATAAATGCGGCAGGGCAATTGTGCAATAAAAGCCTTATATAGATGCAACAAGACATCCAGACTTCACTGGGAAAGACATGAAGCAAAGCAAAGCAGAACACTCTCGCACTCCCACCCACCGAATGTGTGATGAAGCCCCAGTGACTTCAAGGGGAATATTTCAACATAGACTTTATATAATTCTTTTCTGTCAAAGGTACATAGGATGTGTCCTTATCCCAGGTGAGACTATTGCTCTATCTAGCCTGCTCTACATGATTTTGAGGAGCATATTGCCTGGGAAAGAACACCAGCCTGATCATGATACTTTCTAACAGGAGAATATTCCATACCATCTGCACAAACCTGGACAACCTCTGCATATCAAAGTAGACAGTGGTTCCATTGTCCTAACAGCCTAATAGAAAAACATATACACTATCTTGAGCTCATGAAAGGTAAGGTTGGGTATGAATTGCAATAAATTAAAAAGAATTAATTTTTTCAGCACTTTTCTTTATAAGTGAAAGATAAGCCTAGAAAATCCAAGATCCTGAAGCTGGCTGGACCAGTCCTTCTCACTTTACAGACATACATGCAGACTTAATGGAACATGGACCAATGGATGGTTTATCTACGTAATCACACCTTGCTGGATTATTTTAACAGTACAGTCCAATGTATGCTTACTTAGCAGTAAGATCCATTGTGTTTACTGGGTCTTTTTCCCAAGTAAATGTGCATGGGCAGAAGCACAAGAATCTGCCTCTTTCAGTGCTCTGTTTGTGACAACAACACTGCCGGCACTGTGTCTGCCTTGATGAGCTGCTCTGTAAAGTGTGCAGTTGCAGCTCCTGAAACAGAAACTGGGGGCAGTTAGCGACACAGAGGAAGACCATCTGTTTCACTTTTCACATCATACTCTACTGTTTTTATTATAACTTCCTTCTATCACTAAACACCAGCTATTTTAAAGCAGATCTACAGTAGTCTTATTTAGACAAATAGATATTGCTTGAATAATGTGGCAAAAACCAGTATTCAGAAGAGCTTTCAAAAATGTATTATTGGTGCTTTGGCCTAGACAGAGTATTTATGTTTGTTTGCTTATTTCATTTCTGTACCACCCCACAGTGAAAGCTCTCTGCTATATGCATGGCAAAGCACAAAAATGAAAGATCATTTTATAGAGAGGCAGTTCATTGGTAGCAACACGTTGCACATGTGGGAGATGTTTGTGTGCTGTGATGTGGTGGAACCAGGGCTCACAGGATCAAAACGTCAGAAATTTTTGATTGACAGGGAAGATGTTCACATTCATCTGCCACACACACCTTCGATTTCCATGCCGCCTCTGGGCTTAGCTGCAATCTTCGCAGTAGCTGGAGATAAATGGATTTTCCTAGAAAAAGCAGAGCTGCTGTATTTCTAGACTCTCCTGTAGAATTTAATTATGGGGACTGTCATGATGAGCACGTGTGCTTCAGAATTTGCTAATGTGCCCTTCTGTCTGTGTGCCATATGACACAGGTGATGACCACATCATGAGAACTTCTTAAATTAAATCTGATCTGCTAGATTTTCTCTTCTGTCATCATGTGCTGACACCTGCTGCAGATGCTCTTCTTCCCCTGATATGGATCTGCATTGCCAAAAAGAGAACATGCCTCACCAAAAAAGAGGGTGCTGGTTTGCATAACAGCTGCATATACTAATGTACATGTATAATTTCTAATTTAGAAATCATTATTATAATTTTAAAAGAAATGCATCTCACCACAATGTGGAAGACTGTGACCAGGTGCATTGGTACACTTTGCTCAGGCATTGTTGTTGGATGGTTTCAAGGCCCGGCTCTTCCTTCAGCTAGTTCTCCTACTAAACTTGGACTGAACAGCCTTCAAAGAGAGGATTCCTTCAAAATAGAGACAGGATTGTAAAAGGGGACACCTAGCTCCTCTAAATACTACAGCCTGGAAGATTTTTGAGGACAGAATGAAAGACAGAGAAGCTAATGGTAGAAAGGGGGCTGGTTGTTGGTTGTCACAATTTCTCCATGCTGTAGAGCAGGGATAGGGAATGTGTGTGATCCCCCCTGGATTGGCTATGCTGGCTAAGATTTGAAGGAGTGGCACTCCAGCAACACTCCCTATTCCCCACCTTACTGAAAAGGTCTATAGCCACATTAAATCATACAGGAGGCAGGTTAACTGCAGCAGAAAAACCTGCCCTAATATCAATGTCCTGCTTCATCCCCTCCTTTATTATCTGAATAGCCTTATATATCAGAGTGTTGGTCTTGATTAGGCTTGGAGTCTTGAAGAAAACGCTCAGCTTTCAACAAGTGACATTTTGCTGGACCAAGCAAGACACCAGTTCCCTAGTTAAATGCTGCAGCCCTTCTGTTCAGGATTCATTCTCTCTGGTGTTAGTGGTGGTACCACCATACCAGTTATTTCATTTTGTCAAACCCTTATTACAGCCTGACAACATGAAATAATGTGGGTTTTTTGGGTTTGACCAAGACTTTTCAAATTATGTTCAAGAAAAATCAAAGATTCTTGTGTGATTTTGATTTTCCTTCCAGTGTTTGCATTCTAAGAGTACTTTCTTCTTTGTCTTCAGTTGTGTATCTCAGTGTATCTTGGAATGGCAGAGATAGTGTGATTACTTCAGGGAGAAAGATTTATAAGAAACAGGACCCTGCTGGGATAAGCCTTGGCAACAAAAAGACAGAGAACGGCTTAGGGATTTAAACAAATGAAGAGAGAGAAGCAGCTAAGAGGTCAGTGTGACGAAGTCTTGCTCATCCTGAGTTGCTATCAGGGGACCTGCTTAAGCTGCCCAGCATAAACCATGAATGTAAGAGTATGTTGTAAGCACAGCATTGCTAAGCACCTAAAAGAGTCAGGGCCCGGGTCCATAGGGCAAGCCTCTGGATAACATTTACACATGCTAATTATATCTATATTAGCAAAGTTAGAAACAGTTACTAGGGTTGATTTAAATTTCATTTAGGACAAGCCAGTCAATTAATTCCCCACTAAAATTACACTGAATGAAACAAATACTACACAATATGGTCCAATGTGGCAGCTCCTGACCCTCCAGGCTAGGAGAATCATGCATCTCCTACTGAGGAGAGAAGAAGCATGGGGGCAAAGATTGGGTCTGCATTCCTTCCACCTTTCAAAACATTTAGACTGTAGGTTTTGGCTCTGTCAGTGTTTTGCCCCTGCTTGCAAGGAAAGGCTGAGCTATACTGGAATCCTGACAGAGCCTCCTGGAATGTCCACCCAATGTCAGATCCAAGATCAGCCCTTCATCCTTGGAGCTGCAGCTCATACAGAGGGAATTGTGGTGGCTGTGAGAGTAGAAGGAGGGGGTGCTCTGGGGTTGGAGTTCAAGCTCTGACCTTTCCTGTATCCAGCCAGACAGCATCTGGCAGGCACAGGATTGTGTCCTTAATTATTTTGATAATTCCTAAATAGGCTATTCTTCTTCAGTTACAACTAAATTGCAATGGCTATGAATGGGTGTGCAAAACGTACAAAAGAGGATGCTTGGTAGATTTTTTTTCGTAAGTCTTTCATGCACTCATGTGTACAATGTGCAACTTTTGCATGCACAAAAGGGAGTTTCAAATGGTTGATACAACACTTATCCAAAATCAAGCCAAGGTCAAATCAGGAAGTTCCACCCAGTTTCTCAATTCTCACCCAGCTCCTGCTCCAAAACCTAATCAGTTTGCTTTCAATCAATTACTTCCCTTCTTTGGTCATCATCACTCACCCCCATAAATTAAATTCAAAATAAAAGTTCAAAATGTCGAATGTGTTTTGAGAGGACTGTTGGCCAAAGAGTGGCTGCAGGTAAACAGTAGAGTACATTATTTGCATATGGAAAGGTACAGGCCAAGTCCCTCTCTGGCACCTCTAGGTAAGGCTAAAACCTTGAAGAGACCATGCCAGTGTTGATAACACCGGGCTAGGTGGGCCGATAGTTACTCACTAATCATAAGATAGCTTCTTATGTTCTTACTGGGGTAGAAAAGGTAGAGTAAGGAAGAAGGTTTAGAAGGAGAGTAGACTTGGAAGGAAGGGAGGAAGGAATGGGTTTGAAATGGGTTTCTTTGGGAGAGGAAGGGTGGAGAAAGGACTGGGCAGCAGGAAGGAGGCAGAGAAAGGTATAGCGGAACTAGCTGCTCTGCAATTTCTGATGTTGCCTTACTGTGGGATGGATTCTTGTGACTTTTCCCTCAAGCCCCAGCAGGCCCTTGCAGAGAAAATGGCTTGTACGAAAGCAAATTAAACCTGTGGGGGCATTTCAACCTAAGTTTACTCCTGTTATTCCACGTTGCTAAGGGAACTGCCATGTGTTCAGGTGTGCACTGGAACAGTCACAGTGGACTTCTCAAGCTGAGTGAAGTGAATATGCTCCATGTAAAGAAAGATACCCAATTTCCCCTGGAATATGTCTGTATGCATGATTAGGCTGACCATGCACAAGTTGGTACCGGATGAACTTTCATATTGCTTGCTGTCTGAAAGTCAACTGGAGAACACACATTATAAATGTTCTTTTTATAGTTTAATTTTGTTTAAAAGCTGAGAAATAAGATTTCCTGGAGCAGCAGATCCAAAACTAACTGCTGCTTGCTGCACCTGCAATAGCAAAGGAGAACTGATGTTGTGACAGCTTGGCAGCCTGCTATCAAAGTCATAGGAAGAATAATTTTAAATGGAAACCTCTACAACACTGAATGAAAGCACTCTCTTCTCATTCAGTTTACTGTTCACCTTGAGAGTTCCCATTTAGCCAAATACGTCTGTGCTTCTCAAGAGGAATCCTGCTCCTCTGTGAAGTTATCCAGGTGCGGTTTTGTTTTGTTTTGTTTTGTTTTTTTAAATGCTTGAAGTAAAGGAAGACGCAATAGCTGTATGCTTTAGTTTGCTTTTCCCTTGAATACAATCCACCATTTGTGTTTGCCTTAAAACATAGTAATTTTAAATCAAGAGCAATGAAGGTGCATAGAAAGCAGAACATGACCTTCCACTCAACAACGGGGGTTGTACATAATGCAAATCCATGGTATGCATTTGATGAAGTCTGGGTTGCCATACTAACAAACTATGGTTTTTTAACCACAAAAAGAAAGGGGAAAGGGGACAGGGACAGGGATTCATGGTTTGTTGTGCTGGGATCTCTGGGTTGTTGTACATGAGACTCAGACTCATGGATTATTTCTCCAGGTTACAGAAGTGGCAGGCAAGACAGGTAACCATGGTTTGTTCAAGAATCTGCCAGACAGGTTCTGCGCAGGGAATAATCCATGGGTAATCATGGGTTAAATCATGCATGGGTAAACATTATTAAATGAGATTCTTTTAAAAAAAGAGGGTAAGAATGGTAAAAAAGATGGGGGACCTCCAAACTATCAGTGCTGAAGGAAAGAGGGGCTGAGTGAAGGGCATTGGCCTCTGGCGAGGCCCAGATGGTCAAATTTGGTCCCCTGGCCTGAGGTTATTATACAATACCTGTGCTATCTTTGTTTTGTGGGATTCAGGAGTTTTTCATCAGATTTGAGCTGCAGTTGCCAGACTACTACATTTGAGAAGGACAATAAGTCGGTGGCAGAGCACATGCCACTAGTGAAAGTCCCAGGTTCAGTTCCTGGCCTCCCCAGTAGTATAGGAGTATGTAGTGGTGGATAATGTGATATCCTGATGAACTAATGCCATCCTTAGTGTGCAATATTGAGCTACATGGACAAGGAGTCTCGAGCTGGTAAGGCAGCTTTCCATGAGAATATTTTCAGAGGAGAACATTTTATTCCCAGGCAAGTGTACAATTATTACTATTGTGCAAGTATTTCTGTTCTATACGAGTTGCAGGGAAACATTGGTCGGAGAATGTTGTTGCATTCATGTCCTGCTTGTGACCTTCCTGTGGGCAGATGTTTGGCCAACCATGGAACTGAATGCTGGACTTGATGGAGCCTTGGCTCTTTGTCTGTTCTTAGGAGATATATCTAGAATAAGGATGGGGAATGCCTGGTGCAAAAGAGTTCCCCCTCTGGCTTGCCAGTTTCCTCCTGAGGCCATGCCCTTCTGCTTGCATAGAGTGGCTCTAATCTGCAGTTGACCAGATATGAACTTTCTCCTGCTGAGCAGTACAGAAGGGGTCTGTGTCACTGTGCAGCAGGGGGAACCTTATTTCTGATCAGCTTCTTATCGGAAATAGGAGTTTTTCCATCCAGGAGAGAGGGGTAAGGCCTGGAGAGCAAGCTGATGAGTTATTCAGCCCAGCTTGGTTATGAAGCTTGTCCTGCAAAGTCTTACCCTGCTTACTTGAGCACAGTCAAGCTTCTCATGCATTCTTTGAAGCGGGCAAGCAGGAGCTTGCTCTTTGGATGCTGTTTGAAAGTGCTGCTAAATGAGCACTTTAGCAGCACTTAGCAGCAGAACACTAACTGGTCCTGCTTACTTGTGAGTAGACATGAGTAGCTCACCCTTGAGGAAGCTTAAACTAGTTTTGGTCACATTTTGTCCACTCTGATTTTGGCCCTGTCCATCAAAGGAATGCCTCTCTTTGAATCTTTCCCTAATTGGAATCTGTACCTTGGAATGAAAATCCCACCACCCTAGTGTAGAATGTAGTTGTGTGCCATTAACACGTATTAAATAATGTATAGTGATCAATAACACAATATACTGCCAGTCACACAAGCAGTCAAGCTTTTATACCACATACCCCACAAGGCTGTGGTTGCGTTTCTCCACATGGTGTCATTGCTCCTTCTTGGTCTTTGGCTGAGATTGTCATAAGTACGTATCCAACACTCCGGTGATATCCCTGCAATAAGATATACTCTTACCCAATGTGCCCACACAATTAAGGGCACTTAAATTCTCAGAAGACAACAGTTAAACAGCCCTTGGTGAAAGAGAAGTTACTCTGAAGCCTCCGTGTGACAAGATTGTCCAGTTGCTTTTTTGTGAGTTGCAATTTCTCTTGCAAGAATTTGGGAGGAACAACAAGGAGGAAATGGGAACAGTAGAAGACGCGTGATCAGTGACCTATCCAAAAGAGGGGTTGCCATAGCAGAGGGGGCTGAGACTTCGGTTAGCCTCTGCCAAGACAATCCTGTGGGAAGCATGGGTGGGGCAGATTGGTGCTCTTAATCCTGGAGCGAGCATTCATGTGTGCCCCATGCGGACCTGGGGACCTGTTCTTATCTCATGTTGTTTCATTCCACAGTCAAATGCCTGCCGGCCTCTTGGTTTCAGCAGACTCAAGAAATAAAAAGGGCACACTTTTATGCTGCTTTGATGTGGTGGGGAGAGAGAGAGACAGACAGACAGAGTTAATCTGTTCATACATCCTAACTGGTTTGCCACTTGTTTCTAATAGAATGCCAAAAAAGGAAAATTGCTTTTGGGCAAGACAGATATCTTAAAGTAACGCTGATCTAACGAAAGTTAGAAGCTGGAGTAATATGCAAGAGGAAGTGGGTTAGGGGCCGAAACTATGTATGAGGCTACAGTTGCCTTATAATCACTGAATCAGCAAATGGAGTCTGATCATGCAACCAAAAGGAAATAACATTTACTTAGGCTCAGTCCTGAACAGCCTCTTCTCAGCTTTTGCACATGAGAATGGGTTTTCCCCAGGAGCTTTTGCGCTCTCCGTCAGAAAAGCCTAGCTTCACAGGTTTTAATGACACTGAGGCTCAACAGTGGTGACCTGGAGGGGGTGTAAATGCAGCCCCAATCACAAGAACTATTTTCATCCCCCACCACCCCCTTGAAGAATACCTGTGAAACGCATTGACCACAAACCAAGGAGGACTTAACAGTCATAAGCCTGCTTAATTTGGGGCTGGATTTTGACCATTTTCTACACATGCTGATTCCCTGTGCATTTTATATTTAAACATAAGTGAGCAGTGATCTTGTTTTTTGTTCACAGTATGTGGTGTTGGGAAAGTTCCTTGGAGAGGCAGGGGAGACAACACTTGTGGATTTGTGGGCTTGGGTGGGCAGGAATCTAAGAAAAATACTACATCACTGCAAAGAACAGATGACTATTTAATGTGAGCCCCATTGATTCCCTTGGGGCTTAGTCCCAGGGATGTGAGCACAGGATTGCCATTAGCACCATCCCATATACAATAAACTGAGAGTAAGTCCGAGGAAGCTGGCTGGGACAGGAAGGCACTGCTAGTATCTCCCATGCAACTTAATTCAGCCTAGCCAGGCTGTCCCTGAACTCCAACAGACCCGATTGCATGACCACCAGATATGGAGCTGTTGTTTTACTCTGTCTGCCTGAACAGTAGGAATGGGTGAGAATTTTTTTCAGTTCAATTATGATAAGAACATGCCAAAATCCACAAAGTTCTCCATGAATGAGTTGAACGAGGCAGGTGGAATGGACGGATTCATCCATCCAGGCAAAGAGCTTTGAGCACTTAGCTTTTAAAGGTGTATCTTTGAGTCCCTGTGTATTTAACATGTTAGGGCACAATGCTGTGACAATGCCCATAAGCTCTCAGTCTAGAGGCTTATGGTCATCCAACGCAGTGTAGCAATTCTGACTGAGGCATGCTTCATCTCTCAGTCCTCCCATCCTGCATTGTTCACTAGGCGGACTTTTTGTCCTTCTGATTGGAGCATCTCAGAGGGAGAAGGAAAGGAGCTGGAGCAGCTGCAAGACACCTCATGATTGTGCTCGGGGGTGGGGGGAGAGAGCTGCAATCGCACTCGAGGGGCGGGGGAGATGGCCGCGATCACGCCTGTGTTCCCTACCTGAGCACACCCGTGATTGTGCCTGTCTGTGGTTGCAATCGCAGTCACACTTGTGCAGAAAACATGGGCGTGATCACGGTTGTGGGGGGGGGGGGGGCAGGGGGAGATGGCTGTAATCTTTGTTGTTGTTTGTCACTTTGCTTCAAATTTTTGTGATTATTAAAAAATAGTTACAGAACGGATTAGCCTTATTTACATTGAACCTTATTGGGAAATTTGACTTGGTTCATGACCAATTTGGGTTGTGACCAGGAGTCATGGAACAGATTAAGTTTGTGAGCCAAGGTACCACTGTACTTGTATAATAACAGGTATGATTAATATAGAATTCCAATGAAAATGATTTCTTCAATAAGTGGACTGTGGAACAGAAGACACTAAACCATCTGCGAAACACAGATGGAAGTGTTTTAACAAGATCCTTATCTTCCTAGTCACTGGTAAGGCCATAAATTATTGACGTCCATAGGTCAATTTCTCCAAATGATCAGACAAATTCATTTTTATTATTATTTATACAGTACACACAATCGGGATCTAGATTTCCTCCCAAAATTTCAAAGAAATCAGTTCTAGGGTGAGATGAACTGGAATGCTGGCGGATATGCATCACCTTTGAAATGCCATGCACTCTGCTCAGTTCTTCTGAAATAATTAATCATTTAACTGAGCCCGCCACTAGCCCTTCATAGGGTATTGCACAATCCTTTTCATCTCGTGTAAGCATTCTTCTGTCTCCATGTGCTGAATAGATCATCACTCATTTGTGTTAGGTCTCATTGCCAGTAATGGATAGATAACTTTCCCTGGTAGTGTGGCAACATTTTATGACAGACATGACCACACTGCCCCCTCTGTCCTTCCATGGTGCAAAACTACAAGACTATTGAAAGCTAAATTAGGGAACTAGGGTTAATGATGAATCCTTGAGCCATGCTGTGCAGGATCTCGTGCTCCACCCAGTACAAAACACTAGGTAGGGGCCCCATTAAGCTGGTCTCTTTGTTACTGTGAACGTGGGAGCCCCCACATCAGACCTGCTCTCTGAAACGGCAGTTTTACATGGCTGCATTCCAAAATCCTCCCACCACCACCATTGTCTTCCCCTCTCTTTAAGGATAAAATGACTAGTG
>NW_025335268.1:133859119-133874018 GCF_004798865.1 Varanus komodoensis
CCCTGACTGCTCTTTAGAAGGCCAGATACTGAAGATGAAATTCAAATACTTTGGCCACCTAATGAGAAGGAAGGACTCCCTGGAGAAGAGTCTAATGCTGGGAACAATACATGGCAAAAGAAGAAAGGGAAGGCAGAGGATGAGGTGGCTAGATGGAGTCACTGAGGCAGTTGGTGTGAGCTTAGGTGGACTCCGGGACATGGTGGAGGACAGGAAGGCCTGGAGGAGTGTTGTCCATGGGGTCGCGATTGGTCGGGTACAACTTCATGACTAACAACAACCCATACTGGTGAAACACCAATACCCCTGTCTATTGTTTTCCCTTAAAAGCAAAGCAAAGCGAACCAAAACCACAATCACTATTCCTGATCCAGCATGTGCTGCAAGGCCACAGAATGCCAGACCCTGAAGCACTTCTTACCTTCCCATGTTTCAGAGAAGGTAAAAAGTGGAAAGTGGTATATAAATGTGAATAATCAATAAACTTTAAACAATAAAATGGAAGCTTTATAGCCATAAATACTTAATATTAAAGGACAAATAAAAGGAGAAATATATTATATATTTCTGTATAAAATTTTGCAAAATTATTTTCTCCAATATTATTGCTTCCTAATTCACTGTTTGTCTATTCAATCCTCCACCCTGTATTAGACACTCCTTCTTCATCACTCATTTTCAGCTGCATCTTTCCCATTCTTCCCAACAGCCAGCTATCTGTTTTGTTCAGGATAAGCTGGCCGAAGTCTTCTCCTGTGTAAACTGCCCAGTCTTAATGTCCTGCCCATGCATCTCTGCCTGAGAGGATTAAATTAGTAGCTGCTGTCCAATCAGCAGCCAGCCTCTTTTGCACCAAAGCACATAGCCTAGCAGGTTTACCCGGATCACTAATCCCTCCTCTATCAGGCCTTAGCATTAGATGCTAGTTAATGCTAGTTCAGAATGGGAGTAGGGCTCTTCTGGCACTTGCCCTGCCACCACTGCTGGCTTCAGCATGGAGCATAAAGCTGATTTTCATTTTTGTTGGACCATCTGCAGAATGATTTTAAGGTTATTTATTTTTTACTTTGGGCATTTCTCGACAAAATAAAATGTAGTATTCATGCTAAGTAAGAAGCTAAGTAATAAGAAAGAGTGCTGTTCAATGTGTAGTTACTCCAAAGTAAGTCCCACTGAAGTCCTTCTAAGTAAATACACTGATTAAATTTCTACCAAAAGTCTTTCCCTAGTTATGGTAGATATTTAGCAAGAGAAGTTTTCCCATAAGGACCAAATGCTGGGGAAGCATCAAGAGGCCAGATTTCTTCATCAGACATAAAGATGAAGAAGGCTGAAAGTGCGTGCACAAATGCGCAGCCATCGCACATTGGAAGGCTGTGCAAAGGGAGCAGCATTGACCATTCCTCTTCTGTCCCTGTGCTTGGCCTGTGACAGGCCTTTCTGCACGCACATCACACATCAGCTGAATCACACAGATAGCAAGGGTAGTGAATGTGACCCTGGGTCCATGCATCCTTTCAACTCATTGCAAAGTGAAGTAATCTGAGCCATCTGGCTAAAGGACAGGATAGAAATCAAAGACATAAATAAATCTGAAGCCCCCTGTAAAGAACTGAGAGTGAAAGATAACAAGGCTGACCCAAAGTATGGGAGGGTTCAACTTCTGTACTTTGCCTAGTTATACAGAAGGGTCAGCTGGTCCGGCAAAAATAGCTTCAGCGACTGAAATCTAAGCTTCTGACTAGAGGGACTCTGTCTTCCTTCTTGATTCTGGTCACCCATGAGCAGGGATGAATTACTGATAGAACTATGCAATGTTTCAGCATACAACTCCCATCCCCTTTCACCCGTGATTACGCTGGCTAGGATTAATGGGAGCCATGTGCCAAAACATTTGAGGAGCTGCACCAGACCCTGCCCTAGTTTAGCGAGTTGACTAAGGGCATGCTGACATACGCTCAGCGATCGCTGGTCAGCTGTAACACCGAAAGGTGGCTTTTATGTGTGGAAACAGCTTTTGCAAAGCAGGCAGGGATTTCCCCTTCTCAGCCATGGGTGTGTGTGTATTTATATATATCTCAACAATTTGGAATAAAAGCTTGTGTCATTCAGTGACTGCACTGACTGTGGTTGTATGATAAAACATAAAGGAGGGAGTAAAAAAAATTCCCTGGGTCAGGGGAGGAAAATGTAAATATCTCTTTTTCCTGCAAAGAAAATAAATGAGAAAGCCTCCATGAAGCACCGGGTTAAATGCTTCATATAAAGGAGTCTGTTATTCTCTACTTTTTCTTACTCCTTTGACCACCTTTGTCACATTTGTCTTAAGATGAAGTGCAAAGTGCCCACCCAGTATCTTAAAACAGATTTTCTTAGCAGTGATAAGTCCTCACCACAGACATTCTCTCTGTTAAATATATATGACCACCACCCTTTCAGGATTTGTTGTTGCTCGGGTCCTTAGATTGTTTCTGGCTGAGTTTGGGTAGCCATTAATCTTTTACTTTTGAAATTGGCACAACTTGTGATAAAACCCTTACTGTTTTTTGTGTTAAATAATAGCAGCTGTCATAGTAAAAATTGCATAGTATGGAGCACATTATCCCAAAAGCAGATATTACATGATTCACCATAACATATTTATTCATGTTGGAAGACAATTTGGCCTTTTGATCATGGATTAATTTCACTAAAATCTGCAACATGAAAAAAGAATAATGCCTTTATTCATGAAAATCACTACATTTATCCAAATCAGAGAAGTACAAGAATCTCTTTGATATGTTGATTTAATAGATTACATAAACAAAAACTGGGTACTCGTTTATGGGTGTTTGGAGCCCAATCCTGTGGGGTTGCCCATAGTCCTCCAAACTCAGTGGAATACAAGCAAATTATGTTGCACTGGAGGGACACAGAGATGAAGGATGCCTTGCAGTTCTTCCTGCTCTGGCAAACAGCTTCATGGCCATTTTTGGCTACCTGTCTGCAGCATTTTGGTGGAAGTGGGAAGGAGGCTGAGGCACTGGCAAGATATGTGGTATCTTGGTGGCAGCAGTGTCTTCCCTTTTCTGCCCCTCAGTATACGCTCTAAACCCCTTCTCCAAGGTTGGTCTTACAGCTTTGGATAAACAGTAGGCATGCTTCTTTCCATGTTAGCTACAAAGTACCTGGATGCCACCTCCCCAGCTTTGGAACTGGGAATCCAAACAATGTTATGGCCCTGATCCTATGCCCTACTATATCCTTGCAGATCAGCCCTGCTGGACATGAGAGGGTGGATCCAGAGATGGCCACTAATTATAGACCAGTGGCCAACATCCCATTTCTGGGCAAGGTGTTGGAGCGGGTGGTGGCGGGACAACTCCAAGCACTCTTGGATGAAACTGATTATCTGGACCCATTTCAGTCCGGTTTCGGACCCGGGTATGGTACTGAATCTGCCTTGGTCGCCCTGTACGATGACCTGTGCAGGGAGAAAGACAGGGGGAGTGCATTCCTGTTGGTTCTCCTGGACCTCTCAGTGGCTTTTGATACCATCGGCCATGGTATCCTTCTGGATAGGCTAGCGGGATTGGGGGTCAGAGGCACTGCTTTGCAGTGGTTCCACTCCTATCTCAATGGCCAACGCCAGAAGATGGTGCTGGGGCACTATGGCTCTGCACCATGGCAGCTATGCCATGGAGTTCCACAGGGTTCCATCTTGTCTCCCATGTTTAACATCTACATGAAACTGCTGGGGGAGGTCATCAGGAGGTATGGGCTGCGGAATCATCAGTACGCTGATGATACCCAGCTCTACCTCTCGTTCTCTACCAATCCAGGTGAGGCAGTGGCTGTACTGAACCGGTGCCTGGCCAAGGTAATGGACTGGATGAGGGTCAATAAACTGAAGCTCAATCCAGACAAGACGGAGGTCCTGTTGGTTGGCAGATTGGGCTTCAGGGAAGGGGACCTGAACATAGTCCTGAACGGGGTTGCACTCCCTCTTAGAGACAAGGTCCGCAGCTTGGGAGTGCTCCTCGACCCAGAGTTTTCACTGGAAGCTCAGGTGACAGCGGTGGTGAGGAGCACTTTCTTTCAGCTTCGGCTGATCCTTCAGCTGCGTCCCTACCTGGAGAACGACTGCCTGGTGACAGTGACACACACGTTGGTGACTTCCCAACTTGACTTCTGTAATGCGCTCTACATGGGGCTGCCCTTGAAGATGGTCCAGGTACTTCAATTGGTTCAAAACAGAGCTGCCAGGCTGCTGACAGGGACTGGGCGTTATGTTCTCATGACTCCAGTTTTCGGTCAGCTTCACTGGCTCCCCATTGAAGTTCAGGCCCAATTCAAGGTGTTGGTTATGACCTATAAAGCCCTAAACGGCTTGGGTCCTGGTTACCTGAAAGAGCACTTACATCCATATATGCTGCCCACCCCTTGAGATCAGTGGGAGAGGTCCTTCTCCAGGAACCCTCCGTGAAGGATATTAGGAGGGTAAGTACTCAGAGGAGGGCTTTCTCTGTGGTGGCAGATGGAATGTGGTCCCCAGAGAGGTCCGCCTGGTGCCGTCGTTATCTGTTTTTTGGTGCCAGGCAAAGACCTTTTTATTCAAGCATTATTTTAATTGTTAATATTATTTATTTATTTATTTTTCGGGCCAGGCGGACTCAAATTATATTATACTGTTTCATACTGTTTATTTATTTATTATTGTGAGCTGCCCCAAGGCTTTGGCGAATGGGACGGCATAGAAACCTTCTAAATGAATGAATGAATGAATGAATGAATGAATGAATGAATGTTTTTTAAAAAAATCCTAACCACAATTTAACAGCACGGTCCTATGCATGTTTACTCAGAACTAAGTCCTACTGAATTTAACATGGCTTACTTCCATGTAAACCTCCATTATACTTTAGCCTTTGACAGGTAAAAAAAATCTGGATAATCTATTTATCATAAAGTGTTTCCCTTTTTTAAGCATTCAAGGCATGCTTATGGCCAGCTCTGCAAAATGGGTTAAATGGTTCCTCATGTAGTAATCTAGTCCATTGTAAAGTATGTATGCATATCAAAGGAGCATTAAGCTAAACAAGGACAACTTGCCATCACAACAACAACAAAAAATAATGTAATATGGCTAAACAAATATTTGGGGATAGGCAATGGAAAATTTAGCATAAGGAAAAAAACGGAAGAGGAGCAGTGCTTACAAATGGAATGAGAGGCAAAAGCCCAAAATCAAATTATGGGCCGGAGACATTCTCACTCTGTGTGGGTTAAGAATGTCCCGTAAATGAAATCTGTTTGTATTACTAAGTTTTGAAAAAAGTACACGTAAGAGTCAGCACAAATGTATCATTCCAGTGGATAAGCAAACTGTTTTTTTCTACTGTTTTTCCAGTAGAGTCCTATCCCCCTTCCCAAATGCATACCACATCTGTTAACATTATAGGGTTGGATTTACCCTGGAGAAGGTGAAACTAGTGTTTGTGCAAGCAGATTCCAAATTGCAGACTGTGATTTTTTTTCCTTCCTCCATTTGTATGTCATTAAAATACAAAAAGTCACAAATACAAAAAGTGTAAGGCAGGGTAAAGGCAAACACAACCACCCAACAGAGTTAATATAGCTTAACAAAAGAACCGAAAAATAATTCTCTCTGTGTGATGCTTTTTAAAGGTGGGAAGGATTATTTTTGCTATTGCCCCTATTGAAATAAAACAGAACTGTGTGCTAGAGCTTCAATAGACTGCTGCCTTTTTCAGTGAGGCTTGAGCACCATAATTTCCTGGAAAGGCCAGCTCTTTCATTTCAGCATGAAATCTATCTGTGCTCCATTTTCTTCCACCATTCTATAGATTTAGTGGGTTTTTCCTCTGCTAGGGTAGTTCTAGATCCTACTTTACCGAGGATAGTTCTTCATATGAAAAGCTGGGCAGTTCCCTTCTGGTTTAAAGATAAAGAACTGTAAGAAAGGAGAACTGGAACCTTGAATTAGTCCTTAAAAGGTTAGCACATTGGCAAGGCACATTGATCACCTGGTCACATTATTCTCCAGTCCTCTACTTCCATTTAAGTTTCTACATCTCTATCTGAACATATAATTTAGGGTACACAAATTTTATGTAGAGCTGTGTCCTTTTAGTTTGGTGATTCTTCTTCTTTTTGTGGCAATAGATAAGTAAGTCATCCTTAATTCTGTTTGACTTTTTTATAGTTAAAGGGCTTCAGAGCTACAATTGACAGATTTAATACCAGCCTCTTATCCATTCATGGTAATTTCAGTAGAAACTCGCAAAGCAAAATGGTGTAAAATGTGCCAGCTAGTCTGATAACTGAGGCTTGGTATTGCATCCATATTTCACCTGTTTAGGAAGACCTGCAATTGCTTTCTGGCCCAGTTCAATGTGTCATTTTTAACCCTTAAGGAGCTAAATGGCTTCAAGTCTGGCTATCTAAAAGACCTCCTGTCTTTTTATGAACCTGCCCAGTTGTTAAGATCTGCAGAAGAGGTTTCCTTAAGGACACTATTGCTTGTAAATGCCCACTTGTGGAATTGTTCCTAATCTGTGAAATAAGTACATAAGGAGAACCAAGAACCAAGCAGGATTAGACCAAGGGTCCATCTAGTGCAGCATTCTACTGACAGTGGCAAGCCAGCTCTCCACAGGAACCCACAAGCAGGACATGAAGTGCAATAGCACCCTCTCCCACCCATGCTTTCCAAAAACTGCCTGTGATACTAGAGGTAGCATATAGAGGAGCTAGCTCTCCATCAATAACAGCCCGCTCCTCCATTAATTCATCGAATTCCCCTTTAAAGACCTCTTGTGGAAGTGGTCACTTGCCATATACTCAGATCACAGCAACATACTTCAAACTGGGATTTTTTGCTCCAATGCTCATTACTCAATACTTTCTTAAATTGAACCACTATAGGCATTTTGATGTCCATTCTCCCAGCTTGGATTCTTTGTTTTGTTTTAACCACCTTAAGCACCCTGAATAATTTGTCGTTAGCAAACTCAGTAAGGCTGAGAACTCATCTTTTGTCACCACTATTTTTCTAATTTCCTGAGAAACCTGTCCTGAAATCATCAATTCAGACTAGAGTAGTTTTTCAGTGTTTCACTACCTCTCCAGAGTCTGCAAATGGTACTGGGGAATAGATGCAGATGCCCCTCCTCCTTCCTGCATTGCAAGTGAGGCTTTTGGATTACAGCATGGGGCAGGAGACGGGCATGGTGGTCACTGCTGATGAAGGATTAACCCTCCCCTCCCCAGGCCTGTTACTCCTCTGGAAAAAAGAATCCTTCTCTCCCCCCCCCCCGCCCTCTTGCAGATCGATAGATGATAGATAATATACTGGAGGACACCTATATATTTTCAAACAGTCTCTTACCTTTTACATTAGCAGAGAATAGATGTTTTTAAAGCAACCAGTGCATCATACCATAAGCCAAGCAGAGCTTTCCAAAATGGAGAAGCTGGTCAGTGATTCTTGGTGTAACAATTGGGGTGCTTACTTATTCTAAGCCTCAAAGGGCCAGGCTGTTTTCAGCTGAAGTAAAAGACAGGCTTTGCATGGACCTCAACAGAAAATTCAAACATGGGAAAGACTACTAAAGCACCCAGCTGCAGTGCAGCTTTTATCCATTGCACCTGTGGCAGAGAGGAAGGTAGGAGGTTGGCAGCTCTGCAGCTTCTTCTCTGCACATACATTGCTGAGCAAACGCATGCGCACACACTGAGAGTGCAGCAGTGTCCCCTTTCCCCCTAAGCTTCACACAGGCCTTCACAATTACCAGATGGTACTACGGAAGCCTAGTTTCCACTGCCTATAAATTATCCATGTGATATAGCGAAGCTGCTAGTTTAGAAGCCATTTTTTAAAAAAGAAAAAATAAAGTTTGCTTTAGTCACCTAGATTCCTGAAATGCTGGGTCTTATTCCCTTGCCGTGCTATCAATTGTACTTCCTTCATAATAACCAACTGCACATTGTGTGAGGTCATACTGATGCCAGCCAAGCAAAGGAAATGAATTTCCTCCATGAATTGGATTTCCATGCGATAAGAAAGCCAAACATTTACCAACATTCAGCAAACAGTGATGTAAGAAGCACGGGAATACAGGGTAAATGTCATTAAGACCTTTCCTTCTACATATGTTGCATTCTAAGCAGACTCAAAAAAGGAGACGGAAGAGTCAGAAAAGAGCTGGGGTGGTAATACGCTTATTTCAGTCGTCCAAATTCTACTGGCATTGCAAGGCCACACCGAAAATGGTGCTGACTGGATGGCCTACATACAACTGATTCACCCTGTATGCTGCCTTTCTTCTTGCCATTAATTCCGTCTTTCTTTCACATGAACTGCAGCAACAGTGCTAGGTTCCAAGCACTCAGGTTCACGGGAGAAACCCCACCCCCACAAACTTGCACGAACTAATTTATCCATACTCTAAAGTCTTTTTAAAGGGCCCTGTCACCTAGGGACACCATGGCTTGTAAACAGAGCTGCAAGGACACAAGACAAGAGAATATTTGATTTCAGGAAAAAAAAATCTCAGGTAAAAAGTTTCAGTAGGGATGCAGCCAGAGGGGAAGCACAGGTGGGCAAAAAGCAATGTAATACAGGGGCTTCAGGTGCTGCTTTTTCATCAGGATCCAGATACCTTTATTTCAGTAAAGGCCCATGGACAGCAGTGTGTGGGGCAGGTGGTATCACAAAGATCCGGGGTTCCAGATGAAAGATTTAGGGCTGCAGCCCCAGTGGGCCATCTCCTATTACCATCTCGGATGAGTTGGTGGCAATGCTCTTCACTAAAGCAGCCCACCCTATTCTGGTACTTTCTGGATATCAAGCCCCAGCCAGGAATGCCAGAGGCCAAGAATTCTAGGATTCATAGTCCAATATATCTGGAGGCTACCAAGCTGGGGAAGGATGCAGAAGGCCTCCTTTCATGATGTCTTTCTATTTTCCTTGGCAAGTCTACCACTTGCAGTCTAGCTCTGTGGTCACTATACAAGGTGCAACAAATAAGAGAAAATTCAAAACAATTGGACGATTTTGTATTGTTTATTATTAATATTTACATTCCACATTACTTGCTAAAGTCTTTTTAAAGGGCTCCACTTTTAAAGGTTTTATTGTAAGACCATCCTGAGACCTCAGTAGTGAACAGTATATACAAGTTTTAAATAAATAAAAAGCAATTTAAAACAAGAACTTGAAAATAAAATGTAAAAAATCGTGTTATCTCTCTAATTCATGGATTTTACAGAGAACCTGAATCATGTTGCCTTCCCTTCATAATCTTTTCATGCTTTCCCAATGCTGCTTCTATGTTTTTTTCCCCACAGAAATAAAAAGCCATTAAAGAGAAACAGAATAGCAACTTGTGTCTTTATATTTGTAGAGCAAGGAACCATCTATCTGGAAGGGCCCACCCACTTTGAAAGGAAATCTGACTAAAATGTCTATTATAGAATCATAGAGTAGGAAGGGGGCAAGAAGGCCATTAGGTCCAATGTGGTCATATTTGATTTCAGAAGAGGGCATATCTCAAAACTGAGTTAACTAGTTCAGTTGATGGGGGATAGTCAGGGGGATCCAATCCCTCCAGGAAAGTCAGTGATCGTTTCAAACCACTGTAATACAGGATTGGATGAGGAAGGTTGCAAAACACATCTCAGAAGTGCCACATGGCAAACCAGGAGTCAAGAAATCCTGAAGGTATTAAGAAGCTCACCAGCGAATGGAAGGATGGATGGATAAATTAAAGTCTTACTCAAATGAAAACAAATAAGACAATACAGTAAGAAAATTGCCAAAGGCATAAAGAACAAATGATCATAATTCATTGCACAGCAGTATCCCAAAAGGACACATTACAGTATCCCCCACCCCACCCGCCTATGTGAAGGCATAAGATAAATTCAGGCATTGCCTTAGGAAGTTATGGGGAATGGGAAGTTTCTGCATATCTCCCAGAGGTTTCTACAAGCCTTCTTCCAAGAGTTAAAGTAACCCACACTGGACAGAGAAGGAGGGTCAAATGGGGCTATAGGAGACATTTACAAGCTTCCCTTTTCCCCAGGTGCCGTATCACAATGCGGGCACACAGGTGCACCATCTGATTAATGCTTTAGCTTTATTCTCCCAGACTGTAAGCCAAGGCACACTTTCTTAGGAGAAAGTCCAGTGAAAGAGAGCAGGATCTCTGTCAACAACTACCACATCCATAGGATTTGTCTTTATGGTTGCAATCCTAATGATACCTAGAAATGCCCCTCTGACTTAAATGGGATTTATTTCTGAGCAAGTTTATTGTGCTTGAATGGCAAGACCACATTTTCTGCAAGACTACTTGGAAGTAGTCCCACTGAAATAAGCATGCATAGAAATGAGTTACAATTTGCAGAAAGAAAGAAAAAGGTTTGTGTGTGTGTGTGCACATGTTCCATCTTAGCAAAGGAAACAGAAGTATTTTCACCCTGCTTGGCTCATAAGAACGGAGGTAAAAGAAGGATGTTTTAACTCACTGTGCTTCTGATCATTTTTCTTCCTGAGTAAAATCTTCCTTGCAGTTTCATCTTTTTGATCTCTTGCAGTATATTTTGCAAACCTGTATCCTTTTTTACTGGAATCTAAAGAGCCATCAAGCTGTATGAAACAGCCACACAATGGTTTACCAACATTCCTCAAAATCAGGTCATTATAACTGAGTCAGTAATGGTTTAATAATTTCCCAGTGCTTTAAAATAAATGATCTGATTATAGTTGCAGCCCCTTGCTGAAGACAAGCAGATTGCAACAAAGCCTGGGGCTCTAACCCAGCCAGGACCCCAAGAAACTCCTGTTGCAGACTCCCCTGATACTTCTGAGATTGCCATGCTAACACAAAGAATGACAGCAAATCCTTTTTAGAGTCAATGAGGCCAGAAAGTGACTGGCAGGCAGGGTCAGCAGGAAAGGTTGGACCCAACAGTCTAACAGCCTGTGAGAATGAGTAAGCCCAATCCTAGCAGGGGCAGTCTGGACAAACTGGTCTTTTTAAGACCAGCAATCACTGGGGGAGGGGGGCTGTAGAATTACTGAGAAAAGGAAGACAGAACAGACTCAATTGATGGAAGAACATTCTCTGAGTTTGCTTAGCAGCTACAGGGTCATATGCAGTCACATGTGGTACCTCAGTCCCCAAATGAGATAAAGCCGTTTCACTGAAGTACCTCAAATTACATAGCAAGAAGAATCAAATGCTGCAGCCAGCGTAAATGATTTAAATCAATATACTCATATTTCACCTAGCTAGGATGGCTGGGGAATACTAGGAGTTGCAGTACTTTTCTGTCTAAACGTGCATGGAATTGTGCTTGAAAGGACTAGAAGCATTCTTTTAAAAATAATTCAGTGTTTACATGATTCCCATGGCAGAATCATGAAAAGCTCACAGCACTGATCATATCGACAGTTTAGTTGCTCTCATGTGGAAGTCAATAGACACAGCGCATGGTCTGTAAAAGCAATTTAGCAATTTCCTATGATGCGCTGTCATGGGAAGCCTAGAGTAGCCGTCCTGGCTCAGGTGCTTACATTATTAGGTTCTGATGCCTGGTGTTCAATGGGAAGTGATGAAAGGTACGAGCGGATATCTTTTCCAGGCCCATAACAGAACTCCTACTTTGTAGACCAGATAGCCTGTATTAGCTCCATACTTTTTTATCATCATCTATAGGATGGACAAAGAGCAATTTATAAAGGATCAGTCACAAGAACTGTTTAAACACTATAGCTAAATGCTAAAATTGTGAGCTGAGAAATCATTCGGATCTCATCTCAATCGGTCCCATGTACACTTAGAAGTACCAAAATGCTCAGATGGACTTATTCCCCCTAAGTGTGTACAATACTGTAATGCAGGTGGCTTAAGGCAAGTAAAACTGTCCACCTCAACCCCCCATCTGCAAAGTGGAGATAGTAATAATAATTCCAGGACTGTTTTAGTCATTATGGACGCAATACATGTGATGACAAGCAGGTAGATAGATATACATGAGACATGTCCTACCCAGTTAAATAGAAATGGAAGGTGAATTTAAAAAAATCTCTGGGGCTTCAATGTACTGAATTAAACTGTGATACTAAGCAAAAAGGAAAAGAAAACCAGAAAAGAACTCTCCAAGGACACTTGTACAGAGTGTGCTTAGTTTTTATGCACGAGACAAGGTCAAAACAGGGTCTTGTACTACTGCTATAAACAGCTATCTTTTTAAAAAGTGTATTTCTCATTATTCTAAGGAAAACAGTTGCCACTGAACCATTTCTAGATCAAGGGAAGTCAACAAACATTAAACTTTGTTATGGAAAAAGCAGGATCCAAAATGCATGACTTCCATCTAAAATAAGATATCATGTTTCCTTTCCAAAGACCTTCTCTCCTTTAACTTAGCACATTGGAAGAATCTAGTTAGAGAGGAGCCATCATTCCAATTGCCTTCCTGAAAGGAAATGGACAATTCCTCTGGGCATACTTAAGGGCTACCCTCTACTAGATCTTTTAAGAGAAGCGCATCTGCCCTAGCTCTCACCCAGCACTGAAACTCAGAACTGTCGCCATAAACCTTGTAGTGGTCTGTACTGGAACAACACTGGAACTGAGGCCTTGGCTGGTTCTTTTCCAAACATTTAATTCTACCAGGAAGACCATGTTGCCATCACTAATTGCTGTCTCTCAAGCACAGCTGCTGCTGAACCTGAAATAAGGCTGGCAACTGGTAGGCTCAAACATCTGGAGGCCTTAACTCCTGTTAGCCCTTTCTAGCATAGCCAATGGTGAGGGACAGCGAGGAGTTGCTGACCAAAATATTTTGAGGGTCGCTTGCCCAATTCTGCCCTATAGCTCTGAGGTTTCCATTTATAATTCCTTGGTTGTACTGGTTGTTTTGATTCTCAACCCAGCTTGTCCAACTCTCTCACCCATTTTTTGCTGCATATTTTGTGGAATACAGGAATTTCTTTCATTGTGCCTTGTGACTGGCACTCAACTTCTGCTTGTGCTGTGGCTTTTCTTCTCTTATATGTTAATCAGCAGGTGTCTTTCACCTGTTCAGAGCCTGGTTAACCCCAATCCTGCAAAAGCATTTCTGGATCTCTCTCCTGCTTGGGAAAGAAAAGGTCCATAATCATGGCAGAAACTGTGGTGGGGCTGGTTCAGTCACCACAAGCTCCTAAGCTCCACGACTACCTGCCTATTTTCCAAACAACGTCTAGCCCTATTAGAGATGCATGAGTTTAATTCAATCTGTTCTGTCTGTGACTGCTCCATAGTCCTCTCACTTGGTGGAACTGGATTGCTTGTTCCTGTTTGTTTGGTTTTTGGTTCTACTTCTGCTAATCTGCAAAAATTCAAAATGCCAAAAACAGAAAAATCAAAAAGTCCTTGCTGTCTGAGCTAGAAAAACTAAGTCCACTGTGGAATCCACAGGTCAGATCAACTTGACAAATGCATTAATGTGAATTAGCACCATTGTGAATTAATGGAAATGCATGTGTACATGACACAGTTTTTCACACAGTGAAAAATCAGCCCACAGGTCTATAGAATCACTGTGGCTCAGAATAAGATGGTCTGTTGCAGAATCTGCAGGTCAGATTCATAGAAATCCAAACTCATTGGAATCTACTGCAGATTTTTCCACTGTCACACCAGAATGATACCTTGAGGATCTGCTTCCTCTAATTTGTGTGAAGCAGACTGGTAGAATTTTGCAGAAAGGCAGTTATTTTCACAACTTTGGCCCTTGTCTGAACTACCCACACAGGAAAGAAATCGTAAGGGAGAAAAGTTACTTTGGCACTACAGTACAGGAAACTCATGTTTAGTCCCTGATCACTGTGGGCAGTTGTCTCCTTCCTTATCTTCACAAAATGAATCAGCAAAGGTTCTGCAGTTTAGTCCCCATAATGCTCCAGTATAGCTATGAAATAAATGATTGCCAAACAAAGAAACACTATCAGTAACCCTATGAACCTGCAAAGACAATTTCTCAATGGTTTGAAACTCTCTGTAGGATCCTCAAAACATTATTCAGCATAATTAGGGAAGGAATTGAAAATAAAACTGCCAAGATCACGCTCCCTTTATACAAATCTTTGGTGCAACAGCACTTAGAATATTGCACACAGCTCTAGTTGCCTTGAGAAAGGAACTCTTCAAGTTGGACAAAGTACAGCAAAGGACAACTTAAATGATCAGGGAGTTGCAGCAATTCCTGTATGAGGAATAGGTATAACAACAGGGATTGTTTAGCTCAGAAAAAAGGTGAGAGAGGGGAGACACAATAGAGATGTTTAAAATTATGCAGGGTATCGAGAAAATGGAGAGGGAGACTGCTTTTTCCTCTTTCCCATAATACTGGAATCCAGGGTCATCTCACAAAGCTGACTGGTGGGATGCTTAGGACAGAGAAAAGCAAGTACTTCACACACCATATAGTTTAACTATGGAATTCACTGCCACAGGATGTAGTGATGGCCACCAATCTGTATCGCTTTAGGTTGGACAAATTCATGGGGAAGCAGGATATCCATGACTCCTAGCTTGCTGGCTGTGCACTACCTCCATTAGCAGAGATGGCATGTTATAACAACAACAACAACAACAACAACAACAACAACTTGGGCAGGCAGAGGTCTTGCACCCATCCTGCTTGAGAAATCATTCAAATGGCTTATTTGTACCAACCCTGTAATATAACATGGCTTGCGCACATCAAACTTTTTCAAACTGTGCTATTATATTCATTTTCTGATGACTGTAAGCTTCACTAAGGGCCAAACCTAATGTGGTGTTAAATGTGTCTTTGAATCTTCTGAGGAAAGAAGACAATAATTATCGTGATCACA
>NW_025335268.1:133874118-133889693 GCF_004798865.1 Varanus komodoensis
AAATTGGTGATAATAGCACTGGGAGGAAGGGCTTTAAATCCTTTCCCTGGTGTGGTTTCTGGGTCAAAACAGCCCTCTGAAGCTACAATATGCTCTGCTAGGGCAAGGGCAGGCAACCACATTAGATTGGACTCCATTTGTAACCCTTATGAGATATTGGTACAGCCCCAAGAGGTGGGACTAAGAAGGAGTAGGGCTGTAAGAAATTTGAATCAAAAAGAGCGAGAAAGCTGAAGAGGCAGGAGCTGCTGTTGCCACCAAGGCCCTTTCTGACTTGGTCTAGGTATACGAGTAACTCTGTGTTTGTGTTGGGGAGTGAATCCACATAATGAATTCATGTATATATAATTGAATTGGCATTTTGTTCCAGGGTTTTGCAGATTCTGCACATGCACCTGATTCTTCTGTGCTGTGGAAACTCGGACCATTTGAGGAGAACATTTTGGATTCTTTAGTTTGAGTTGGGTTCAAAAGGACTTGAAGTTTTCATTTGTTTGTTTTTTGCATTGGTGCTGTTGCCAGGGACTTGGGTGCATGGGTTGCTGTATTTTACTGTTATTATTATAATTGTTCATGCTGTTTTGTTATAAAACTGTTGATAAGAAGTAGTTCATTTTGTATGTAAAGTTGTGTTGCAATATTCATTGATAAATAAATTGCCCCATAGACTTACCAGTGTTACACATGGGCTTCCTGGGAGCTGTATTCCTTCCCTGACACTGGAAGTAGCTGCAATGCCAGCAGAAGTGGCTGTGTGGCTGGATTCCCAGCGGTTTTTGGCGAGAATGGGGCATGCACTCCCAGTTTGCTCTGTTTCCCAGCAGCACCCCTGGTTATATGGTGGCAGGGTGGCAAGGGACCCAAAAGGAGCCACCAAGAAATGCATGGGACACACCTGCAGCCTGTGGGCTCCATGTTCCCTGCATTAGGGGAAATGAGATGCATGCGATATATTCTTCTCTCCCCACACCCAGCATAGCTATTAATATTAACTTTGACAGGCTAAGCTAATTTTGACCAACATGTTTCAAAGGAATGGGTTAAATCATGTCTCCTCCAGTGCCACTGTCCGCAGCCAACTTGCCTTCTGGGACTGCTTCAAGGTTACTTTTTTTTTTTTTGGGAGGGTTAGCAGATCATGGCTCTCCTGTGTCCCATGTTGCTTATTTGGGACAAATATTCTGGGCTTTAATGGAATTGCAGTGCCAGTTTTCTTTGCACGCGCTCGTAAAGTAGTTCTGATTTGAATTAGATAGGGAGTCCATGACATAGTTGGTAATATTTATTCACATTACTTGTCCTACAACCAGGAACTGCAGGGCTGTCAATGCCAGTTCCACATTTTGGAGGGTCCTGAAGGGGACCTGTTCCTCAACAATTCTGCTTTCTCACCAACTGTTGTCACCGGCTGCTGTTGCTCTTCCTCTTTCTGATCATCACTACTACTACTTGCTTGCTTGCTTGCTTGCTTGTCAGGCACAGAACCAGTGAGCAGGTAGATGCCAACAGCAACTCCAGGGTGGTGTTATCATGGGCTTCTGATAGGCTTTGCACTCCCCCCACCCCCGCACCCCACAGCATGTGCTCAGCCCTGCCTATCCCTAACACCAGCCCCAAGTGTCGTGATTACCTGTCCTGCTCCATTTGTGAACCTTTTCAAAATTATTAAAATTCTGCAGATCACCTGTTTAGGAGGAAGCAGTAAGGGGGTAGGTTCCCACCCCCCCATCCACACCATGCTTTTCTTCCAAGAAGCAGAAATATAACCTAGATTAGCCGCCACTGCATGTCTTTCAATGTGCTGCCTTCCATATTTTGACAATTGCTGTTTCTGACTTTAGTTTTGCAAGTGTTAAAAATAGTAAGTAAATCTGTAACAAATAAAACTGAACTGCTTGCATCTTCATCTTTACATGTCATTCTCAGCTATTTGCCTTGTAACACCTTTTCCACGTATCTTTTTACTGAAGTACAGGTGTATGAATAAATAGCACAAAATTAAAAATTAACAACAAATTTAATATTGCATTGTTATTATTCTTACATATTATTATTTAATATGAAATCCTAGCTTTGTGGGGAGAATGGAGGATTTCTGTGTTTGTGAAGAGTATTGTGGCTGTGCTATTTATTTTTGCCATTGTCGTGATGTTGGGTATTGCAAGACTGGAACTGAGCACTCTCCCAAGTGCTGTGTGGAACTCCAGTGCTAGACCAGTTACAGCTATCTCCATAAGAGCAAAGCCTTTGCAGGACTAGAGTCCTAATTCATTAAAATAAGAAGGTATATTTAACTGGTAGATCTCTGGGTGATTTGCAAGAGATCAGTAAGGATTTCTTAGTGTCAGTAATTTAAACAATAGCAAGTAATATTGTGAGTAATTTTTCCTTCCACAATTACTGCCTTTCTGGTAATTACTTATCAGCCTCAGCAGTTGTCTCTGTTAAGACATGAATATTAATTGGTTGCCTTTGATCATGTATGTCTTTGTGCATCTCTGCTAGCTTGTTATAGTTTTGCATTCAAATCCCTGTTCTATAGTATTCAGATGCAGACTTGTACTTGTATCTAAATTAGTATTCCAAGAGTGCAGTGTTATGCAAATTTAACAAAAAAAAAAAAAGCCTACAACTCCCAGCATGCTCCAGCTAGTTGTAGGCCTTTTTTTTGGTCTAAATTTGCATAGGGAAACCCTGTACAAATCTGTACTCTAAATCCTTTAGAGAAAATAGGTGCTAGGGGTAGTTTCTGCCTGCCTCCAGCTCACTTGTCTTCAGACTAATACACAGTTTTGCCTTACACTTTATCAAAGGATGATGCTGTGAGAGAAGGAGAAGAGCCAGCCCAATAAAACAACTATACATTATATTTCCAGAAATAGATTATAGATACCCGTACAATGTGTCCTCCTGAAAAACACAAGTAGGGCTATGGTGAATCAGACCAACAGCTATCTAATTCAGCTTTCTATTTGCACAGTGGCCAGAGAGATGCTCCAATGGAAAGCCCACAAGTAGGACATGAGTGAAATAGCATCAGTCCACTTGTGTTCCCCAGCAACTAGTACTCCTAACTGCTAGCCACTGATAGCCTTATGTTCCATGTATTTGTCAAATCCCCTTTAAAAATTGTCCAAACTGACAGCACTAATTATATCTTGTGAATGAAAATGTTTTGGGTTTCCCAACATTCAATTTAATTGGCAAACACTGGATTCTAGTATTATGAGACAGGAAGGAAGGGAAGGAGAGAGGCTTCTTCCTATCCGCTTTTTCCATCCTATTTATATGCCTCTTTCTTGTTTCATCATACTTAACATTTTTTTTAAGTTAAATGTTGTAACCTTTTCTCCAAGCAGGAACTGCTCCAGTCTCTTGATCATTTATTAGGAAACTAGTCAGAAGGCTGTGAGTAACCCCACCTAATTATGAATCCTTGTTGGTTTTAGAAAACATAGAAAACAGAGCGAGTCAGAAGGGGTCTCCTGGGCCATCTAGTCTGACCTCCAGCACCAGCTGGCTCTGCTCATGATATGCCCACCATGTGGACGTCCAGCCTATCCTTGAACACCCGCACCGATGGGGCCTCAACAACCTCTCGTGGAAGCCCATTCCACACCCTCGGGGTCCTGACTGTCAGGAAGTGCTTCCTGGCATCCAAATGGAACCTTGGGTCTCTGAGCTTTGCTCCATTGAAGCATGTCCTGCCTTCCTCTGCAGGGGAGATCAGGTCTCTACCCATCTCCATGTGACATCCCCTCACATACCTGTATATCTCCTCTGAGTCTCCTCTTCTCCAGGCTGAAGAGACCCAGTTCCCTCAGTCTCGCCTCATACGGCATCCCCTGCAAACCGGCCACCAACCTTGTGGCCCTACGCTGCACTGACTCCAACCTGGCTATATCCTTTCTGTAATGAGGGGCCCAAAACTGAACACAATACTCCAGTTGCGGGTGCACTAGAGTCGTGTAGAATGGCAGTAATACCTCTCTTGATCTAGAAGCCACACTTCTGGCTATGCAACCAAGGGTGGCGTTCGCCCTCTTGACCACCGCATCACACTGCTGACTCATGTTTAGCCTGCAGTCAACCAGTACCCCGAGGTCCCTTTCATAAGTGCTGCTCTCCAGCCACTTATCACCTAACCTGTACTTATGACAGCTATTCCTATGCCCCAGTTGCAAGACCTTGCACTGATCCACATTGAACGCCATCCTGTTGTCTCCTGACCACTTCCATAGTCTGTTCAGATCCTTTTGGATCTGGAGTACCTGCTCCTCAGTTGTGGCCACTGTTCCAGTTTTAGTGTCGTCTGTGAATTTGATCAGCAGACTGTTGACCCCTTCTTCCATGTCGTTAATGAAAAGATTAAACAGGATCGGCCCCAGAACAGAGCCCTGGGGGACCCAGCTTGTCACTGGCCGCCATCCCGATGATTCCCCGCTAATGGTTACCTTCTACTTTCGGTCAGTCAACCATGCCCTAATCCACTGGACAGTGCTTTGGTGTATCCCAAAACTCCTCAGTTTCTCCACCAGGATATCATGGGGCACTTTGCCAAAGGCCTTGCTGAAATCCAGGTATACCACATCCCCTCCATCTAGCCATCTCAAATCCTTGTCATAGAATTCCACAAGGTTTGTCTGGCAGGACCTGTTTTTGCGGAAGCCGTGTTGTGTGGCTGTCAGCCTCCCTTCCCTATCTAGCATCACTAGATCTCTCTCGATTATGAGCCTTTCCATTGTTTTTCCTACAATGGACGTAAGACTAGCCAGTCTATAATTCCCCATGTCCTTTCTACTACCCTTTTTGAAATTTGGGACCACGGATGCCACCCTCCAGTCCTCTGGAACTTCACCCATTCTCCACGAGGTCTCAAAAATGGAGGCCAGCAGGCAAGAGAGAACCCCTGCCAACTCTCTAAGTACTCTCGGGTGTAATCCGTCAGGGCCTGGTGCCTTTGTAATGTCCAATGCCTGAGGAGCCCCTTGACTTCAAGGGGGGTGACTCTAATCTGTGCCCCTAAGTCCCCAGCCTCATCTAATCTCCTATGCGGATATCCCCCGTCCTGCTTTGGGGAGAACACAGAGGCAAAATAGTCATTTAGCATCTGTGCCTGTTCCCTCATATCAGTCACTGGATCTCGTTCCTCCTTATTTAGTGGTCCCACCACTTGTCACCCCTTCCTCTTCCTATTTACATGCTGAAAGAAGCCCTTTTTGTTGCTCTTGATAGTCTTGGCAAGTCTCAGCTCATAATCAGCCTTAGCCTTGCGAAGAATCCTTCTGCAACGGGCCTCCTCCTCCTGGTATACCCTTTTGTCTATTTCCCCCAGTACCCATTTCCTACGGAGGTTCCTCTTTCGTCTAATCCTTCTAACTACTTCCTTTCGCATCCATGGCGGCACTCTCCTCCACCTCCCCACCTTACTGACTAGAGGTATCATCAAGGCTTGTGCCTCCAAAACCTCCCTTTTGAGTGCTATCCACCCCTCCTCAACTCGCTTACCTTCCAGTAACCTATCCCAGGAGACTTTCCCCAGTCTGGCCTTCAGTTGGCCAACGTTGGCCCTCTTGAAGTCCCAGCTTCTAGTGCTCAACCTGCTGCATGTCCCCAATCCCCTGATCTCAAAGCAAAGGATGGAGTGATCACTCACATCCAGAGCTCCCCTAATCTGTACTTCATCTATCAGCTCCTCCCTATTGGTCAAGACCAAGTCAAGGATGTTTCCCCCCCTCGTCGCCTCTTGGACCCTCTGTGTGAAAACCCCTCCCTCTATAGCTTCTAGGAAGCGACGTGACCTGGCTGTCACCGCTGAGTGAGTCTCCCAAGTAATATCCGGGAGATTGAAATCTCCCATAATTACTGTGTCTCTCCCCCGAGATATCCTTAGAATCTGGCCTGTCAGGACATCATCCAGGGTCTCAAGTTGACCTGGAGGGCGATAACATACCCCCACTGTCAGGTCTCTTTCCCTGTCAAAACCCCTAAGTTTCACCCAGACTGCCTCTACTGAATCCCCATCTGTGCTGCCTTCTATCTCACTGCATCCTATCCCTTCCCTGACGTATAAAGCCACGCCCCCACCCCTCTTTCCCCTCCTGTCCTTTCTAAAAAAGTGATATCCTTCTATGTTCACATTCCAGACTTGCCTTTCATCCCACCAAGTTTCTGTGATTCCCACCAGATCATACCCCCTCTATTCCCAGTAGAGCTTCAAGCTCTTCCTGCTTATTACCCATGCTCCTAGCATTGGTGTACATGCACCTCAACTCCTTCCCACCACTTCCCTTCCTTGGAGTCCCCAGCCTCCTCCTTCCTCCCATCCTCCCCAATACCTGGCCCCTCTCTGTAGGAGCCCTGTCAGTCCCTGCAGTATCTCTAAAACCCTGCTCCCAGAGCCCTGATCCTCCCCCGACACTTGTCCAGTGCAGACACGTTACTGGGGGGCCTGAACCCCCCACCCCCCGACTCAGTTTAAAGTCTTCCAGACGAAGCTCGCTAGAGCATCTCCAAAGGACCTTTTCCCCATCCTCGTGAGGTGTAACCTGTCCCTTGCCAGAAGCCCATTGGCAAGAAAACAAGTGCCGTGGTCGAGAAACCCAAAGCGTTCCTTCTGGCACCACACCCTAAGCCAGTCATTCGCCTTGTTTTAAATGTATATTGCTTAGTCAACAATAAATATAATATACCAGAAAATGCAGAAATGCTGCCACGGGGTAGTTCAGCCCTCCAGTCTGCTTCTCTTCAGATATTTTCAAGTTCAGCTCCCATCAGCCTCAGCCAACATGGCCAAAGGTCAGGAATGTGGATGAGTTATAGACTAAAATGTCTGGATGGTGCCAGAATGGGGAACGCTGTTGATATTCCTACACTGCAAAGAACAAACCCCCTTGTGCTGCTGTCCACAAATAAAACCCTCTGGAAGGAATTCTCTCCTCTCTGAATAAACTAGTGCAGAAGGGGTGGCTGGTAAGATTGCCAGGAAAGCAATGACAAATATAGCAATGGAACAAGCGTCTGGGATGTGATTAAAAAGCAGGGGCATGACACAATGAGACTTAAGGATCCTTTGTTTAGATCAGTGCTCCACTGGGGTCACCCTTCCAGCAGCAGCATATTGTGACTGCCAAAACAAAACAAATCTTTTGAGCGCAGTTGGCAATGCTCAGAAAAGGCAGATAATAAAGCCAGTCCATTAAGTTCCCGTTAGCCTAAAAAATGGGAAGCCCATCTCTGCTAACGAGAAGGCAGGCCCTTGCCCAGGCTAAACAGCAGAACCCCTGCTCTAGTCTAGACTGCTCTGACCAGCCAGTTCTGTTGGCCTCTGGAAGATTAAATTAGAAGATGCAGCCATTTATTTATTTACAATGCATCAGCTGCCTATAAATGAGCTCCAGGAAAGAGACCTGATCAAATAATGGAAATGCTCCAATGCAGTTGATGGACAGAGCAGATTAATTCTCTCTCATTCCAGAAGCAGAACTAGACTCCATGAGTGCAAAAGGCAGGGAAGCAAATTTTGACTAAACATTAGGAGACAGTTCTTAACAAGAAAAGCGGTTTAGCCAGGAAACACTGCCTTTGAAGGTAGGCAGGTCTCCTTAACCTCTATGTTTAAGCAGAAGTCAGGAGTCTATACTTGCATGTTGCATATAGATCCTGACTTGAGCAGGAACTTGAATGGAAGCCTCCAAGTTCCTTTCCAGCTCTATAATTCTGAGATTATCCCATGTCTGTCTGACTTGAGAAACCACATTTGCCAGGGAAGAACAAATGCAATAAGAAACTTGGGCTGCAACCCTCTGCACATTAAGTCAATATGCCAAGTCTGGAAATCCAAGACTTGTAGGGTGAGTTGATGATCACTTTTTATTCAGCAAGGTTGTCATGGTGGGGTGACATTTCCCTTACAGTTCTGTTCTGTTTTGGGTAGAACTGGCTGGCTAATGGCCGTAGTCCCGATGGAATTTATCAAGGCAGGACAGGCATACCACACGCATACAGCAATACCACTGTAACAAAAACCCTTCTTCTTACAGATGCCCTGCATGCATCATGCACTTCCACAGAAAACTTCCTCTCTTTGACGTACAGCTTCTTTAGCTGTTTCCATTGGAAAATCTTTCTTGGCTTTATTTTACAATGGTAGTCATATGTTTCTGTAGGTCAGTCCTAACCATCTAACCAAGGAATCCCCTGCTTGTTCTTGATTGCATAATACAGGACTCCATAGGTTGGATGAGATTCCTGAATGCTCATATAATCAACAATTGCCTGGTCTCTTGTCTGCCCGTTTAGCTTCAATAGTTTGGTCCTCAAAGAAAGCAAGGGATGGGCGCTCCTTCAGTGCTTGTACCTCCAGCTTGTAAAAGCTAGAAGCTTCTTTAAGTCAGTCCTTAGCATTTCATCAGTTTCTGCTATAACATCAAAATGAGAGCAAAGCTCTCAGTGGATTCCTAGTCTTTTTTCATCCTCTAATTTCATAATATTAGTTCTAAATGTAAAAACAAAATTTAAAAATACTCACAACAGCATATTTTACAGAAAGAAATCCTAAAAGGAAACATGCATGGTGCAGGAAGAAGAAGAGGTGGAGGAGGAACTGTTCTGGGTAGTCTGTATGGATGGAACTAGTTTTCAGTGGCTGAACTTCCTGTGGTTACATCTCATACTCTGCCTCTTCCAAAAACTGATGCTAAAGTTTAACAATATGCTGGCAGCTGTCTGCTGATGATTCAGAAAGCAAAGAAAGCCATGAGGAGAGTGTCATGATCCAGTAATTTGTACTTCTTTTTAGTTTTAGGATAGTGAAGCTGAAGTCTTCCAAACGTGGTTGGACTCCAATTTCCTGTTAGCCTCGGCCACCATCGCCAATAGCCAGATATTATGGGAACTGTAGCCTTGGCAACATCTGCAAGATAATATGCTCATGTGTACTTTTGCAAATATTGGCATTCTCCTGCAAGCCCCCTGATACCATCCTGGGCATAGATAGTGTCAATTTTGGCTACCACTGAGCAGAATTTAAGGAATTGAATGTATCACTAGTTAATTAGTAACAGTGTGGCATGGACAGGCAGTGTGGAATAGTGGTTAGACTGGGGACCTGGAAGATCTGGGTTCTAGTTCCCACTCAGCCATGAAGCTTACTGGGTGACGGCTCTTATTGTGAGGGTAAAAATGAAGTGGTGAGGGGCCTTGTAAGCCACTTTAGGTTCCTTGCAAGAGAAAAGAGTCAGAACATGAATGCAATGAAAGAATATAGGATTCTTATGAGGGCTGGCATATAGCATTTTCTTAATCTTTGCTCTGGACATCTGGCTGTCTAGACACTTCTCCAAAGAAAAGTGTGAGGAAAAAGAGTTTGCTCCCTCGGGTTGCTCAGATTGATAGCAGTTTGGGAAACAGGATTTTGTTTGTATAAGCAGAACCTACTGCTTGATGGCATCAAATGCGCAAAGCAGAGGAACCCATCTGACCCCGTGTGCTTTTCACAGCTGTGGTGCATTTCAGCTGCTTTTGTGCATATGAGGGCATTTAAAAATATGCCTGTATGCTCTAAAAGGCTTTGGAGAGGTGGGATTTGTCTTCTTTTTTGATATATTGCTTCTAACTGCTGCATAGCACTGAGACATGAGCCTTAAAGAAATTAGTGATCCCCACACTCATGCAGAAAAAAGCCTCCTCTGATGCTATTAAAAATGTCTTATGCCTTGTTATAATAAATGATTCTGATGACACAATGCAATAAGCATTTGGAAACAGGATCTTTTTATCTATATTTCAGTGGTTCCTATGGGTACTTTATTATAGCGATCCTTTTACCATTTGTTGTTCTTAGACTATTTCTGAAAATAATGGCATTTAGAGAAACATGCAGGGTGCACCCCCCTCTCCCCACCCCCTCCACTTATCCGCACTTGATCGAATAGGCATATTTAGAACATGATCTAAAACAAGCCACTGCCTTCTGAACTTCATGTTACCAATGGCCTACACCAGCCACCATGGGAATGCATTCTCATTTAAATGGAGCATTGATCTGTTGTTCTGAGCTTGACCTCTTCTCTCCTCCAGGGTTGTGATCCCATCATGCAGGCATCTGTGCTCATTATGAGTGTGCAACTTGTTTCTGAATTTCATTAAACTGGCAAATGGGTATTAGCAAGGCATTTGCATCAGCCTGAGCTGTGATAATTCATCCAGTTGAGCAACAGTAATTTTGAATTCCACAATAAATCCCATAGGGATTATGATTAATTTTTGTCTGTTTGGAGCAGAAAAGTCAGGCTGTATATAACTGAGTTTTTGCTTTGGGAAATCCAAAGTGTGTTGTGTGTTTGCTTTTTTAAATGGTCTATTGTATTTACCAATGACTTACTTGACCTAGCAGCTGTTTTACATCTATATGTAGCAGCCTGATTATACTGGCATTAGACCCATGATTGGTGGTCATATGGAAGTTGTGATCTGTACAACATGACAGCCCATCATAGCTTCATTTAACAGTCAAGGCTGTCACATTGTGCAGGGGACCCACAGGTGACCCATGCACACCTGACTTGCTGTGGCTTTTCATGCAATCCCACAAGGCAGGGATTATTTGAAAACTAGACAACATTAACAGCCCCTGGCAAGCTGGGCACCCCCAGGCCTCTGGCACAATGCAACAGTTTCCATGGGTAAATTAACCCATGGTGGTTGCCATGCCACAGGAACCAGGCTGAACCCTGATGAGAAGACAAACGTCCTGGGGACAATTGGCTACTAGGTGTATCAGTTCAAGAATTTTCCTGGTTGACCAGGAATTAAGAGCTGCACTTGTGATGCCCCACTGCAGTAGCTGATCTCTTTACGCACCCACAACATTCTCTTATTTTACAAGCAAGAGTCAATCAGTTTTTTTCATTCTGTTACAGGTTAAAAATCACACTCAGTTGTAACCTCATGTTTTCATTTCTCCTTTCCATATCACAAAGAAAAGAAAAGAAAAGCTGAGTCCTGGCTGTCTTCTGCTTATTTTGCTTTTGCAGAGTCATTCTAAGTAGGAATGGCAGCCATCTTTCAAGAAAATCATTATCCTAAGAGAAATTGCTTGCCTCTTTGAACTGAGTCAACATTTTACTATAACTAAAATTGCTCAAGATTGGTCCAGCTATTCTTTATGGATGCCAGGTGTCTCTCTAAAGTGGGAGTTGGCAGGATATTATCATATCTCAGACTCATGCCTTCTGACTCTGCCTCTTAAACTCTTTGATTAATCTCAAATGTATTGAGCCTGCCAGTTTGGTTAAAGCACCTTCAGCCTTATGAAGAAAAAGAGTGGATGGCCAGTTAAAATTGGTCTTTCATATCCATGGTGACTAAGAGAGCAAACCTATGGCCCTTAGACATCATGGGGTGGGCAGGGTAGGTGGTCCAGAATAATTTGGATTTTCAGATCTAAGGTCAAAGATAGAGCTCCAGTCTTGGAGCTGGGAATGCACACTCTGGTCCCCATCCCCCTTGCAGCTGGCATGGAAAGAATCCACTGGCTGCCTCTCCATGCTCTGGAAATCAACTTTGGAGAACAGATAAAGGGGGCATTGTGGGAGGGGAGGAGACTGAGATCACCCAGACATGATGCATCCTGATGGTGCTCCAGCCTCCTTCCCTTATCCTGTGAAGTGGCCCAGCTAGAGATCCAGACATGGCCATTTAGCTTAAACAGAGGAGTGGAGGGAGTAAAGATCACCTCTGCTGCTCCTCTGCCCTGCACTGGATGCGCATAAACCTCTAAGGGTTATAGGCATCAAGGATGTAATTGGCAGGATACTGTTCTTAAATCTGTTAGCAGATGAGAAACCCTATTTCTCAACCAGCTAAAAAGTTGCTGGACTATCTTCAAAAGCAGCTCCATGAAAAGCACATCATAGTAATCTAAACTAGAAGTCAGCAAACCGTGAATTACAGTAGCCGTATCCTGGACCTCCAGGAGTGATGCAGGTGGGGTTTATACTGCATAAAAAGCTACCAAAAAGGGTGACTACCACTGCCTGGACTGAGCAGCACTCCTAAAATGCAGATGTGATCTCATGATCTCATCAAGGATGGGTATTCCACCAAACTGCTCAACTGAGTTTCCCAATCCTATTGTCTCTATCTTGTCTGCATTCAACTTTGAGTTACTATCATTCTGTCAGTGACATAGGTAGTCATTAATGGAGGTTACACTCCCACCTGGATTAATGAAAATGAGACATAAAACTAAGTGTCATAAGTTTACTGTCATGTCAACCATCTCTGTCAGTTCTCCATTCCAGAGATCAATCAGAGTCTTGATAGGAAGGCTTGCCTGGTTAGGATTGGGATGATTAGGAGATGACCCGAGTTTACTATGTTCTTGGGCTTCTGACCTTCTGCAATACCTAGCCATTTCTCCCTCATGCAAGTGAATAGATTGCCAAATAAGCTGGACTTGTCCCTGAATTTCCACATTTCATGTAAGAAACATGTAAATTTACACCATGTATCTTACATTAGGTCTGATTCAACACAGTGACAAAATCTGATTCAGCAATAAATTAGGTCAGATAGTCTTGCTGCAGAGACCCAGCTCTCAAGCGTAACAGAAGATAATAGGGGTCGCCATGCTGAATCAAATGCACAGCATGAGCCCCCATTTAGAAATGGACAATATGATCTCCACAACTGATAAACATGGAAGCGATAAGAGTGCTTGGAGTGAGCACAGAATGCTGAGTGGGAAAAGATGCAGATGAATAGATATCAGGAACAAAGTTTATATTAGCTTTCGATACAGGCTCACATTCACATCTGTTCTGAGAGGCAGTCTAATTCTATTCCTAACCATGATAAGTCCCTTCTATAAAATTAGCGGGATTTTAAAGATTAATGGGTCTTGGGGGCTGCCACTCTCTGGAATATAGATATGATCCTTCGGTGGTTCAGCATTAGTACCATTTTAAAAATCAGAGCTCCAGTACAATAGCTAGGGTTTTTTCTTCTTTTGAGTTTTTGCCCTGGTCAAGCTTCCAGTTCTACAAACTCACCTGCAGTATAATTGCCAATGTTTGAACTTGCCCCTGCTGCTGTCTCTTTTACCCAGAAGCGAGATTTTTTTCCTATTAATGAACTAATATTGGGAATGATCTATTGAGGAATCATGTGGCATTAATAAGTTGTAGCTGGGCCAGAAACAAAGGTCATCAAGGCCACCTCCTTTTCTCTGTTTCCACTTTGTCCTTTCTGTTTCTCCCCTTTACATCCCTCCCCCATTTGCAGTGAATGCAGTGAGCAGCTGGGCAAGAGTCAGCTTACTTTTCCCAGATGTCTGAATGGTCACTCACAGAGGGCTTTCGAACATATGAAGAAACATGCTGGATTAGACCGTGGTCCAGCATTCTGTTTGCAAGTAGCCAAGGAAACTCACACACAGAACAGGACAGAAATATCAAGAGTCTTTCTATCCATGTTCCCCAGAAAGTGGTGTACACAGGCATACTATCTCTGATACTTCAGGTAACATAGAGCCATCAGGAGTAGTAGCCATTGGTCATACTCCACGAATTTGCCTAATCCTCCTTTAAAGCCATCAGATGGATAGACATCACTGCATCTTGTGGAAGTGAATTCCCTAGCTTAACTATGTAGTATTCCCTAGCTTAACTAGTAGTAGAGCCTAGTACATTGATTGATTCAGGTGGATGTCTTGCAGAACTTCCCTGATGGAACAGTGTGTTTCACAAACAAAATAAAACACATTTCTGGCTTCTTTATTCCTTCACCAAGGAAAGGGCTTTGTTTGTTTGTTTTTATAATGGAGCATCATGCCCATTCCAGCTCAGTTATATTTTGTGTTAGTGAATTCCACAGTTTAAATATGCAGTAGTGAAGAAATGTTTTCTTTTATCTGTCCTGAATCTCCCACCATTCAGATTCATGGAGTGATCCCATTGTGTTCTGGTATTACGAGAGATGGAGAAAAATGTCTTCCTGTCCCCTTTCTTCACACCATGCATAATTGAGTATACCTCTATATTGTCTCCCCTTGCTCACCCTTTTTCTATGCCAAGCAGTCCTGGCTGTTGTAACCTTCCCACTTAGAGGACTTGCCCCACTGCTAAATCATTTCCCTTGCCTTTTCCTGTACCTTTTCCAGCTCCAAGATGCCTTTTAGGTATGATGACCAGAACTGTACACAGTATGTCAAATGTGGTTGTATCATACTTGGAAATTAAGCCATGGCTCCCCTGTGGTCCTAGGGCCTAGCTTGCTTTAACTAGTGGTGTTCATACATCCTGTTTCTTGAGGAATGTTTTCCACACCATTATGTCTGCTGGAAAACCCCTAAGTATGTGCTTTAGTCACTGCTGATACATATTCTACAATGTATTCTCCACTTGCACTGGGCACCAGGAGGGCCTACGTAGTTTTATCATCACCCCAGGAAACTGGAAATGTGCCCAGCAATCTCTTGTGTAATTGAAGCTTACAAAGCACAATTGGTAAAGGTAGGCAAGCTGACATTCAGAAAACTTGTCCAGAATGATTCATCTTCTTATTGAGGAGCACTTGATAAGTTTCCAGGGAGTTCCAAGCGTTCCCAGAACATTGGCTAAAACCCTCTATCTTTTAATTCCACTTTAATTTACAGCAATTAGAAGGGCACTATGTTTAGCACCATGTCATGGAACACATCCTTGGCTGATTGCCCCAGATAAAAACGTTGTCAAAGGCCCAGGCCAGGCTGACTTCCCATACCACTCCAGCTGCCACTTGGCAACTCCGAGATCAGGAAAACCTGAATTCAAATCTCCGTCAGATGTAAAGCTCACTGGGTGACCTTGGTCCAGCCAATCAATTGATCTGTCAAAAAGATTTTAATTGATTAGGGGTACAGTCCCAAAAAATCCATGGCTGACTGGCGAATGCTGCAAGTTGCAGAACCTTTTGTCGAAACATGCATAGGATTCTACTCTAAGCGAACCAAATGAATGCAGGAAAAATGGAAGCTCTGAGATACAGCCAAGGATGCAAATGTAAGGGACCAACATCTTCAACTATGACTGGAAGAGAGCCTTTTGGCTATTGGGCAGTATAAAAATGAAATTAATTAATTAATTAATTAAAATACTTCCATCATAGTCAGAAGAACATTTTAGTTGACTGTTTAGGTACATTCTCACAGCCAACAAACTTTTGCTTAGCTTACAGAACATCAAATTCAGGCGACTATTCCAGCAAAAGTAAGTTACTCAGGCAGACATGTACAATATCAGTAGTAGAAGTCTTGGATGTTAGGCTATATATTTACATAAAAACAATGAAACTAAATATATGATCATATAACACTGCCACAATCAAATCTGTGGTCTCTTTTAGACAGACTGTGTGGAACTCACATACAAGAATTTTGAGGGTTCTTTTAAAAATTGTAACCTACCCAGCCAGTCACAGCCTCTTGTACTGACCTGGTTTGCCTGATCAAAACAATGCTTAAATAAACCACCATAGCTTGTTTTGATCCCTGGCATGTGCCAGGTACCTTTCCCCAAATTACTTGCCCTGGC